>NC_140223.1:347500-357500 GCF_951802725.1 Rutilus rutilus
AAAAATTACATTGCGATATTTTTTTCCCAACGATATATATCGCGATATTGCGAGCCATCAATCCAGGCTAAAGTCAATAATTACCATTCCATGTTATTAATAATTTCACTAATAAGCAAGCTTCATTACAAGTAACAAAAAGGCCACTTCATATTTTATTCCAGAAACATATTTCTCTCAGAATTCGGTGAACGTTCTACACAGGACCTAACGTTCTTCAGGTTCTAGGACCCGAAAAATTATGTTTTCTGTGCTGATTCAGTGACGCGTTCATGTAAACAGCACCTAGAACCAGCAAAAGTAATGATTAATAATATGTAAAATATTACAGTGAGACATTTTAATTGTTTATTAATAAACAAGTGTTTTCTGTAAAGATGAAGTTGACAATTACTGACTCGCGATCTTCGCAGCAGTGATCGGGAGAAATGCACTTTTCATACAGATAAAATATTTTTTTAAATGGTTCTTCTGTAGATAGTTATATTTCTATTTTTTTATTATTATTGTTATTTTTAGGTGTGTGAGGCGAGTAGGCTACCTTTTATGCTGAGTTTCGGTTCATGGATGATAGCTTAATCTCCAGTTCAGGCGCTGGCTGCTATATTTAATTTTTAGGCTAGGCCCTATTTATTAAATCCAGAAAATTGGATAATGAAATACTGATTAAAATTAAGATACAATTAATACAAAACGAAATTCGTTTTAAAGAAAGGCTTTGTGCTTTCTGTTTGAGGTCTCTGTGAAAGTTTTAAAGCAGTCTTTTAGTGCGGCTTTCATAACGGTCGCGTGACGCGTCCATAATGTCACGTATTCACGTAACATTGTTTTTTCCTCATAAATGCGAACACGAAACGATTTTTAAAAAAAGACAACCATCCACGACTTTATAACACTCCAGCAAAGTAGCCTACCTCTTTTTGGTCAACATCCTCCTTTTTGTAGACGAAATAGGCTAGTCCCAAATAGCTGATTTTGATTTTGTTGCGGAGGATCCTCTTCGTCGCGCATTTTTAGCTATAGGATTGCCAGTGAATGTTGGCTGTGAGCGTGAGCGCGGCAGAGCAAACAATCACTGTGCAGGCACGCGGAACGCGTATGTCACCCCAGCAAAAAGCCATACAACAAACTCGTGTTTACTGTGTGCTACCCTGGTGCTACCGTTCTCTTACACTATGGGTGCTACTAACGTTACCCTTCGCATCGCATGTTCCGGCGATGTGACTATCGCTCATTTGCACATCGCGATGTCGATGTTAAAACAGAATATCGTTCAGCCCTAACACATACACACATACACACACTCACATAGGCGTCGTCGCAGGTCTGGATGGTGTGATGTCGCTGTAATGCTCCTCGGGGTCTGTGTGAGCCGTAGCCGTTATGATCTCCTTCCATCGGCCGACAGTCTGAGGCGTCACACGATTCTGACACACAACAGGCCAACAAATACATTAGATGGAGAAGCGCATGTGTGTGTGAGTGAGTGTGTGTGTGAGTGTGTGTGTGCGTGAGTGTGTGACCGAGTGTGTGTGTGTGCATGAGTGTATGATTGAGTGAGTGTGTGCACGAGTGTGTGTGAGTGTTTGTGTGTGTGTGAGCGAGCGAGTGTGTGTGTGCGTGAGTGTATGATTGAGTGAGTGAGTGTGTGCACGAGTGTGTGTGAGTGTTTGTGTGTGAGTGAGTGAGTGAATGTGTGTGTGTGAGTGAGCGTGTGTATGAATGCGCTGAGCAATGCGTCACCTCTGGTCGCCGTTGTGCCGCGCATGTAGGCGTGTCTATGTGTGGGGGAGGAGTAGGGCGGCGTGCTGCAGTGGGGCGGAGCCAGCATCTCGTCACAGGAGGGGGCGGCGGCTTTGGCCAGCAGGCCCTCGTGATAGGCCGGCGCCTCGTCCTCTTCCATGCTCTCCGAGGGAGGGGCGGGGCTTATCTGGAGCAGGTGATGGTAATGCTGCGTGGGCGGGGCTTGCGGAGGCTCCAAGCTCTCGCCAGATTGGCCCAGCTGCAGCAGCAGCATCTCGGTGGGCGTGGCTGGGGGTGGGGCCGTGCGTGAGTGTCGCTTGAGGAGCGCGGCGAGGTCTTGCGGCGGCAGGCGTGGGTCGGCGTGGCCCGTTAGCGAGTGGCGTGGCGAGAGCAGGCCCTGTAGAGTGGGCGTGACCTGTGGCGGGCGGTACTCTAGCGGCGTGGGGGATAGCAGAGCCTGTTGTAGCGCCGACGGACTCCCGTAACCCTGGTAACCCTCCAGACCCGGCACCTTCAGACACGCCCCCTGCAGGTACGGGTTATAGGTGCCGATCACACTGTTCATGTTGCCCTCGCCAAACAGGTGCGGGGTAAACTGCTCGTACGTGGAAGTGTGGAAGCGACTCAAACTGCGACTGAAACACACAGAACAACTTCTCATTAGCATGATCACACCCCAACTGTTATGCGTGGGAGGAGTCTGGTCTGATCTGACTCCACCCCCTTTTTGACAAAAGTCAACATGAAACATGACATTAATGTGATGTTTCAGAGCAAATTACAAATTGCGAGAAAAAGTTACAATTTTGAGAAAGAAGTTGAAATTGTGACTTTCTTATACATATTCTGACTTTTTTTTTCATAGAATTGGGAAAAAAAAGAAAGAAATTGTGGATTTCTTATACATATTCAGACTTTTTTCCGTAGAATTGGGAGAAAAATGTCAAAACTGAGTATATTCATATTCTGACTTTTTTTCGTAGAATTGCAAAGAAAAGTCAAAATTGTGAGAAATTAAATTAAATTGCAAGTTTCTTATACATATTCTGACTTTTTCGTAGAATTAGGAGAAAAAAAGTTTAAATTGCAAGTTTCTTATACATATTCAGACTTTTTTCCGTGGAATTGGGAGAAAAATGTCGAAACTGAGTATATTCATATTCAGACTTTTTTTCGTAGAATTGCAAAGAAAAGTCAAAATTATGAGAAAAAAAGTTTAAATTGTGAGTTTCTTATACATATTCTGACTTTTTTTTCATAGAATTGGGGACAAAAAATTTAAATTGTGAATTTCTTATACATATTCTGACTTTTTTCCGTAGAATTGGGAGAAAAATGTCGAAACTGAGTATATTCATATTCTGACTTTTTTTCGTAGAATTGCAAAGAAAAGTCAAAATTGTGAGAAATTAAATTAAATTGCAAGTTTCTTATACATATTCTGACTTTTTCGTAGGATTAGGAGAAAAAAAGTTTAAATTGTGAGTTTCTTATATATATCTGACTTTTTTCCGTAGAATTGGGAGAAAAATGTCGAAACTGTGAGTATATTCATATTCAGACTTTTTTTCGTAGAATTGCAAAGAAAAGTCAAAATTGTGAGAAATTAAATTAAATTGCAAGTTTCTTATACATATTCTGACTTTTTCGTAGGATTAGGAGAAAAAAAGTTTAAATTGTGAGTTTCTTATATATATCTGACTTTTTTCCGTAGAATTGGGAGAAAAATGTCGAAACTGTGAGTATATTCATATTCTGACTTTTTTTCGTAGAATTGCAAAGAAAAGTCAAAATTGTGAGAAATTAAATTAAATTGCAAGTTTCTTATACATATTCTGACTTTTTCGTAGGATTAGGAGAAAAAAAGTTTAAATTGTGAGTTTCTTATATATATCTGACTTTTTTCCGTAGAATTGGGAGAAAAATGTCGAAACTGAGTATATTCATATTCAGACTTTTTTTCGTAGAATTGCAAAGAAAAGTCAAAATTGTGAGAAATTAAATTAAATTGCAAGTTTCTTATACATATTCTGACTTTTTCGTAGGATTAGGAGAAAAAAAGTTTAAATTGTGAGTTTCTTATATATATCTGACTTTTTTCCGTAGAATTGGGAGAAAAATGTCGAAACTGAGTATATTCATATTCTGACTTTTTTTCGTAGAATTGCAAAGAAAAGTCAAAATTATAAGAAAAAAAGTTTAAATCGTGAGTTTCTTATATTCTGACTTTCGTAGAATTGCAAAGAAAAAGTCGGAATTGTGAGGAAAAAATGTGAAATTGTGAGTTTATATACATGTATTCGAACT
This sequence comes from Rutilus rutilus, assembly GCF_951802725.1. Taxonomy (NCBI): domain Eukaryota; kingdom Metazoa; phylum Chordata; class Actinopteri; order Cypriniformes; family Leuciscidae; genus Rutilus; species Rutilus rutilus. Next base: position 351,551 of record NC_140223.1, read on the forward strand.
TTTTTCGTAGAATTGAAATCCTGACTTTTTTTCTCACAATTCCGACTTTATTCTCGCAAGTTTATATACCAATACAATAGAAAAAAGTCCGAATTTATATACCTATATTCTAAAAGCGCCATTACCCATGATTCTGTACAGAAAATTCCTCACGCCCAAAAGGGCTCTTAAGCTCCGCCCACTCCCATGAAGCACTGCAAATGACGTAATCGAGTCTCGCTATGCCGTCAATTATTTTAATATACATGCATATTTTGCAATATACTTAAAATGTGGTTTCTATAGACATAATCAGCCACTTTAAATGAACAGTTTTATATTTCTCAATTTGTTTTAATTCGGTTATGTTGTTCGCAATGCATCATGGGATTGTAGTTCTTTCCCTCATTATAGTTTTTATAGTTGTCTTTTTTAATTTTAAATGCTTTTTTGCTTCAAATAATAAATCTTTGTAAAGCTGTGATTCTCCTTGTAGCTGGTTGGTTCGGTTTAATGGCTTTGTACCTGTACTTGTGTAATGACAATAAAGTTGAATCTAATCTAATCTAATCTAATCTTTAACCTGTACATTTTTGACATGCCTATGAAAATGAAAAAAATGAATGGGAAACACACTTCCGGAAGTGAATCACTGACGAACTCTATTGTTTGAGAGCCTACATCAGCATTATTAAGACAAACATGATTTCTCCTCAGAATAACGTCACTGATGAATCTTGCACAACATCAAGTCAATGATGATTTCATGTTGCCTTTAAAACACACAATACTGAACCCACTGCTCCAGTGGCTAATGTTCATCTAAGACCAGCACTATTAATACTATTAAGACTAATCAACATCCCGTCTCACATCCACTGTCTGATCCAGTGAACACGACACAGAAACACATGATCTACTGCTAGCATGAGTTCACCAGCGTACCTCAAGCGCCCGCCGTCAGTCACTCGTCTGGGAGCGTCTCAGTATTTACACAAATCATTTCCACAACAGTGATAAAACTCCAACAGAATCATTAAAATAATCTCAATGTCCTAAACATGCTTTAAACCTCTGGTGCTTTTCGGTCATTTTTGACCGAAATATTTTACATTCGTTTTGTTTTTTCTTCATTGGAATGGTACGAAACTTGGTAAAGGTTTTGGCACTTGTTGTGTGAACAACAACAAAAAAATAATCATGGACATGATTCGCCAGGTTAAATGGTCCTGAAAACAACAGTCACACTTGTGTTTCTCGCGGGTCAGAAATGACGCACTGGAAATGAAGAGACGAGTTTCCTCTAGTGGAAGCGTTTGGTACTGCAGCCGAACATCATCTCACTGAAAGATCATTTTTTGTTTCATCAGCTTGTTTAGATTTATGGCTTTGATTTTCTCACAGTTTTAGAGTAAAACATGTTTTTAAAAATATATATTTCATATAAAAATTTAAAATAGTATTTTTTGCACATTTTCCAGAACACTAAACATAAAATTCTGTAACTTTTTGAACTGCTTCTCACTTCAGCAATAATCTGCCCAGTGTCGTCTCTGAAGAGATCAAACTCCAGTCTGTCGCTCTAAAGCGGTCGAGATTTACCAGTTTCAGCTGGAAATGTCATTTTCAGGTTTATGCTCAAAAAGTGAATAAATGGATTTTTATTGAAATATTTTTTTTTATTTCAGTCATTTTTGACCGACGTGTGAAAAACACCAGAGGGAACAAACATAAACAGCACTGATTCAAAACCAAAAGAACATAAAATCAAAGCCTTTTTTTAACAATCAAAAATAAAGGACAAATAAATGAACCGAACACACAGAGTGAGTGTGTGTGTGTGTGTGTGTGTGTCCGCGGCGCTCGCGTCACCTGTGTGTTTCCGCGTTATCAGCGCTCAGCTGTTTCCCCAGAACTCTGTGACACGGGGTTGCTAGGAAACCCTGGCGCTGAGCTCCGCCCCCGAGCTCCACCTCCTGCACCTGAATGGTCACCTGCTGCTGGCGGGCGGAGCCTGACGATAACGGAGGCTGCTGATTGGCCATGCGGGGGAGGCTGGTGGGGGGAGGGCTGGCGCTGGGAGACTGGTAGAGGGCGGAGCCATGCTGAAACTGAACCGCAGAAGCCCCGCCTGTGGGAGGAGTTTAACATGTCAATGTCACTGTGTGAATCACTCAACTGAGGCTGCTGATTGGACACTGACCGTGAGCCTGCATCATCCCCTGACTGCCCGGCGGAGGACTCTGATTGGCTGGTCTGAAGAGGTGGTTGTTAGGGTGCGTAGGTGGAGGACTGGAGGGCTGAATACGCAACCTGAGAGAGAGAGAACATAATGAAGATGTGTGTGTGTGTGTGTGTGTTAGAGAGAGAGTATGTGTGTATGTGTGTGTGTGTGTGTGTGTGTGTGTGTGTGTGTGTGTGTGTGTTCACCTCTGTAGCTGGTATGTAAGGTGACTGCTGGGCTGGTTTTCTCCATGTCCCAAAGACAGGGCCTGTAAACAGGAAGTCATTACGGTCACATCCCTTTATAGTTACACTCAGGAATGTGTGTGTGTGTGTGTGTGTGTGTGTTTAACTGCACTTTAGATCAGTGGTTCTAAACCTTTTTGACTCCACTGTCCACAACAATATCTATCGATAGGTCAGTGAGGTCAGCGAGGTCAGTGAGGTCAGCGAGGTCAGTGAGGTCAGCGAGGTCAGTGGTGTCAGTGAGGTCAGCGTGGTCAGTGAGGTCAGTGGTGTCAGCGAGGTCAGCGTGGTCAGTGAGGTCAGTGGTGTCAGTGAGGTCAGTGGTGTCAGCGAGGTCAGCGTGGTCAGTGAGGTCAGTGGTGTCAGTGAGGTCAGCGTGGTCAGTGAGGTCAGTGGTGTCAGTGAGGTCAGTGAGGTCAGTGGTGTCAGCGAGGTCAGCGAGGTCAGTGAGGTCAGTGGTGTCAGTGAGGTCAGCGAGGTCAGTGAGGTCAGTGGTGTCAGTGAGGTCAGCGTGGTCAGCGAGGTCAGTGGTGTCAGTGAGGTCAGCGAGGTCAGTGAGGTCAGTGGTGTCAGTGAGGTCAGCGTGGTCAGTGAGGTCAGTGGTGTCAGTGAGGTCAGTGGTGTCAGCGAGGTCAGCGTGGTCAGTGAGGTCAGTGGTGTCAGTGAGGTCAGTGGTGTCAGTGAGGTCAGCGAGGTCAGTGGTGTCAGCGTGGTCAGTGAGGTCAGTGGTGTCAGTGAGGTCAGCGAGGTCAGCGTGGTCAGTGAGGTCAGTGAGGTCAGTGGTGTCAGTGAGGTCAGCGTGGTCAGTGAGGTCAGTGGTGTCAGTGAGGTCAGCGTGGTCAGTGAGGTCAGTGGTGTCAGTGAGGTCAGCGTGGTCAGTGAGGTCAGTGGTGTCAGCGAGGTCAGTGAGGTCAGCGAGGTCAGTGGTGTCAGTGAGGTCAGTGGTGTCAGTGAGGTCAGCGAGGTCAGTGGTGTCTGTGAGGTCAGTGGTGTCAGTGAGGTCAGCGGTGTCAGTGAGGTCAGCGAGGTCAGCGTGGTCAGTGAGGTCAGTGGTGTCAGTGAGGTCAGTGGTGTCAGTGAGGTCAGCGAGGTCAGTGAGGTCAGCGAGGTCAGTGAGGTCAGTGGTGTCAGCGTGGTCAGTGAGGTCAGTGGTGTCAGTGAGGTCAGCGAGGTCAGCGTGGTCAGTGAGGTCAGTGGTGTCAGTGAGGTCAGCGTGGTCAGTGAGGTCAGTGGTGTCAGTGAGGTCAGCGAGGTCAGCGTGGTCAGTGAGGTCAGTGGTGTCAGCGAGGTCAGTGGTGTCAGTGAGGTCAGTGGTGTCAGTGAGGTCAGTGGTGTCAGTGAGGTCAGCGAGGTCAGTGAGGTCAGTGGTGTCAGCGAGGTCAGCGAGGTCAGTGGTGTCAGTGAGGTCAGCGTGGTCAGTGGTGTCAGTGAGGTCAGCGAGGTCAGTGGTGTCAGTGAGGTCAGCGTGGTCAGTGAGGTCAGTGGTGTCAGTGAGGTCAGCGTGGTCAGTGGTGTCAGTGAGGTCAGCGAGGTCAGTGGTGTCAGTGAGGTCAGTGGTGTCAGCGAGGTCAGTGAGGTCAGCGAGGTCAGTGAGGTCAGTGGTGTCAGCGAGGTCAGTGGTGTCAGTGAGGTCAGCGAGGTCAGTGGTGTCAGTGAGGTCAGCGAGGTCAGTGGTGTCAGTGAGGTCAGCGAGGTCAGTGGTGTCAGTGAGGTCAGTGGTGTCAGCGAGGTCAGTGAGGTCAGTGGTGTCAGCGAGGTCAGTGGTGTCAGTGAGGTCAGTGGTGTCAGTGAGGTCAGTGAGGTCAGTGGTGTCAGCGAGGTCAGTGGTGTCAGTGAGGTCAGTGGTGTCAGCGAGGTCAGTGGTGTCAGTGAGGTCAGTGGTGTCAGTGAGGTCAGTGGTGTCAGCGAGGTCAGTGGTGTCAGTGAGGTCAGTGGTGTCAGCGAGGTCAGTGAGGTCAGTGGTGTCAGCGAGGTCAGTGGTGTCAGCGAGGTCAGTGGTGTCAGTGAGGTCAGCGAGGTCAGTGGTGTCAGTGAGGTCAGTGGTGTCAGTGAGGTCAGTGGTGTCAGTGAGGTCAGTGGTGTCAGTGAGGTCAGCGTGGTCAGTGAGGTCAGCGTGGTCAGTGAGGTCAGCGAGGTCGTGAGGTCAGCGAGGAGGTCAGCGAGGAGGTCAGCGAGGAGGTCAGTGGTGTCAGCGAGGTCAGTGAGGTCAGTGGTGTCAGTGAGGTCAGCGAGGTCAGTGAGGTCAGTGGTGTCAGTGAGGTCAGCGAGGAGGTCAGTGGTGTCAGCGAGGTCAGTGAGGTCAGTGGTGTCAGTGAGGTCAGTGGTGTCAGTGAGGTCAGCGAGGTCAGTGGTGTCAGTGAGGTCAGCGTGGTCAGTGAGGTCAGCGAGGAGGTCAGTGAGGTCAGGGTGGTCAGTGAGGTCAGCGAGGAGGTCAGTGAGGTCGTGAGGTCGGACCTGTATTTGCTGGTGTAGGATCTGCTGTTCTTGCTGGTAGAGGATGTGCTGTTGCTGTGTGTGTTCCATCATCCGCTCGTCCTGCGCCGCTGCGTACATCTTCTGCAGCTGCTCACACTCCTGCACACACACACACACACCAATGTTATCACATCAGTGAATGCACATTAAAGAACACACAAGGTTTTATTGTGTCATTTCATGTTATTTGAATTTCTGTCTGAGTAAATAAACACTAAGGAATTGGTCTTGCTCATAATGTGCCATATAACACACACTCACTCTCACACACACACACACACACACACACACACACACACACACACACACACACACACACACACACACACACACACACACACACACACACACACACTCACTCTCACACACACACACACACACACACACACACCATATCACTGACAGAGGTCAACTTTATAATTAAAGAGCGTTTAAACCATTTCACTGTTACATTTGTTTGACATTTGTACATTTACTGACTTACAGAGAGTGTGTGAGTAGAACAGATCTGATGATGACATTCACTCACACACACACACACACACACACACACACACACACACACACACACACACACACACACACACTCTGAGCCCCTGCTTCAGCTGTTGAGCACACGTGTGTGTGTGTGTGTGGCTGCAATGCGTACCGTTTTGAGCCTTGCCTTGCCTTGTGAGTGTGAGTGTGTGTGTGTGTGTGTGTGTGTGTGTGTGTGTGTGTGTATACCTGTTTGAGCTGGCGGATCAGGCTGTTGTTCTCCAGCTGTGTGTGTGTGTGTGTGTGTGTGTGTGTGTGTGTGTGTATATACCTGTTTGAGCTGGCGGATCAGGCTGTTGTTCTCCAGCTGTGTGTGTGTGTGTGTGTGTGTGTGTGTGTATATACCTGTTTGAGCTGGCGGATCAGGCTGTTGTTCTCCAGCTGTGTGTGTGTGTGTGTGTGTGTGTGTGTGTATATACCTGTTTGAGCTGGCGGATCAGGCTGTTGTTCTCCAGCTGTGTGTGTGTGTGTGTGTGTGCGTGTGTGTGTA
>NC_140223.1:365000-380000 GCF_951802725.1 Rutilus rutilus
GTGAGAGTTGTTTAGAGTGAACTGAGAGGGAGTTTAGTTAGGTGAGAGTTGTTTAGAGTGAACTGGAAGGGACTTTAGTAAGGTGAGAGTTGTTTAGAGTGAACTGGGAGGGACTTTAGTGAGGTGAGAGTTGTTTAGAGTGAACTGGAAGGGACTTTAGTAAGGTGAGAGGGGTTTAGAGTGAACTGGAAGGGACTTTAGTAAGGTGAGAGTTGTTTAGAGTGAACTGGGAGGGACTTTAGTAAGGTGAGAGGGGTTTAGAGTGAACTGGAAGGGACTTTAGTGAGGTGAGAGTTGTTTAGAGTGAACTGGAAGGGACTTTAGTAAGGTGAGAGGGGTTTAGAGTGAACTGGAAGGGACTTTAGTAAGGTGAGAGTTGTTTAGAGTGAACTGGGAGGGACTTTAGTAAGGTGAGAGGGGTTTAGAGTGAACTGAGAGGGAGTTTAGTTAGGTGAGAGTTGTTTAGAGTGAACTGAGAGGGAGTTTAGTTAGGTGAGAGTTGTTTAGAGTGAACTGGAAGGTACTTTAGTAAGGTGAGAGGGGTTTAGAGTGAACTGGAAGGGACTTTAGTAAGGTGAGAGTTGTTTAGAGTGAACTGGGAGGGACTTTAGTAAGGTGAGAGTTGTTTAGAGTGAACTGGGAGGGACTTTAGTAAGGTGAGAGTTGTTTAGAGTGAACTGGGAGGGACTTTAGTGAGGTGAGAGTTGTTTAGAGTGAACTGAGAGGGAGTTTAGTTAGGTGAGAGTTGTTTAGAGTGAACTGGAAGGGACTTTAGTAAGGTGAGAGTTGTTTAGAGTGAACTGGGAGGGACTTTAGTAAGGTGAGAGTTGTTTAGAGTGAACTGGGAGGGACTTTAGTTAGGTGAGAGTTGTTTAGAGTGAACTGAGAGGGAGTTTAGTTAGGTGAGAGGGGTTTAGAGTGAACTGGGAGGGACTTTAGTAAGGTGAGAGTTGTTTAGAGTGAACTGGGAGGGACTTTAGTAAGGTGAGAGTTGTTTAGAGTGAACTGGGAGGGACTTTAGTAAGGTGAGAGTTGGTTAGAGTGAACTGAGAGGGAGTTTAGTTAGGTGAGAGGGGTTTAGAGTGAACTGGGAGGGACTTTAGTAAGGTGAGAGTTGTTTAGAGTGAACTGGGAGGGAGTTTAGTTAGGTGAGAGGGGTTTAGAGTGAACTGGGAGGGACTTTAGTAAGGTGAGAGTTGTTTAGAGTGAACTGAGAGGGAGTTTAGTTAGGTGAGAGGGGTTTAGAGTGAACTGGGAGGGACTTTAGTAAGGTGAGAGTTGTTTAGAGTGAACTGAGAGGGAGTTTAGTTAGGTGAGAGGGGTTTAGAGTGAACTGGAAGGGACTTTAGTAAGGTGAGAGTTGTTTAGAGTGAACTGGGAGGGACTTTAGTAAGGTGAGAGTTGTTTAGAGTGAACTGGGAGGGACTTTAGTAAGGTGAGAGTTGTTTAGAGTGAACTGGAAGGGACTTTAGTGAGGTGAGAGTTGTTTAGAGTGAACTGGAAGGGACTTTAGTAAGGTGAGAGGGGTTTAGAGTGAACTGGAAGGGACTTTAGTAAGGTGAGAGTTGTTTAGAGTGAACTGGGAGGGACTTTAGTAAGGTGAGAGGGGTTTAGAGTGAACTGGAAGGGACTTTAGTGAGGTGAGAGTTGTTTAGAGTGAACTGAGAGGGAGTTTAGTTAGGTGAGAGTTGTTTAGAGTGAACTGGGAGGGACTTTAGTAAGGTGAGAGGGGTTTAGAGTGAACTGGAAGGGACTTTAGTGAGGTGAGAGTTGTTTAGAGTGAACTGAGAGGGAGTTTAGTAAGGTGAGAGTTGTTTAGAGTGAACTGGGAGGGACTTTAGTAAGGTGAGAGGGGTTTAGAGTGAACTGGAAGGGACTTTAGTAAGGTGAGAGTTGTTTAGAGTGAACTGGGAGGGACTTTAGTAAGGTGAGAGGGGTTTAGAGTGAACTGGAAGGGACTTTAGTGAGGTGAGAGTTGTTTAGAGTGAACTGGAAGGGACTTTAGTAAGGTGAGAGTTGTTTAGAGTGAACTGGGAGGGACTTTAGTAAGGTGAGAGTTGTTTAGAGTGAACTGGGAGGGACTTTAGTAAGGTGAGAGTTGTTTAGAGTGAACTGGGAGGGACTTTAGTAAGGTGAGAGTTGTTTAGAGTGAACTGGGAGGGACTTTAGTGAGGTGAGAGTTGTTTAGAGTGAACTGAGAGGGAGTTTAGTTAGGTGAGAGTTGTTTAGAGTGAACTGGAAGGGACTTTAGTAAGGTGAGAGTTGTTTAGAGTGAACTGGGAGGGACTTTAGTGAGGTGAGAGTTGTTTAGAGTGAACTGGAAGGGACTTTAGTAAGGTGAGAGGGGTTTAGAGTGAACTGGAAGGGACTTTAGTAAGGTGAGAGTTGTTTAGAGTGAACTGGGAGGGACTTTAGTAAGGTGAGAGGGGTTTAGAGTGAACTGGAAGGGACTTTAGTGAGGTGAGAGTTGTTTAGAGTGAACTGGAAGGGACTTTAGTAAGGTGAGAGGGGTTTAGAGTGAACTGGAAGGGACTTTAGTAAGGTGAGAGTTGTTTAGAGTGAACTGGGAGGGACTTTAGTAAGGTGAGAGGGGTTTAGAGTGAACTGAGAGGGAGTTTAGTTAGGTGAGAGTTGTTTAGAGTGAACTGAGAGGGAGTTTAGTTAGGTGAGAGTTGTTTAGAGTGAACTGGAAGGTACTTTAGTAAGGTGAGAGGGGTTTAGAGTGAACTGGAAGGGACTTTAGTAAGGTGAGAGTTGTTTAGAGTGAACTGGGAGGGACTTTAGTAAGGTGAGAGTTGTTTAGAGTGAACTGGGAGGGACTTTAGTAAGGTGAGAGTTGTTTAGAGTGAACTGGGAGGGACTTTAGTGAGGTGAGAGTTGTTTAGAGTGAACTGAGAGGGAGTTTAGTTAGGTGAGAGTTGTTTAGAGTGAACTGGAAGGGACTTTAGTAAGGTGAGAGTTGTTTAGAGTGAACTGGGAGGGACTTTAGTAAGGTGAGAGTTGTTTAGAGTGAACTGGGAGGGACTTTAGTTAGGTGAGAGTTGTTTAGAGTGAACTGAGAGGGAGTTTAGTTAGGTGAGAGGGGTTTAGAGTGAACTGGGAGGGACTTTAGTAAGGTGAGAGTTGTTTAGAGTGAACTGGGAGGGACTTTAGTAAGGTGAGAGTTGTTTAGAGTGAACTGGGAGGGACTTTAGTAAGGTGAGAGTTGGTTAGAGTGAACTGAGAGGGAGTTTAGTTAGGTGAGAGGGGTTTAGAGTGAACTGGGAGGGACTTTAGTAAGGTGAGAGTTGTTTAGAGTGAACTGGGAGGGAGTTTAGTTAGGTGAGAGGGGTTTAGAGTGAACTGGGAGGGACTTTAGTAAGGTGAGAGTTGTTTAGAGTGAACTGAGAGGGAGTTTAGTTAGGTGAGAGGGGTTTAGAGTGAACTGGGAGGGACTTTAGTAAGGTGAGAGTTGTTTAGAGTGAACTGAGAGGGAGTTTAGTTAGGTGAGAGGGGTTTAGAGTGAACTGGAAGGGACTTTAGTAAGGTGAGAGTTGTTTAGAGTGAACTGGGAGGGACTTTAGTAAGGTGAGAGTTGTTTAGAGTGAACTGGGAGGGACTTTAGTTAGGTGAGAGTTGTTTAGAGTGAACTGAGAGGGAGTTTAGTTAGGTGAGAGGGGTTTAGAGTGAACTGGGAGGGACTTTAGTAAGGTGAGAGTTGTTTAGAGTGAACCGGGGGGGACTTTAGTTAGGTGAGAGTTGTTTAGAGTGAACTGGAAGGGACTTTAGTGAGGTGAGAGTTGTTTAGAGTGAACTGGAGGGGACTTTAGTTAGGTGAGAGTTGTTTAGAGTGAACTGGAAGGGACTTTAGTTAGGTGAGAGTTGTTTAGAGTGAACTGAGAGGGAGTTTAGTTAGGTGAGAGGGGTTTAGAGTGAACCGGGGGGGACTTAAGTTAGGTGAGAGGGGTTTAGAGTCAACTGGGAGGGACTTTAGTAAGGTAATAGGGGTTTAGAGTGAACTGGGAGGGACTTTAGTAAGGTAATAGGGGTTTAGAGTGAACTGAGAGGGAGTTTAGTTAGGTGAGAGGGGTTTAGAGTGAACCGGGGGGGACTTAAGTTAGGTGAGAGGGGTTTAGAGTCAACTGGGAGGGACTTTAGTAAGGTAATAGGGGTTTAGAGTGAACTGGGAGGGACTTTAGTAAGGTAATAGGGGTTTAGAGTGAACTGGGAGGGACTTAAGTTAGGTGAGAGGGGTTTAGAGTGAACCGAGAGGGACTTTAGTAAGGTCATAGGGGTTTAGAGTCAACTGGGAGGGACTTTAGTAAGGTGATAGGGGTTTAGAGTGAACTGGGAGGGACTTAAGTTAGGTGATAGGGGTTTAGAGTGAACCGAGAGGGACTTTATTAAGGTCATAGGGGTTTAGAGTCAACTGGGAGGGACTTTAGTAAGGTGATAGGGGTTTAGAGTCAACTGGGAGGGACTTTAGTAAGGTGATAGGGGTTTAGAGTGAACTGGGAGGGACTTTAGTGAGGTGAGAGGAGTTTAGAGTGAACTGGGAGGGACTTTAGTGAGGTGATAGGGGTTTAGAGTGAACTGGGAGGGACTTTAGTGAGGTGAGAGGAGTTTAGAGTGAACTGGGAGGGACTTTAGTAAGGTGATAGGGGTTTAGAGTGAACTGGGAGGGACTTTAGTAAGGTGGGATGAATTTTGAGTGAACTGGGAGGGACTTTAGTTAGGTGGGAGGGGCTTGTTAAGCCATAACTCCAGCTGGAGAAAAATACAGCAAATACAGACAGGAAAAACATAAGTATTGTCTGAGAGGTGAAGTACCTGGGGTCGGGAACGCCTACAGTGTGGCGCCTCATGGACAGGTATCGGGCCATCGCCTCTGGACTGGGCTCTTCTCCCTCATCACTGTCCAGAGCCATCGGCCCGTCAGTCTGAAACACACACACACAACACACGGGTCACGACACACTGCGGATTAGATGATCCATCCTACACCTGATACTCAGTCCACACTTTTTTATTCTGACTGAATGTGACTCTGAGGCTCACCTCAACGATCTGATTCTCTGGGTTAATGAGCTGGACCTGCGGTACCGTCATACTGACGGCGTTACTCAGATCCTGCGGGACCAACACACAAACACAGAGCATATCTTATCACATAACCACAATCCCTTTCAACTCCAACAAAATCGCCCCCACAATTCCATTCCACAGACTTTAAAGGTGACATATCATCAAAATCTGGCTTTTTCCGTGTGTCAGTGCTGTAATCGGTGCTTCTACCAACACAGAAAACGTGAAAAGTGAAACCCAGTAACTGTGTTCTGGTGAGCCTTTCTCTGCAAGCATGTAAAAAAATAAGTCAATCAGATTTCTCTCCCCTTCTGACGTATGAAGATCTTATTATAATATTACCGGCCCTTAATCTGCACGTTTACACACATCAGCCGACATTTGGTTCCACGAGCGACAACAGAGACCAGTTCTAACACAATGATAAAGATCCAGCAAAGCCTGAAACTGTTCTGTGGTTGAGCACAGACGAGCACTGGACACTATTGACCAGAACATGTCACCGCTGTCTTATAAACACCTCAGGAACTGTGGACACTTGTGGAGAAGTTCAACATGATGATGAGATGATCAGTGTAACTCCACAACAACTACACAAATGTCTCCACTAACATTCAGAAACTCTTCCTGAGTCTCTCCGTAAGGCTGCATTTGCTACTGGTGATTCTGGGATTCTGGATGAGTGAGATTGGCCTGTTTTGTTTTTGCCGGAGTTTCTGAAGCTCGTGTAAAGACTCCGCCCTCTTCTGAACGGAGGCGGAGCTGCAGCTCATTTGCATTTAAAGGGACACACACAAAAATGGGCAAATTTGACAAGCTGTAATAAATGATCTGTGGAATATTTTGAACTGAAATTTCAGAGGCACATTCTGGAGACACCATAGATTTATATTACATCTTGTGAAAAGAGGCATAATATGTCACCTTTAAAATCATCATTAATTCTCCAGAAGAGTAGGACACTCAGCTTTCATACAATATGCAAATAAGGCACCCTGAAGCTCATGCATATTCCCCTCATTAGGCATCAAAGGTTGCTAATGGCAACGGCACACACCTGCAGCGGGTAGAGGGGGCGGGGCGTGGGCGGAGCCATGCACAGGTTCTTGTGCCGCTTCAGCTTGTCAGACAGCAGACTGTAGGTGGCGCTGTAGTGATCATACGCATCCGTGTGCAGAGACTGCGGTCGACACGCAATACAATCAATGTTTCAGAAGAGTTCATGTGAATGACAGAGACATGCCGTGTGTGTGTGTGTGTGTGTGTGTGTGTACCTGTAAGGTCCGCTCGCGGTCGAAGCCCATATCTGACATGGCCATTAGCACTTGCTCGTTAATTAACTCTGTTTCTCTCTCCACCTTCACCTGCTCACATTCTGCTATCAGCTACAGACACACAGAGAAATGAACAACGTTTCTACACATCGTAAGGCATGACATTTAGTTTTACAAACTTTTAACACAGTTTGATCATCACGTGTGTGTGTGTGTGTCTTACTCTGTCAAACTCCGGATCCGGGTCTCCTTGTCTCATCCACTTGTTCTTGCAGATCTGCTCCATTGAAAGCCGTCGACTGGGTTCCAGAATCAACATGTGTCTGATCAGATACTCACAGTCTGAAACACACATACAGGTCTGTCAATCACGGCTCGAGTGTGTGTGAGGGAGTGAGTGAGTGTGTGTGAGAGTGTGTGTGTGTGTGAGTGTGTGTGTGTGTGTGAGTGAGTGAGTGAGTGAGTGAGTGAGTGAGTGAGTGTGTGTGTGGTGTGTGTGTGTGAGTGAGTGAGTGAGGGAGTGTGTGTGTGTGTGTGTGTGTGAGAGTGTGCACCTGTGGACATGAAGAACGGGATACGGAATTTCCCACTGAGGACTCGAGCGCGGAGGTTCTGTAAAGTGCTTCCGTCGAACGGTAACGCGCCACAAACCAGGACATACAGAACCACACCCAAACTCTACAGAGAGAGAGAGAGAGAGAGAGAGAGAGAGAGAGAGAGAGAGCTCTACACCTGTGGCCATGGAAGTGATTGGAACACCTGAACTCAATGATTTGGAGCCGTGTCCCAATACTTTTGGGAATAATAGTGTTTGTAAATAACATTAGAATTTGGACCAGTCTTGAAGAAAAAAACTAGATGACTAACTTTTCAGACCAGTCTAAGCAGTTTATGCGTATGTGTTAGCGAGCTCAGAGACAGACGCTGGTTTTACCCATATGTCAACTTTTGGTCCGTCGTACTCCTTCCCCTCGAAGAGTTCGGGCGCCGCATACGGAGGACTGCCACACCACGTCTTCAGCAGCTGTCCTCGAGAAAACAGATTACTGAAGCCGAAATCTGGAGGATAGAGAGACCAACGGGTCAAGTACACTCCAAAAACACACATTCACTCACTCACACACTCACTCACACACATTACTGAAGCCGAAATCTGGAGGACAGAGAGACAGACGGGTCAAATACACTCCAAAAACACACAGACACACATTCACGGACTGAATGACTCACAGACAAATTGACTCATTCACTCGATTACTCTCTCACTCATTCATTCGTTCATTTACTCACTCGATTACTCCGATCACTCAATTTCGTACTCGATTACTCATAATCATACGTTCACTCACTCACTCACTCACTCACTAACTAACTCACACACTCACTATCACTAACTCACACACTCACTAACTCACACACTCACTAACTCACACACTCACTAACTCACACACTCACTAACTCACACACTCACTAACTCACACACTCACTCACTGACTCACTCACTCAGTGACTCACTTACTCACACACACACACACACACACACACTCACTCACACACTCACTGACTCACTGACTCACTGACTCACTAACTCACTCACTCACTCACTCACTCACTCACTCACTGACTCACACACTCACTCACTGACTCACTCACTAACACACACACTCACTCACTCACTCACTCACTGACTGACTGACTCACTCACTCACTCACTCACTGACTCACTCACTAACACACACACTCACTCACTCACTCACTCACTGACTGACTGACTCACTCACACACACACACACACACTGACTCACTGACTCACTCACTGACTCACTCACTGACTCACTGACTCAGTCACTGACTCGCTCACTCGCACACTCACTCACCGACTGACTCACACACTCACTCACTGACTCAGTCACTGACTCACACACCACACTCACTCACTCACTCACTGACTCACTCACACACCACACTCACTCACTCACTCACTCACTCACTCACTCACTCACTCACTCACTCACTCACTCACTCAGTCACTCAGTCACTCAGTCACTCACTCGCTCGCACGCACACACACACACACACACACACGCACGCACACACACACACACACACACACACACACACGCTCACTCACCTGCGATCTTGATGTTCAGGTTGTGGTCGAGCAGCAGGTTCTCCGCCTTCAGGTCTCTGTGGACGATGTTCCTGCAATGGCAGAAGTAAACCGCGGCTACGATCTGCTTGAACTTCCGCCGCGCGTCTTTCTCCGCCATGCGCCCGTGAGCCACCAGATGATCTGAGGAACAGCGAACACAAACTAGTGCTTGCTCTGTCGTGAAGTGTGCATCATTGATTCTATTATTTAAGAATGGACATGATTCGAACAGGTTAAATGTTCCTGTATAAAACAGTCACACTTGTGTTCCTGCAATGGATGATCTGATCATTGTTTTCCTCAACAGATTCAAAAGATTCTAATCACTGCGAAGAATCAAACGATTGATTCACTCACCGAAGATCTCTCCTCCACTGGCGTACTCCGTCACCAGATAGATCAATCGTTCCGTCTCCATCACCTGCCACACACACACACACACACACACACACACTGAGCACCAGTTGCATTCAACCATACACAAACCAACAGAAGTGACCTGGTAGAGGTGGATTTGTGAGTGTGTGTGTGTGTGTGTGTGTGTGTGTGCCCTTGTTTATATTACATTGTGGGGACCAAATGTCCCCATAAGAATAGTAAAACCTGAGATCACCTACATTGTGGGGACCAGCCAGCGGTCCCCACTTTTCAAAAGGCTTATAAATCACACAGGATGAGTTGTTTTGAGAAAGTAAAAATGCAGAATGTTTCCTGTGATGGGTAGGTTTAGGGGTAGGGTTAGTGTAAGGGGATAGAATGTACAGTTTGTACGGTATAAAAACCATTACGTCTATGGAGAGTCCACACAAAGATAGTGAACCAGACATGTGTGTGTGTGTGTGTGTGTGTGTGTGTGTGTGAGACCTGGTAGAGGCGGATGATGTCAGGGTGTGTGTGTGTGTGTGTGTGAGACCTGGTAGAGGCGGATGATATGAGGGTGTGTGTGAGACCTGGTAGAGGCGGATGATGTGAGGGGGTGTGTGTGTGTGTGTGTGTGTGTGTGTGAGACCTGGTAGAGGCGGATGATGTGAGGGGGTGTGTGTGTGTGTGAGACCTGGTAGAGGCGGATGATGTGAGGGTGTGTGTGAGACCTGGTAGAGGCGGATGATGTGAGGGGGTGTGTGTGTGTGTGTGTGTGTGTGTGTGTGAGACCTGGTAGAGGCGGATGATGTGAGGGTGTCTCAGCATCTTCATGATCTGAACCTCTCGGAAGATCTTCTTCAGGTTCTCGTCGTCCAGCTGAGTCTTATCAACAATCTTTATCGCAACCTAGAACACACACAAGAGTGTTTATTAGCATCATCACAAACATGCAGTTCATTAGCATAAATACAGGCCATTTACGGGTTGCCAAGCGACACAATGACACAAATGCGACACAAACAGCATTTATGAATGAGTGACTGGCGCATGATTAATATAAAATTAAACGGATGTGCAGATACACGTGCGTGAACTGAAAAAAAAAATATATATATATATAAAAAATTGCTAGTAAATTTCAAAAACAATCACAAAAAAAGGCAAGTAACATTGAATTAGACATGAAATTTTGAAGTAGAAAACCGGTATTAATAATATATTATAATAAAATAGTATTTTATTGTGTGTGTGTGTGTGTGTGTGTGTGTGTATTACAGCAACTTCAGATTTGTCTGCCCAGATCTGATTGTGTGTTATGTGAGAGAGACATTTAATGTCTCTGGATTCGCTCCACCTACAGTGATGCAACATCTGGACACATACTCACTCACACATACTCACTCACACACATACTCACTCACTCACACATACTCACTCACACACATACTCACTCACTCACATACTCACTCACACATACTCACTCACTCACATACTCACTCACTCACTCACTCACATACTCACATACTCACTCACTCACTCACATACTCACTCACTCACACATACTCACTCACTCACATACTCACTCACATACTCACTCACTCACACATACTCACTCACACACATACTCACTCACTCACATACTCACTCACTCACATACTCACTCACTCACACACACATACTCACTCACACATACTCACTCACTCACATACTCACTCACACACATACTCACTCACACACTCACTCACTCACATACTCACATACTCACTCACTCACATACTCACACATACTCACTCACTCACTCACTCACTCACATACTCACTCACACATACTCACTCACTCACATACTCACTCACTCACTCACTCACATACTCACACATACTCACTCACTCACTCACTCACATACTCACTCACACATACTCACTCACTCACTCACTCACATACTCACTCACACATACTCACTCACTCACTCACTCACTCACTCACATACTCACTCACTCACATACTCACTCACTCACTCACTCACTCACTCACTTACACACTCATACTCACTCACTCACTCACTCACTCACTCACATACACACTCACACATACTCACTCACTCACATACTCACTCACATACTCACTCACTCACACACTCACTCACTCACACACACACTCACACTCATACTCACATACACTCACTCACATACTCACTCACTCACATACTCACTCACTCACATACTCACTCACTCACATACTCACTCACTCACATACTCACTCACTCACACACACACTCACACTCATACTCACATACACTCACTCACATACACTCACTCACATACACTCACTCACATACACTCACTCACATACACTCACTCACATACACTCACTCACATACACTCACTCACATACTCACTCACATACTCACTCACATACTCACTCAATCACTCACTCAATCACATACTCACTCACTCACTCTGACATACATATTCACTCACTCACTCACTCACTCACTCACTCACATTCACTCACACACTCACTCACATTCACTCACACACTCACTCACATTCAATTCAATTCAAATAAAGCTTTATTGGCATGACAAAAATACATTTGTATTGCCAAAACATCAAAACAGCATAGAGAATGATTTTGAACATTTAGTACAGAAAATAATAATAATAATAATTCAATTAAATAAAATAAATAAAAATATACGATAGAAAAAATCGTAGAACAGTTTATGAACATTTCAAAATTCTGTGAACAATTTAGAATTCAGTGTGTAAGTGTTTGTTTTGTGTACGAGCGTGTGTGTGTGTGTATGTGGGCGCATCACTGATACAATCTCTTTTTTTCACCTAATAGATGTTGAAATTATGTTTTGTTGTTCAATTTTAGGAAGTTAGGGCAAAGTATTTCAAATTTTGTGTAAAAAGTCCCTCTAATATACTCACATACTCGCTCACATACTCGCTCACATACTCGCTCACTCAAATATATTTTCATTGTTTAATAACACATGTTAGCACAATGCTGTTCAAAAGTTTCAGGTTGTTTATTTTTCTTTTAAATTAATAAGGCCTACTACAAAAGTGACAGTAAAGATATTGCGCACTGCACAAATAAGCTACAAGTACTAAACAAAGAGAATACCCCCAGGCAGACCGAGGAGGGGGGGAGAATAATCTGCCATTAAGGACGGACCAAACTGGTAAAGACCCGGACAACGGCACAAGGACTACGGAATTGGATGCAGTAAGACAGGAGGACGAGGATAACAGAAGATGCAACATCTGTGGCAGAGTATTCAAGAACGAACGAGGCGTTAAAATTCACCAAGGTAAGACCAAGTGCAAAAAGCAGCTGCAGCAACGCGAAGCACCCGGTAATACCCAGAGATCCATCTCTGAGTATATCACAGTTGATTGTCAGTCGGAGGAGGACCGGAGCCAGGAGGCACACCACAGTGCACCGGACCTCTCTGCTCAACCTGCTCAGAGCACAAGAAGAGGGGGTGAATCTGAAATGCTAGAGGACTTTGAGAGGAAACCACGCTTAAATTTACCATCAGCTACAGACCGCAGATGGGCACAGCTGGATAGAGACCTAGACATCACCCTGGACAATACCCTCAAGGGAGATGTAACCAAGAAGATCAAAACCATGGTAAAAACTGTCTTTCACGCATGTCTGGACACCTTCGGTGTAAAGGAATGCAATGTTATTAGACCACCAGCTGGTCCAAGCAGGAGGCAGCGCCAGATTAAAGAATTACGGGAGCAACTGAGAACACTCAGGAAAAGATGGCAGAAAGCGAATGATGAGGAGAAATCAGCGCTAAACCAGATACGGGCGGAGGTGCGGAAAAGCTTAATTCTTCTCTGCAAAGCAGAATCACTCCGGAAGAAACAGAGAGAAAAGCGTCGTAAGAGGAAAGCCTTTTTTAACAACCCCTTCCAGTTTACAGCTGACCTTCTAGGAAAGCCTAAGAGCGGGAAACTTAGGTGTTCCAAGGAGGATGTGGAGAAGAGCGTGGCAGCAGCACATGGTGACCCCTGCAGAGACATCCCACTGGGCCTATGCCCGTTCCAGCTGCCAAGGCCCATGCCACACTTTCCATTCAGCATGGCAGACTTCACCATGGATGAAGTGAGGTCAGTTGTCGGAAAAGCTCGAGCAGGATCCGCTCCAGGACCATCAGGCACAACGTACAAGATCTATAAAAACTGCCCACTGCTACTGAATAGGTTAGCCAAGCTCTTACGGACACTCTGGAAAAAAAGGCAGGAACCTAAGCTCTGGACACTCGCTGAGGGCTGCTTTGTTCCTAAAGGACAGAATTCTACAGGACTCGAAGAGTTCAGAGAGATCTCCCTATTGGACGTGGAGGGGAAAATATTCTGGTCCATTGTTGCTAAAAGGCTTACATCGTATCTTCTCAACAATGAGTACATCGACCCCAGTGTCCAAAAAGGAGGAGTTCCAGGATATTCTGGATGCCTAGAACATACATCAGCGATCAGCCAGATCATCAAAGAAGCAAAGAGTAATAAAAACACACTCGCTGTCGTCTGGCTAGATCTTGCTAAAGCCTACCCAAGTGTACCTCATCAGCTGATCCAAAGGGCTTTAGAACACTACCAAGTACCAACAGAGGTGGTGAAGCTGGTGATGACACACATGGATTCACTGAAAATGAGGTTCACAGTGGGAAACTTCACCACCACATGGCAAAGGCTGGAGAAGGGAATCATGGCAGGATGCACTATTTCAGTGGTCCTGTTTGTGGCCGCCATGAATCTTCTTCTGAAAGCAGGAGAGATGCAGTGTAAAGGTCCTAAAGCAAACGACGGCACAAGGCATCCCGCTTGCCGGGCTTTCATGGATGATGTGACTGTGATGACCCCAGCAATTCAAGGAACACAGTGGATCCTAAGTGCTCTGGAAAAGATGGTGACATGGGCACGGATGCAATTTAAACCGGAGAAATCCAGGAGCCTTAGTATCCACAAAGGAAAGTTGATAAGAAACACCTTCAGCATCCAAGGCTCGGAAATCCCAGTAATTCAAGACCAAGGGATCCGATGTCTTGGGAAAAACTATGACCACTCTCTGAAGGACATCAGCAATCTCAAAGACACCAAAGACCAGCTGAGCATCTGGCTTAAGGCAATTGACAACAGCCAGTTGCTTGGGAGGTTCAAGGTATGGTGCTTTCAGTATGGGATTATACCCAGACTGCAATGGCCCTTCCTGCTTTATGACTTTCCTATGACACAAGTGGAAGCAATGGAGAGAATGTGCAGTAAGATTGTGCGGAAATGGTTGGGTGTTCCCCCTTCCTTCAGCTCAGTGAACCTATACAGCAAGACCTCCAAGCTCCGCTTACCTGTTTCATCAGTAGCTGAAGAATACAAGGCCACTAAGGCAAGAGCAGTCAGCACGCTGCTCCTGTCAAAGGATGGGAAAGTCCAGCATGCTAGCAATGCCATCAGGTGCGGCAGGAAGTGGAAGCCCCAAGAAGCGGTATCGGAAGCTGAAGCACACTGGAAACACCAGGAGATTGTTGGAGTGATCTGTCAAGGCCGCATGGGACTTGGACATTACAACACTAAGAGGTGGAGCAAGGCCAACACCAAAGGCAAGAGAGAGCTTGTGGTGCAGAGGGTCAGAGAGGCAGAAGAAGAACATCGCCGTGTGAAAGCGGTAGGGCTGGCCTCTCAGGGGCAGTGGATGCAGTGGGATCAGGCACTCGAGCGATCACTGTCCTGGAAGGAACTCTGGGAAACCGACCAAGGCAAGCTGTCTTTCTTGCTACGTGCTGTGGCTGACCTCTTGCCAACCCCAAGTAATTTAAAGATCTGGGGCAAGGAAGAAGATGCATCATGCAAGCACTGTGGAGCAGTGCTATGCACACTGAATCACATCTTGACGGCATGCCCCAAAGCACTGGGAGATGGTCGATACAGGTGGAGACATGACAAGGTCCTGACAGAAGTCGCCAAATGGGTGGATCTGCAAAGGGTCAAAGCTAACAACAACCTGGCACCACAGTCTCCAAAATTCATCAATTTCCAGCGTGAATGCAACAATACTACCATGGTAAAGGCAACTGCCAAGCACCCGCCATCCATGCTACAGCGTGCTTTTGACTGGGAGATGCAA
>NC_140223.1:390000-395000 GCF_951802725.1 Rutilus rutilus
TGTTTAATATGGTATAATGTGCATAGTAGCCTATAGATGCTCAAGCCATTATTATAATTAACTCTGATGATCTCAGTTGTGTTTTGAAATGACCTCAGTTTTTTAACATTATGTTACATATCAAATGTAAATTCATGTCCCTGTTACACTTAATGTTGTGGCATTTTCCTGATTAAATAAGCATTACAAAAAAGGAGACCCAATACAATTCTGCTCTATTAATACCATCAAGTTAGTGTGTTTTTTTTTTTGTTTTTTTTTGGCATTGTAACATCTATTCCAAAATAATAACCAAAGGCAGTAACAATTTAAACTATATATTTTATGTGTGAACTGATATTTATGATCATCAGTCATCAACAAGAGCCAGCATTTATTGCACAAACCAATCATAACCAATCATAACCAATCACCACACACACACACACACACACACACACACACACACACACACACACACACACACACACACAGGTAAACAGGCAAGCGTCCCGCTGTAACTTCACCTGCAGGTGTCGCTGTCGCATACACTCTTTCTGTTCTGGCTGATCTGTCCACATCCTGATAGCAGCCAATAACAGAAGTGCTCAAACACTGCAAGTCCCAGGACAAGAAAAATGTCAGCTCATGCTTTTAAAAACTAGCTCTCGCTATTGCTAGCAGCTCTGAAATCGCCTACCCTTCCTTTAATGGCACATTTTGTAACATTTGCGTTTTATTTATTTATTTATTATCATTATATATTTTTTATTTTATTTTCTCGTTGCACAGTTTTTGAGGAGGCTCTGATATTCTAATAGCCCTTCATATATATATATATATATATATATATATATATATATATGTATACTGTATGGTATACCGCAGCTCAGGCTGTGGACGTCAGAGTTCATCCAATCAACCGGAAGCATCTCAGAAACATGACGTCTGACTTCCTGCATCTGGGTATCAAAACGTCAGCAAAGAGCAAACCCTCATCTGCAGATCCAGGAGGAAACCACAGAGAACACAGTGTGTGTGTGTGTGTGTGTGTGTGTGTGTGTGTGTGTGTGTGTGTGTGTCAATAGGCGTCTCTCATCACTAAATCAAACATCTTTCTCTCAATTAGCTTCTCAGGTCAAGGCATTTTACACAAAATATTGTCATAAATATGTTCTGAACACGTCAGAATAGTTACATTTACAGTCAGATTGCAAACATATTATTATGAATGAATCACTATGATTGTTCTGAAATCAGTGGGTTTTTTTATGTTTAATGTGTTTATAATGTAAGGTCTCACAGATGATGATCGTAAACAAACTCCCGTCATGAGCGTCAACGTGACCAGTCACGTGTGTCATTCCGCTCTGCCATTGGCTGAACAGAGGATCCATCCCGACAGCAGCTGTATTTCAATAAAGATTGAATCATGTGTATTATGAACTCGGTAGTTTGTGTAAATAATTGTTTTTTGAGTGTGAAATAATTGTGAAAGTGTTCGCCTCTGTGGAGTCGACGCGCGTGTCACGTGACTTGTGCGCGATGACGTCACGTCTGAGCCGTCGGTCGGTGTATCAACACAACAGCGCGAGGGCGAGCGGATCACAGCCGCATTTACCTCAGGTTTACATCAAACTGTACATTACAGTGAACACTGTTGAAGTGTGTGTTTAAAACACCACCAGGAGCTCAGCGCGAGACACGGTCAGTCTGTACACTCGCCTCTCAGAAGCCTCTGGCTGGTGTTATTATTATGCATATGTTCTGACTAGATATGTGTGTGTTTCTGTCATGCTATTGATAACATAAATCACTGTTAATTCTTTGTAAACTCTCGGACTATCGCGTCACAGTGTATTTGTTAACATGTTTACAGTTAATAAATACAGTATTTGTCTACAATTACCTCAGTATGAATATATTATTGGAGCTGTAAAGTATCCAGTGGCACTAACGATAGTTTCATAGATGGATGGACGTATAGTGACGTCACTCCTGATCAGTGTAAACAGCGTTAAGTATGTAGTACTTTTAGGTGTGTATCAGATGAAGTGTGTAGTACAGATGAAGTACAAATGAAGTGTGTTGTACAGATGAAGTATGTTGTACAGATGAAGTACAGATGAAGTGTGTTGTACAGATGAAGTACAGATGAAGTATGTTGTACAGATGAAGTGTGTACAGATGTAGTGTGTAGTACAGATGTAGTGTGTAGTACAGATGAAGTACAGATGAAGTGTGTAGTACAGATGAATTGTGTACAGATGAAGTGTGTACAGATGTAGTGTGTAGTACAGATGTAGTGTGTAGTACAGATGAAGTACAGATGAAGTGTGTAGTACAGATGAATTGTGTACAGATGTAGTACAGATGTAGTGTGTAGTACAGATGAAGTACAGATGAAGTATGTTGTACAGATGAAGTGTGTAGTACAGATGAAGTATGTTGTACAGATGAAGTGTGTAGTACAGATGAAGTGTGCAGTACAGGTGAAGTACAGATGAAGTGTGTACAGATGTAGTGTGTAGTACAGATGAAGTATGTTGTACAGATGAAGTATGTTGTACAGATGAAGTGTGTAGTACAGATGAAGTGTGTAGTACAGATGAAGTACAGATGAAGTGTGCAGTACAGGTGAAGTACAGATGAAGTGTGTAGTACAGATGAAGTGTGCAGTACAGGTGAAGTACAGATGAAGTGTGTAGTACAGATGAAGTGTGCAGTACAGGTGAAGTACAGATGAAGTATGCAGTACAGATGAAGTGTGTAGTACAGATGAAGTATGCAGTACAGGTGAAGTACAGATGAAGTGTGTAGTACAGATGAAGTGTGCAGTACAGGTGAAGTACAGATGAAGTATGCAGTACAGATGAAGTGTGCAGTACAGGTGAAGTACAGATGAAGTATGCAGTACAGATGAAGTACAGATGAAGTGTGCAGTACAGATGAAGTGTGTAGTACAGAAGAAGTACAGTTGAAGTATGCTAACTCAGATTGTGTTGTGGCTCTGGCTCCAGATCTCAGGCTGATGCCGGATCCAGCATGCTGGGGTTCTGCTGGGTTTCGGGATGGCTGGTCCTGATGCTGGGGTTCTGGAGTCCAGTGAGCGGAACGAACGTGGTCATCCAGAGAGACGCTCAGTTCGACGTGACGTACGACGACATGGTCACCAGCGACAACCAGACCATCTACTCCTACAACCACACCGTCTCCAGAAACAAGGCAGGGTCCATCAGAACCGACGCCGCTGCACTGCAGCCTGAGGCGGGCTATGATAACACCTCTCTCTCTCTCTCTCTCTCTCTCTCTCAGACCGAGGGCGTGCGAGTGTCGGTGGAGCTGCTATCGGAGAGCGCTGTCAGTCCGGTTCTGTTCGTGGTCCGGCAGAAACAGGCGGTTCTGTCCTTTCAGGTTCCACTCATCCTCAGAGGCCTGTGAGTACAGCCGTTGCCTAGCAACACACCATCCCATAATACAGATCCAGTGACATTCACCTGAGCGACGTGAACCCGTTGTGGAATCTGCTGAATATGAGGCTGAGTGTTATTACTGTTATTACTGGTGATGGTGAACATTAGAGTAATACTCTGTGAGCATCTCAACATGACTTTATCTAAGCTTGTTTTACCTTATTGGAATCGAATTTGTTCAAACTCAAGCGCTGCCCAACCCTATCCCTAACCCTCATGACTCACGCTCCAGCGCTCGAGTCATGTGTTCGGTGTGGACTCTGATATGATGATACGTGCGTTCATGTGCGACCTTTGAGCTTTCAGTTCCTCATGAGCTTCTGTTTTAGCACTGAAGCAGTAAACTGACTCTGTGTGTGTGTGTGTGTGTGTGTGTGTGTGTGTGTGTGTGTGTGTGTGCAGGTACCAGAGGAAGTACCAGTACACACAGGTGGGCCGGACGCTGTGCCAGCCGCCCACTAAAGCCGTGGCCGAGACTCAGTTCTTCTACGTGGACGTGTCGACGCTCTCCGGCGCCGGGATCCACTATCAGCTGAGGGTCAGCCGCGTCGACAGCTTCACACTGCAGTGAGTCTCACACACACACACACACTCGCTGGAACACACTCATCAACCAATCACAGCCACCCCGGATCAGAGTTCAGCCCATCACACTCGTGTCACCGCCTGACACTGGACCATGGACATCACTAATGCTGAGAGGCTCAGAAACACAAAGCTATTAATTATACATGATTAAACCGTTCTGATAAGGTTTCTTAGTGCAGAGTCTAATCAAGAGAACGTCATCATCACTTCCTGGTGCAGAATATCAGTCATAAACTGTGTTTCTGCAATCTTTCTCTTCCCCTCATCATAAACGAGTGTGTCTCGAGCGTCAGGCGACACACAGTAAACGCTGTCATGTTCTCTGGCGTTCGGATGCTGGTGTTCGGGAACACACTCGTGTGTGTGAGACGCTTCTGGAGGAGTTACACCACATCATCCTGATCACACACTTCCAGAAACGCCAAACCAACATTAGAGACGCTGCAACGCCATTGGTCCACTGGTTACTCCAGTTATCCAATCACAGCCTCCGCTGAGTCACACATCAAGGGATTCATTCAGTGACTGTGTTTCCAGCGTAGTCTTTATTATCAGATGAAGCGATTAGAGACGCACCGATATGAACATTTTGGCCGATACCGATAACTCTTTATATTTGAAAGCCGATAACCGACATATTAGCCGATAAATCTAAATTTACATTTTGATATGATTTTTTAGAGCCTGATTACAAAACGTAAAGATCATGATGTGTCTTTCTCTTTCTCCACAGGACAGACAAGAAGTTCAGCTTCAACGCCACGCCGTCCCAACCTCAGGTGCACACACACATCCACTCACACACACACACACACACTCACACACACTCACTTCACTAGAGAAGGGATTCAGTGAGCTGATCTCAGTGTGTGTGTGTGTGTGTGTGTGTGTGTGAGAGAGCAAACGGGGGTGTGTTTGACATCCTGCTCCTGTAGGATCTGACTAACACAACGAGAGTTC
>NC_140223.1:407500-457500 GCF_951802725.1 Rutilus rutilus
GAAGGGTTCTACGTTACAGAACAGATAAAGGGTTCTACGTTACAGATAAAGGGTTTTACATTTCAGATGAAGGGTTCTACATTAGAGAACAGATGAAGGGTTCTACATTACAGAACAGATGAAGGGTTCTACATTACAGAACAGATAAAGGGTTCTACGTTACAGAACAGATAAAGGGTTCTACTTTACAGATAAAGGGTTCTACATTACAGTTAAAGGGTTCTACATTACAGATGAAGGGTTCTACATTACAGAACAGATGAAGGGTTCTACGTTACAGAACAGATAAAGGGTTCTACTTTACAGATAAAGGGTTCTACATTACAGTTAAAAGGTTCTACATTACAGATGAAGGGTTCTACATTACAGATGAAGGGTTCTACATTACAGATGAAGGGTTCTACATTACATTTAAAGGGTTCTACATTACAGATGAAGGATTCTACGTTAAAGATGAAGGGTTCTACATTACATATGAAGGGTTCTACATTACAGTTAAAGGGTTCTACATTACAGATGAAGGATTCTACATTAAAGATGAAGGGTTCTACATTACATTTAAAGGGTTCTACATTACAGTTAAAGGGTTCTACATTACAGATGAAGGGTTCTACATTACAGATAAAGGGTTCTACATTACATTTAAAGGGTTCTACATTAAAGTTAAAGGGTTCTACATTACAGATGAAGGATTCTACATTAAAGATGAAGGGTTCTACATTACAGTTAAACGGTTCTACATTACAGATGAAGGGTTCTACTTTACAGATAAAGGGTTCTACATTACAGATAAAGGGTTCTACATTACAAATGAAGGGTTCTACATTACAGTTAAACGGTTCTACATTACAGATGAAGGGTTCTACATTACAGTTAAAGGGTTCTACATTACAGATGAAGGGTTCTACATTACAGATAAAGGGTTCTACGTTACAGATAAAGGGTTCGGTTCTACGTTACAGATAAAGGGTTCTACATTACAGATAAAGGGTTCTTCATTACAGATGAAGGGTTTTACATTACAGATGAAGGGTTCTACATTACAGATGAAGGGTTCTACGTTACAGATAAAGGGTTCTACATTACAGATGAAGGGTTCTACATTACAGAACAGATAAAGGGTTCTACGTTACAGAACAGATAAAGGGTTCTACTTTACAGATAAAGGGTTCTACATTACAGTTAAAGGGTTCTACATTACAGATGAAGGGTTCTACATTACAGATGAAGGGTTCTACATTACAGAACAGATGAAGGGTTCTACGTTACAGAACAGATAAAGGGTTCTACTTTACAGATAAAGGGTTCTACATTACAGTTAAAGGGTTCTACATTACAGATGAAGGGTTCTACATTACAGATGAAGGGTTCTACATTACATTTAAAGGGTTCTACATTACAGTTAAAGGGTTCTACATTACAGATGAAGGATTCTACATTAAAGATGAAGGGTTCTACATTACAGTTAAACGGTTCTACATTACAGATGAAGGGTTCTACTTTACAGATAAAGGGTTCTACATTACAGATAAAGGGTTCTACATTACAGATGAAGGGTTCTACATTACAGTTAAACGGTTCTACATTACAGATGAAGGGTTCTACATTACAGTTAAAGGGTTCTACATTACAGATGAAGGGTTCTACATTACAGATAAAGGGTTCTACGTTACAGATAAAGGGTTCGGTTCTACGTTACAGATAAAGGGTTCTACATTACAGATAAAGGGTTCTTCATTACAGATGAAGGGTTTTACATTACAGATGAAGGGTTCTACATTACAGATGAAGGGTTCTACGTTACAGATAAAGGGTTCTACATTACAGATGAAGGGTTCTACATTACAGTTAAAGGGTTCTACATTACAGATGAAGGGTTCTACATTACAGATAAAGGGTTCTACATTACAGATGAAGGGTTCTACATTACAGATAAAGGGTTCTACATTACAGATGAAGGGTTCTACGTTACAGATAAATGGTTCGGTTCTACATTACAGATAAAGGGTTCTACATTACATTACAGATAAAGGGTTCTACATTACAGATGAAGGGTTCTACGTTGCAGATAAAGGGTTCTACATTACAGATGAAGGGTTCTACGTTACAGATAAAGGGTTCGGTTCTACGTTACAGATAAAGGGTTCTACATTACAGATGAAGGGTTCTACATTACAGATAAAGGGTTCTACATTACAGATGAAGGGTTCTACGTTACAGATAAATGGTTCGGTTCTACGTTACAGGTAAAGGGTTCTACATTACAGATAAAGGGTTCTACATTACAGATGAAGGGTTCTACGTTACAGATAAAGGGTTCGGTTCTACGTTACAGATAACGGGTTCTACATTACAGTTAAAGGGTTCTAATTTAGAACATAGATTTTTATTCATAGTGACTTAACTTGAAATTTTAGGAGCAAAGTAAAAAATTTTTTTAAAGTTTGCGAATCCCTGATCTAATTGTATCTTTGTGTGTGTGTGTGTGTGTGTGTGTTTCAGACACGTCGTTCATGTATATGATCGCTGGACTGTGTATGCTGAAGCTTTATCAGAAGAGACACCCGGACATCAACGCCAGCGCTTACTCAGCTTACGCATGCCTGGCTGCGGTTATATTCTTCTCTGTGCTGGGGGTGGTGAGAACACACACTCACACTCTCACACACACACACACACATACTCACATCCTCACACATACACACACACATAATTTACTACGGTTATATGAGCTCATTTACATCAATTTAGTAGAAGTTCTGTGTTTACAAGAGGAAAAGTTTAATGGCAAAATTGCCTGAATCTCATACACTAGTTTCTGTGAGATTTAGGGGTCAGAAAATATCACTGGATGTCAATGAGATGAGTCAAACAAACCTGTGTGTGTGTGTGTGTGTGTGTGTGTGTGTGTGTGTGTCTCAGGTGTTTGGTAAGGGTAACACGGTGTTCTGGATCGTTTTCTCGGTGATACACATCCTGGCCACGATGCTCCTGAGCACTCAGCTCTACTACATGGGCCGCTGGAGACTCGGTGAGTCACACACACACACACACACACACACACTGAACCTACATTCAGCAGGACAAACTGATGGTGTGTTTTACTTAATCTCTCTCTGTGTGTGTGTGTGTGTGTGTGTGTGTGTGTGTGTGTGTGTGTGTGTGTGTGTGTGTGTGTGTGTGTGTGTGTTTCAGACTCTGGGATCTTGCGCAGGATATTGAATGTGATCTACACAGACTGTATTCGTCAGTGCAGTGGACCCATGTACATCGTGAGTACAACACACACACTCACACTCACTCACTCACTCACTCACTCACTCACACACAGTCTCACACACACTCAAACTCTTTCACACACACACAAGCACACACAGACTAACTCTCACAGACTCACTCACACACACACACACACACACACACACACACAGCAGCAGTATATCTGTGTCTGACGTGTGTGTTTGTCTTTAGGACCGGATGGTTCTTCTGGTGATGGGAAACATTGTGAACTGGTCACTGTGAGTTACACTATATCAACATCATCAGCATCTCTCTCGATCACATGGAGCCGAGCACACGCATGACCCGTGTGTGTGTGTGTGTGTGTGTGTGTGTGTGTGTGTGTGTGTGTGTGTGTGTGTGTGTGTGTGTGTGTGTGTGTGTGTGCAGGGCATCGTACGGCCTCATCAAACGACCCAACGACTTCGCCTCGTACCTGCTGGCCATCGGCATCTGTAACCTTCTGCTGTACTTCGCCTTTTACATCATCATGAAGGTGCGCGCTATGACATCATCACACACTGATGCTACTTCCTGTGGTCATGATCGATTAAATCTGTGTTAGTCTCATTCAGATCTTTGAAGATGTTTGTATTTGACATGATTTTACTCTGTGTGTGTGTGTGTGTGTAGCTGCGCAGCGGTGAGCGTATCAAGTGTCTGGCTCTGGTGTGTATCCTCTTCACTGCTGTGGTTTGGGGCTTTGCTCTGTTCTTCTTCTTTCAGGGGCTTAGTACATGGCAGGTGAGTCACACACACACTCATACTCTCACACTCAGTCACACACACACACACACACACACACACACACACTTGTGTTGATCAGACTCCATGTGTGTGTCCAGAAAACCCCAGCGGAGTCTCGCGAGCACAACCGTGAGTGTATTCTGCTCTCCTTCTTCGATGACCACGACATCTGGCACTTTCTGTCGTCCATCGCCATGTTCGGATCCTTCCTGGTGAGTCCAAACATCCGTCAAAGCCAAACCAGAATAAACTAGAGAATAATCCTGGCAGATGAACAGTGCTGGGGAAAGTTACTTTTTAATGTTACAATATTGCGATACTCACTTAAAAAGTAAGTAATTGCGTTACTTAGTTAATTTTTTAAAGAATTAATGTGTTACAATATTGCGTTACTCCCTTAAAAGTAACTAATTGTGTTACTTAGGTCATTTTTTTGAGAATTAAAGCGTTACAATATTGTTACTCCCTTAAAAAGTAACTAATTGCGTTACTTAGTATTTTTTTCTAGAAAAGTAATGCGTTACAATCAGGGCTTGACATTAACTTTTTTCCTCACTAGCCAATGTGGCTAGTGGTTTTCCAAAGTTACTAGCCACACAGCATTTTTACTAGCCACATTTTTGTTGTTGTGAAATTACCTGATAAAAGTGGACTATGGCGTGCTAAAATTTACTTGAACTAGATTTACAACCCTTTTAAATGTAAAACCATTGTTACATCCACCCAAATCAAGACTACATAAATATATAACAATACAGGTCATTATCATTAGCTCTGATAAGGTTGTGTGTAAAGCTCCTTTTTTAAAATAAAACCATGTATTATGTATTATATGTTGCCACATTGCTCCACCGGCATACGACATAACTCCAGCAGGGCAGCTAGCTGTCTCTCCGATTCTTTGTTGTCGGTCACTAGCGACAATACTCATTAGGGCTGTCAAAATTGCTCAAAAATGACCTTCGAATATTCCCTCTAAAAAAAAACACATAGCCTATATTCGAACTATTCGAACATCTGGTTGCGCATTTTGTCAATGATGCGCATTACGTCAATAACATGACAAATTAATACAAAGAGACATAACTACTTGTATAGGTAGTTTATTTAAGTTTAAACATATTTGACAACGTGTATACCTACACGAAAACAAGTAAATCAACTAATGGCCAAGACCGCAGACCTCACTCACTCTCGCTCACTCACTCGCAGGCACTCTTTCTCTCTCTCGCCCTCCCTCAAGCTGCGTTCACACCAAACGCGAATAGAGCGTCTGGCGCGAGTGTAAAGACGCGTTTACGCGTGTCTGGAGGTCTTGCGGCATGAATGAGGCGTCACGCGCTCTGTGCAGTTTAAATGAACAACAACAATAAGCAAATGTTGAGTGCTGATCAAGAGTTTTGTGCACGCAATTTAAGGTCGCGACTCTTATATAGCAGGCTTCATTCAGTGATTGAAACAAATATTATTAACATTAATTGAAGTTTTACAGTAGAATCGACATTGAACGCTCCGAGCGAGCTGTTCTGTGGTAAACATGGAACTTTGCCTTGACATGAAACGGTAAATAATCAAACCAGTGGAAGCCTGCAGTGCATGAAACTGCTGTATCTACCTTATTCATGCAATATCTATTCAGTCAGTACAGTAGCCTACACTTCAGAAATGTTTCTGTTTAACGTTAAATAAAATGATCCCTCAGGCAGCGCGCCCACTCGCAAAGCAGACAGCCGCGCCTCTGCTACCGCGGGCGTTTTTCCACATTCGAATATTCATTTTCACCTTCGAAAATCTGTTTTTTAAAACTATTCGAATATATATTCGAATTTAGAATATTCGTTGACAGCCCTATGGGATTTGTAGTGTCGTAGTGTCACACTTATTTCAGATCCCTTTTGAAAAGACTACAATTATTCAACCCGCCAAAGTGGCTAGTTGGAGTGACTGCGTTACCCGCCACGAGCAAAATCCACCCGCATTTGGCGGGTTGGCGGGTGTTAATGTCAAGCCCTGGTTACAATATTGCATTATTCCCTTAAAAGTAACTAATTGCGTTACTTAGTTAATTTTTTTCAGAGAATTAATGTGTTACAATATTGTTACTCCCTTAAAAAGTAATAACGTTTTTTTTGTGTGAAAAGTAATGTTACAATATTGCATTACTCACTTAAAAAGTAATTGCGTTACTTAATTTTTTAGAGAATTAATGCGTTACAATATTGGATTACTCCCTTAAATAGTAATTCATTGTGTTACTTAGTTATTTTTTTAGAGAATTAATGCGTTACAATATTGGATTACTCCCTTAAATAGTAACTAATTGCGTTACTTAGTTATTTTTTTAGAGAATTAATGCGTTATAATATTGCATTGCTCCCTTAAAAAGTAACTAATTGCGTTACTTAGTTATTTTTTAGAGAATTAATGCGTTACAATATTGCATTACTCCTTTAAAAAGTAACTAATTGCGTTACTTATAAATTTTTTCTAGAAAAGTAATGTTACAATATTGTTACTCCCTTAAAAAGTAAGTAATTGCATTACTTAGTATTTTTGTAGAAAAGTAATGCGTTACAATATTGCGTTACTCCCTTAAAAAGTAACTAATTGCGTTACTTAGTTATTTTTTAGAGAATGAATGCGTTACAAGATTGCATTACTCCCTTAAAAAGTAACTAATTGCGTTACTTAGTAATTTTTTTCTAGAAAAGTAATGTTACAATATTGTTACTCCCTTAAATAGTAACTAATTGTGTTACTTAGTTATTTTTTAGAGAATTAGTGCGTTACAATATTGCATTACTCCCTTAAAAAGTAACTAATTGCGTTACTTAGTAATTTTTTCTAGAAAAGTAATGTTACAATATTGTTACTCCCTTAAAAAGTAACTAATTGTGTTACTTAGTTATTTATTTAGAGAATTAATGCATTACAATATTGCATTACTCCTTTAAAAAGTAACTAATTGCGTTACTTAGTCATTTTTCTAGAAAAGTAGTTACAATATTGTTACTCCCTTAAAAAGTAAGTAATTGCATTACTTAGTTACTTTTTTAAGAAAAGTAATGCGTTACAATATTGCATTACTCCCTTAGAAAGTAACTAATTGCGTTACTTAGTTATTTTTTTAGAGAATTAATGCGTTACAATATTGCGTTACTCCCTTAAAAAGTAACTAATTGCGTTACTTAATATTTTTTCTTTAAAAGTAATGTGTTATAATATTGCATTACTCCCTTAAAAAGTAACTATTTGCGTTACTTAATATTTTTTCTTTAAAAGTAATGTGTTATAATATTTAATTACTCCCTTAAAAAGGTTACTAATTGTGTAACTTAGCTACTTTTTTAGAAATGTGTTACGTTACTTTTTTTTCACCTGGGCTGGGCTTGTTTTTATAACCAAAAAAAAAAAGTTATATTTTTTGGCAAATGTAAAAGCCTCAGGTTGAAGGAAATGCAGATTCACTCCTGTACAGTAGAGTACAGTAGAGGTAGAGTACATTCGTGTAGAGTACAGTTGAGGTAGAGTACAGTCGTGTACAGTAGAGTACAGTTGAGGTAGAGTACATTAGTGTACAGTAGAGTACAGTAGAGGTAGAGTACAGTTGAGTACAGTAGAGTACAGTAGCGTAGAGTACATTCGTGTAGCGTACAGTTGAGGTAGAGTACAGTCGTGTACAGTAGAGTACAGTTGAGGTAGAGTACATTAGTGTACAGTAGAGTACAGTTGAGGTAGAGTACAGTTGAGTACAGTAGAGTACAGTAGCATAGAGTACATTCGTGAAGAGTACAGTCGTGTACAGTAGAGTACAGTAGAGGTAGATTACATTAGTGTACAGTAGAGTACAGTAGAGTTAGAGTGCAGTAGTGTACATTAGAGTACAGTTGTGTACAGTAGAATACAGTAGAGGTAGATTACATTAGTGTACAGTAGAGTACATTAATGTACAGTAGAGTACAGTAGAGGTAGAGTACATTAGAGTGCATTAGAGTACAGTTGTGTACAGTAGAATACAGTAGATGTAGATTACATTAGTGTACAGTAGAGTACAGTAGAGGTAGAGTACATTAGAGTGCAGTAGTGTACAGTAGAGGTAGAGTACAGTAGAGTAAAGTACAGTAGTGTACAGTAGAGTAGTGTACACTAGAGTAAAGTACAGTAGAGTAAAGTACAGTAGTGTACAGTATAGTAGTGTACACTAGAGTACAGTAGTGTACAGTATAGTAGAGTACAGTAGAGGGCGCCGCTCAAACAAACCTTTCAGCTGCTGATATTCTGGATAACAGAAGAATAGGATGCAGGAGACGAAAGTTTAACACTTTATCAATAAAAACAAAAAAATCTCTTGAACTACAATAACCATCATGTTTACACACACACACACACAAACACACACACACACACACACACACACACACACACAAAACGCCTCTGCACTTATTTGTCTCAACATGGGGACAGGAGAGCTGTCAGTCAATAAATGTGAAAACAAAGTTACTTGTATTACTTATTTGAAAAAGTAACTTATTTGAAAACTAATGCGTTACTTTACTAGTTACTTGAAAAAGTTATCCGATTACGTAACTCAAGTTACTTGTAATGAGTTACACACAACACTGGTGATGAACACACATCATTCTGTCTGTCTGTCTCAGGTCCTGCTCACGATGGACGACGACCTCGACGCGGTTCAGAGAGACAAAATCTACGTCTTCTGATGGAGAGACATTATGGATTAGCCAATCACAGAGCAGCACCAATGAGAGGCCTCACTGCCTGAAAATCCTGCCAGTCAGAGACTATGGGAGGAGCCTCATACAGGAACTAATGCTGATAGGACAGTGAATGTGCCAGTCAAACTGCCAGAGCTCCTCCCCTCATGCTAACGCTTCAGACCTGCCCTGCGAATCTCAGCGCAGTTTCGTTTGTTTCTCTTCGCGTCTGTGTCCGTCTGTGGCCTTCTGTGTGTGTGGACCGTGTGGTTCCGACTGTAAATCCGAGCCGAGCCGAGCCGCTTCACTGATCTCATGATGATTCTGATTCGGAGAAAATCTACTTTGCACTGTCTGAAAAATTACAGATCATGTTTTTACTGACTACAAACGGAATGATTACTGAATAATAAATACTTTTTACGGTTGTATTCAGTCGTCTACGTCTGTGTTTGACCCTGAAATGAAAATTTTCATCACTTAACAACAGAAGTTACGGTGGCCGACAGGAAGTGACGTCGTCGTCTGAGACAGCAGAGAGTAGCCAGTTAAACAATGAGGTTTCTTTACAAAGATAAATTAAGAAATTATGTTTACTTAATTATTCAGTAAAACGATGCTATTGCGAATATTATTGTCACTTGTTCATCATTGTGTCAGTGTTTTATTCGCTGACTTTAGCTGAAGCTTCTTTGCACGAAGAACAACATAGTGACGAAACGCGTTTGTCCGTTCAGGGCCACCATAGAAACATGTCGATGTAAGCGGACCCGCGGTGTGTGTAGAGAGAAATGCCTCATTCTAAGCTAATAAAAACATAACGGTTCATTATGTAAGGTCTTTATACACCACTGAAAACAGTTATGTATATGATATTGCATTTCTGTCAACAGATCCTCCTGAATATTACACAATGCACCTTTAAATTTGAGCATGATATCTCAATAAATGAGCTTTCAGTGAGATGTTGTTTGGCTGCAGTACCAAACGCTTCCACTTGAGGAAATTCGTCTCCATTCATTTCCAATGGGCGAACAATACAAGTGTGTTTTTTTCAGAACCATTTAACCTTTTCAAATCATGTACATGATTTTGTGTGTTCATACAGCAAGTGCCAAACCGTTTACCATGTTTACTGATGTGTTTGTGTTACTCTAGTTTAGGCTAGTCTAAGGCATGAAAAACAAGATCTGAACAAGATTTTTTTTTTACACAGATTTTCAGATGAGTGGACAGTATGTGTTTTTGTTTTTTAACTGAAGAGAGACTGTATTAAATATGATAGTTATAACACCATAACACTGTGTGTATTTAACAAACCAATATTTTTAATTATATAAAATCATGTGAGAACTAAAATATATAGTGCAACTTCAATTAGTGCAAACGTATTGCTGAATTGTCTACATGTGTAATCATACCTTTTGCAAACATTATTCAAAACCACGATTTCTCTATTTAAAAATAATAAAATCATGGCAAAACATTAAATTCGCCCCTCCTTGAACTGCCACCTTACCGTGGTGGAGGGGTTTGAGTACCCGAATGACCCTAGCTATGTTGTCCGGGGGTATATGCCCCTGGTAGGGTCTCCCAAGGCAAACAGGTCCTAGGTGATGGGTCAGACTAAGAGCGGTTCATAAAACCCTTTATGAGAGGATTAAAAACGAGGACCGTGACGCTGCCCGGCATGGCGCAGCCGGGGCCCCACCCTGGAGCCAGGCCTGGGGTTGGG
This sequence comes from Rutilus rutilus, assembly GCF_951802725.1. Lineage (NCBI taxonomy): Eukaryota > Metazoa > Chordata > Actinopteri > Cypriniformes > Leuciscidae > Rutilus > Rutilus rutilus. The sequence goes on from NC_140223.1 coordinate 417,977, forward strand.
GCTCGTATGCGAGCTCCTGGTGGCCGGGCCTCCCCCCATGGGGTCCGGCCAGGCTCAGCCCGAAGAAGCGACGTGGGGCCACCCTCTTGTGGGCTCACCACCTGCAGGAGGGACTGTAAGGGGCTGTTGCAAAGTGGATCGGGCGGCAGTCGAAGGCGGGGGCCTCGACAACCCAATCCCTGGACACGGAAACTAGCTCTAGGGACGTGGAACGTCACCTCTCTGGTGGGGAAGGAGCCTGAGCTTGTGCGTGAGGTTCAGAGGTACCATCCACAGATAGTCGGGATCACCTCCTCAACTACACTCCTTGAGAGAGGATGGACTCTTCACCACTCTGGAGTTGCCCATGGTGAGAGGCGGCGAGCTAGTGTGGGTTTGCTTATAGCCCCCCAGCTCAGCCGCCATGTGTTGGAGTTCACCCCGGTGTCGCTTCCCAGTGCTCTGACTGGGGACTCCCGTCGTTCTACTGGGGGACTTCAACGCCCACGTGGGCAGTGACAGTGACACCTGGAGGGGCGTGATTGGGAGGAACGGCCCCCCTGATCTGAACCCGAGTGGTGTTCTGTTATTGGACTTCAGTGCTAGTTACAGCTTGTCCATAACGAACACCATGTTCAAGCATAAGGGTGTCCATCAGTACACGTGGCACCAGGACACCCTAGGCCGGAGGTCAATGATCGACTTTGTGGTCGTTTCATCCGACCTCCGGCCGTATGTCTTGGACACTCGGGTGAAGAGAGGGGCGGAGCTGTCAACTGATCACCACCTGGTGGTGAGTTGGATCCGATGACAGAGGAGGAAGCTGGACAGACTCGGCAGACCCAAACGTACTGTGAGGGTCTGTTGGGAACGATTGGCCGAATCCCCTGTCAGATGTTCTCCACCTCCATTATCGACGCGGCCGCTCGGAGCTGTGGCTGTAAGGTGTCCGGTGCCTGTCGAGGCGGCAATCCCCGACCCCGGTGGTGGACACCGGAAGTAAGGGATGCTGTAAAGCTGAAGAAGGAGTCCTATCGGGCCTGGCTGGCTTGTGGGACTCCTGGGGCAGCTGATGGGTACCGACGGGCCAAGCGGACTGTAGCCCGGTTGGTTGTGGAGGCAAAAAATTTGGCCTGGGAGGAGTTCGGTGAGGCCATGGAGAAGGACTACCGGTCGGCCTCAAAGAGATTCTGGCAAACTGTCCGGCGCCTCAGGAGGGGGAAGCAGTGCCCTACCAACACTGTTTACAGTGGAGGTGGGCAACTGTTGACCTCAACTAGGGATGTCGTCGGACGGTGGAAGGAATACTTCGAGGATCTCACCAATCCCACGACACGTCTTCCATTGAGGAAGCAGAGGCTGAGGGCTCGGAGGTGGACTCATCCATCACCCAAGCTAAAGTCACCGAGGTAGTCAAGAAGCTCTTCGGTGGCAAGGCACTGGGGGTGGATGAGATCTGGAACACTGGACCAGCTCTATACCCTCTACAGGGTGCTGGAGGGTTCATGGGAGTTTGCCCAACCAGTCCACATGTGCTTTGTGGATTTGGAGAAGGCATTCGACTGTGTCCTTCGCGGCGGCCTGTGTAGGGTGCTCCGGGAGTATGGGGTTCGAGGCCCTTTGCTAAGGGCTGTCCAGTCCCTGTACGACCAAAGCAGGAGCTTGGTTCGCATTGCCGGCAGGAAGTCAGACTTGTTCCCGGTGCATGTTGGACTCCGGCAGGGCTGCCCTTTGTCGCCGGTTCTGTTAATAATTTTTATGGACAGAATTTCTAGGTGCAGCCAGGGGCCGGAGGGGGTCAGGTTTGGGGACCACATGATCTCATCTCTGCTCTTTGCGGATGATGTTGTCGTGCTGGCCCCTTCAGACCAGGAACTTCAGCATGCACTGGGACGGTTTGCAGCTGAGTGTGAAGCGGCTGGGATGAGAATCAGCACCTCCAAGTCCGAGGCCATGGTCCTCAGTCAGAAAAGGGTGGCTTGCCCACTTCAGGTTGGTGGAGAATTCCTGCCTCAAGTGGAGGAGTTTAAGTATCTTGGGGTCTTGTTCACGAGTGAGGGAAGGATGGAACGGGAGATTGACAGATGGATCGGTGCAGCTTCTGCAGTAATGCGGTCGATGTACTGGCCTGTCGTGGTGAAGAAAGAGCTGAGCCGCAAGGCGAAGCTCTCGATTTACCTGTCAATCTACGTTCCTACTCTCACCTATGGTCATGAGCTGTGGGTCATGACCGAAAGGACAAGATCCCGGATACAGGCGGCTGACATGAGCTTTCTCCGCAGGGTGGCTGGGCGATCCCTTAGAGATAGGGTGAGAAGCTCTGTCACTCGGGAGGAGCTCAGAGTAGAGCCGCTGCTCCTCCACATCGAGAGGGGCCAGCTGATGTGGCTCGGGCATGCCTCCTGGACGCCTTCCTGGACGGGGAGTGTTCCGGGCACGTCCCACCAGGAGGAAACCCCGGGGAAGACCTAGGGCACGCTGGAGGGATTATGTCTCGCGGCTGACCATGGGAACACCTCGGTGTCCCCCTGGAAGAGCTGGAGGAAGTGTCTGGGGAGAGGGAATTCTAGGCATCTCTGCTTAGACTGCTGCCCCCCCGACCCGGCCCCGAATAAGCGGAAGAAGATGATGATGATGATGACAATAAATTCGAATTAAACTAAAGAATTTGAAAAATAGCACATTCCTAGAGTAAAGTAACGAATACTTTTTTGATGTAATGAGTAAAGTAAGGCATTACAAGTAACGTGCATTACATAATCAGATTACTTTTTGACGTTACTGCAAATTAAGGGTGTGCGATATCAAGATTTATCGTGATAGTGAACGATTAAAATGTCTCTACGATCTGCTTTTGAAGAAATATCGTATTATCATGTTACAGTGCATCTATCAGTTCAGTTCTGGCACCTCAACATCCTCTACAACACGACGCACACACACATCACGCGTCCATGCAGAGGTACAGGACACTGCAATTATTTATTAGTTCATTATTTCATTATTTGCATGTGCTTTAAAGCCTTGCCGGTTAAACATGTCATGCGCGTGCTGATGCTCTGTTCTAAAGCCCAATTTATACTTCTGCGTCGAACTAACACGCTTATCTGAGCGCGTACACGCGAAGCTCACCTCATTGCACTAATACTGTCAAATACACACAAGGTTTGCATAAACACAGTTGGTTATGTCTAAAGTGAAAGCAAATATCTGAGAGAAAATCTGGCGCGTGTATCGCGTCGCGTGCCGGTCTGAAAACGACAGTAGCATAATTAAACAATAGTGATAGTAAACATGCTGCCGTTTGTCCTTAAAGGGATAGTTCACTTTAAAATGAAAATCCTGTCATCATTTACTCACCCTCAAGTTGTTTCAAACCTGTATGAATTTCTTTCTTCTGCTGCACAGAAAGATAGATATTTTGAAGAATGTCAGTAACCAAACAGTTAACTGGAGCCATTGACTTCCATAGTAGGAAAAAAAATGTACTATGGAAGTCAATGGCTCCAGTTAACTGTTTGGTTACTGACATTCTTCAAACTAACTTTTATTTTTAACAGAAGAAAGAAACTTATTCAGGTTTAAAACAACTTTTGATAGTAAATTATGACAATTTTCATTTTTGGGGAACAATCCAGTTAACAAAATACAAAGAGAAAATCACTCACTGCTCTTGACTGAGAACTTAAATAGTAGCTTTAATAAGAATCAGTGTATAATTTATACAGTGAAGTCTTTGTGTTTTTTTATATTTGTTTAGTTTTAGCTTTGTGGAAAGAAAAGAGAATGTTTTCTCCCATTAGAAGCAAGATAACAAGACGAACTGGTTTTCAGCGACACTGATAAGAGGTGTTTGAGACTGAGATGATTACAGTCCAGGAGAAGCTTCATGTGAACCTTCTAGAGTCTACGGATTGTCACTGCTTTAGATAAGGTATGAAATTAACTTAAAGACACATACAACTTAATTGCTATCTAGTTATGATTGTTATCTAGTCATTTACTACTTTAGCAGTATATTTCCACATTACCAGTGGAAATGTTCTGGCACAAACATATAGGCTAAACTGCTTTTCTTAAGATTCTTCTTCTTTTTTTTTACAGGTCTTATATTAAAACTATTTTGTTTAGGTTTGCTAAGAGCAGTTTTGATGAAGGGATTTTCTTGCAATGAAAAGTGAATGTTTATTTGCTTTTAATACAGTGCTTAAAAATATGCTTATGTCTCTCATGCCTGTTCACTGAGTAATTCGTGTTACACACTGTACTGTGTGAATATGAATCTCTGCGTTCACATGTGAACTGAATGTACTACATTTTTTAGAAGTTTGTAGATAACTGATAATCAGATAATTAAGATTTCAGACTTTAGACACAGTTTTAGGTAATAGTGATCGACCACAGCTGATGAGCAGAAGTATTTCAGTAAGACAGAAATAGCTGGAAACTTACACAATATAAAACACAAAACTACGTATTTTGAACAGCCGGTAGAAAATATATACATCAATAATTATTCATACTCACAGGTTGTAATTCTGAGGAGCAAGTTGGTCCAGATAAACTGATTACTGACACGTCTTTCTAGAGCAAGAGTTTAGCGAATCCTGCGTTGAACTCAGAGGTTTGAGAAGCATTTGTCAGTAAGATGAAGCAAACACAGCAAAAGTTTGGGATTATCCTGCTGTGGTATCGTGGAAAAGATGAACTTTAACCACGGATTCTTCACAGCCTTATCCTTTGGTAGTGAAAATAAACCGAATTTAGTCTCACAGCGTCTTGACGACATGATACCCTAACCCTAACCCTAACCCTAACGAGCTACAGCAAGACGCAGGCGGGCATTCTGCACATGTAGTAAGTGCTGATGTGTGAACTTCGCAAACTCTAACTCCAGTCGACTCGTTTGAGCGGTTCAGAGTCGACTCTTTCTTTTTTGAGATAAACTAACTTTATTTATGATGCACTTTCAGCTTTACAACTTTGCAGTACGTTTACGTGCACATACAGCTACATTACACACTGCATGAAAGGAAACATTCGAAAAACCATAATAGCGGCACATTAAAGGGGTGTATAATGCCCTTTTCACAAGATGTAAAATAAGTCTCTGATATCCCCAGAGTGTGTGTGTGAAGTTTTAGCTCAAAATACCCCACAGATATTTTTATATTGCATGTTAAAGTTGTCACTTTTTGAGGGTGAGCAAAAACGCGTCAATTTGTGTCTGTCCCTTTAAATGCAAATGAGCTGCTGCTCACGGCACAGGGGGCGGAGCTTCAACAGCTTGTGTGTCTCTTGAAGACTCAAGAAGAAGTGACAACATGTAGACAACATTTCTGAATGGTTAGTTGATGAATTTATGTAGTTTATGTGGAGTATAAACAGAATATAACTCTCTTCGCATATTCTGTAATGATAATCTATAAATCGCTCTTTGGGAACTGTTGTAAGATGCCTACAGACTGACATGCTTTTGCATTTGTGTTACGAACTGTATTGCCTGTGTAAAGACGGATGCGACAGCTTGAGAAGACTCACAAATGTGCTCGACTATAACAACTCTAATGCTAATACTGCTAACCTTACTGCCTTTGTTGTGTGTTCCCGGGGGTGGGGTTTATGTAAATGTTAGGGTTCGTGATGTCACTAACCCGGGAGCGGGGTTTATGTAAATGTTAGGGTTCGTGATGTCACTAACCCGGGAGCGGGGTTTATGTAAATTTTAGGGTTCGTGATGTCACTAACCCGGGAGTGGGGTTTATGTAAATTTTAGGGTTCGTGATGTCACTAACCCGGGAGCGGGGTTTATGTAAATGTTAGGGTTCGTGATGTCACTAACCCGGGAGCGGGGTTTATATAAATATTAGGGTTCGTGATGTCACTAACCCGGGGGCGGGGTTTATGTAAATGTTAGGGTTCGTGATGTCACTAACCCGGGGACGGGGTTTATGTAAATGTTAGGGTTCGTGATGTCACTAACCCGGGGACGGGATTTATGTAAATGTTAGGGTTTGTGATGTCACTAACCCGGGGACGGGGTTTATGTAAATGTTAGGGTTCGTGATGTCACTAACCCGGGGACGGGATTTATGTAAATTTTAGGGTTTGTGATGTCACTAACCCGGGAGCGGGGTTTATATAAATATTAGGGTTCGTGATGTCACTAACCCGGGGGCGGGGTTTATGTAAATATTAGGGTTCGTGATGTCACTAACCCGGGGGCGGGGTTTATGTAAATGTTAGGGTTTGTGATGTCACTAACCCGGGGACGGGGTTTATGTAAATGTTAGGGTTCGTGATGTCACTAACCCGGGGACGGGGTTTATGTAAATTTTAGGGTTTGTGATGTAACTAATCATTAGTTTGTCATATCATTACGCCTGCTGCACTCATGGTACTGCAGCAAAGTTTCTTGATTATTACGCAGGAATGAGAGTATAGTTCCTAGCCTTATCAGCCTAGAAAATCGCAACTTTTCCTTTTCCGTCGGTCTTAGTACACGATGTAACTACAGAAGAGTCAAGTTTTAAAAAGGAAAAATATCGAAACTCTTTGGTCATTTTTTTGAGAGAGATGCTAATGGTCCTATCAGATTCAATGATCTATGCTAAGCTATGCTAAAAGTGGTACCGCCAGCCCTGGAGTTCGGCTGAATGGATTCGAAAACGGTAAAACTCAACTGTTTAATTCTGGGGGAGTTGTAAAATGAGCCTATTTCCAAAAAAAGTGGAGTATCCCTTTAACTGCATGTCATCCTAATTTGATATTTAGTGTAGAATACACCAGCATGGAGTCATTGTGTCTGTGTTAAATATGTTTATTGTTCTCCAGCAAAGAAACACCAGTGATAGAAGATGCCGACCATTAAAGAGCTTCTTCTGAAAGCTCTGGATGATCTGAGCACACTTAAGTTAAAGAGATTTAAATGGCACTTAAAGAGCAATCATGAATCCATTTCAACTGCGGATGTGGAGAACGCAGATGCCGCTGACACGGTGGACATCATGGTGGCACGGTTTACCCCCGACGGAGCCGTGAAGATCACGCTGGACGCCCTGAGGGAGATGAACGAGAACTATCTGGCAGAACAGTTGGAGAACAGACTCAAGGATGGTAACACACTGCTGTTCTTACTCAGTATTTCTGTCTTGTTTCCAGTTCAAATATCAAAAAATTCTTAAATCAAGATGCATTTACTTAGGTAGTAAAATGCCTTAAGTTAAGATATTATGTCTTGTTTTCTGGGGAAATAAATCAAACAGTGAAATGATCTGCCAATGGAGTCAGAAAAATAATCTTGTTTCTGTTTGAATTAACATTATTTTTCTGACCCCATTGCTTGTTTTAAGCAAAAACTCACTTCATTTTGATTAATTCCAGCGGGAAACAAGAAATAAAATCTTACAGTATTTTACTCATCTAGTAAATGCATCTTGATTTAAGAATTGTTAGATATTTGGACTGGAAACAAGACAAAAATACAAAGTAAGAAAAGCATTTTTTGGCAGTGTAGAGGAGAAGAAGTGTAATGTCATGACTTCTCTGTTAGATGTTTGAAGACATCTGTGTGTCTCTATCCCAGTGCAGATCAGCAGTGTTGACCTGAGTATCACATCAGGAGTGGCTGGAGGTTCTCCTCCAAACATCTCAAGTCCAGTGACCTTCAGCTCGAGCTCTACTGCTGTCGGTATGATTATAGCACTGGGAAGCGCTGTATGCACCAGTATTAATGATTATAGCACTGGGAAGCGCTGTATGCACCAGTATTAATGATTATAGCACTGGGAAGCGCTGTATGCACCAGTATTAATGATTATAGCACTGGGAAGCACTGTATGCACCAGTATTAATGATTATAGCACTGGGAAGCACTGTATGCACCAGTATTAATGATTATAGCACTGGGAAGCAATGACTATAGCACTGGGAAGCACTGTATGCACCAGTATTAATGATCAATATATAAGATTCTGTTACATTTTTTGTTTTTTTAAGGTCCAGAAAAACTCTGTCTGCCAGTATTTAACCTTCCCTCTCTGAAACTGACTAACCCTCAGAGGTAGGAGCATTTACGTTAACCCTTTACAATAAGGTTGCGTTTGTTACAGTACATTCGTTAAAATGAACTAATAATGAACAATACTTCTACAGCATTGAATTATCTTAGTTTATGTCCGTTTCAACATCTATACATTATTTAAAAAGTGTGATCTGTTAATATTATTTAATGGACCTGAGCTGACATGAACGAACAATGAAAAATACTACTAAATCTTACAGCGAGAAGAAAGCGACGGAGATAACTTTCCCAGTTTCCACTCTTCCCTCTTCTGCACTTACAAGTCAGAGGTTCGTACAAATACACTTACGTCTACGGTAACATTGGATGCAGAGAAACTGCATTAGTTAACATGAACTAATAAGGAACAATACATTTAAAGCGTTTATTGATCTCAGTTAATGTTCATTTCAATATTTACTACAACATTAATAAAATCAAAAGTTGTATCTATTAATAGTCAAGTCAAGCTGTATTTCTATAGCACTTTATACAGAACAGATTGTTTCAAAACAGCTTCACAGTAACAAACATGTAAATATAGAAACTAAACTATACAGTAGTGTCATTATTCAGATCATCAGTTCAGATCAATAACTGTAAAGTTCATCAGTTATGAACGAGTTCAGCTCTACAACAGCCAGCATCGTCATTATTCAGCTTTAGTCAGTTCAGTGTTGATTCGTTTCAGTTCATCCAGTAGTTATTATTTAATGGACCTGAGTTATTAACATGAGCTAACAATGAACATCTGCCTTTTTATTAATGTTAAAGATTACTGTAACAAATGTAATGTTCATTGTTAGTTAATGCATAAATTGATAACCTTATTGCATTTGTCCTGTAAAATTTCCATCCATTTGGATTCCTAGTTTTAACATAAAAAAATAATAAACTGTGATTCATATTTCTCAGTCATACATAAATGAAACAGGTAAGATTTATGTCAATAATACACAGAAAAATGCCCATGATAAATCAGCACTGCCTAGTGTTCAAGTGTGTGTACACTACAGAGGTAAAGTACTATTGAGCAGTGTTGAAGTTAATGTGATAATTAAGTGATAGTTGCGCATGAATGATGAACACCTGCTGTCAACAAGCAGAATGAAGAAAAGAGAAAATCACACTCAGTTTATTAATGCGGTTATGTACGTCTGTTTCACTTACGTGTGACTGAGAAATATAAATCACACTCAGTTTATTTATTTGTTTATGCTAAAACTATGTAATGCAAATGGATGGAAATTTTATATGCAATTCTAATACATAAATCTTAAGTTAAGGCTTGAATATTTTTTTGAGTGTTCATTGCATGTAAGTTATAGGCTACATACAGTAACTGTTCGATATGTCATTGATATGGTACATTTATTTGTGCTTGTAACAGGTATAGAAATTATTCTGTTAAATAAATGTATTGTGAAGTAGAATTAATTAACACAAAAGGTAGGAATCTTCTGATAGTAATGATTGTAATTATTGCTTTTATGTCGATATCTTCACCCCAATTTATGTGTATAATGATATTTTACACATACATATTTTATGTGTATAATGATATTGTACTGACCTGTGTGATTATCTTTGTCATTTTATATTTCTGCTGGATATGTGCAAATGAGCTCATGGTGAAATGCACATCATATTTATTTTATAGAAAACAAGGGCGATTCACTCAGAAAAACTGTTTTGATCCTCTTATATCAGGTATGTTTATATTATTTTCTTATATAATGTAATTTTTCTTTACTAATGTTCAAATCCCGCTGGGAGCCGGTCAGGAGGGCCGCTTACACTTCTACAGTAAAAATATCAGAGATGTCGGGATTGAACAGTGTTTTAAACACATACAAACACATTTATAATGTTTAGCCAAAATACCTTTGTGTTATAAACGCTTTCTACACTGTAAAACATTATCCCGCAAATTAATGGTAAAACACTGGCACAGTTCTTTACTGTAATCTAAAGTATGAACTGTAAAAAGATGTAATAATGCACTAAAGTAAAACTCGAGTTAACTAATTTAATTTGCAGAAACTGACTGCCTTAAATTGACCTACTGCCGTTTAAATGTATTAACTAATATTTATAATGTGTTAATAATGTGAGCATAGTGTTGCTGTAAACCTGTTTCATTTGAAACCACTAAATAAAGTAAGGAAACTCCTGTAGTGTCCACACAATAAAGAGTAAAATAACACTGATGCAGTGCTGAAATGAGATAATTATGTGAACATGTAAGTGCATTAGTGATGAACACCTGCTGTTAACAAGCAGAATCACTGAAGGAAAGAGAAACAAGAACAGAACAAAGAGAAGAGACGAGCAGAAACACAGCAACTACAGCTGACTTCCAGCCATTACACATTATTGTACTCATTACTAACCAGTATGACGTTATTTCTGTAATACGTCTACAGATGTTCTTATTGACATAATTAAGTACAAAACATAATTTATTCATGCTGCAGTGCATGCTGGGAGTTTTGAGACACTATACTGGAACCCATCATGCATTGTGTCGTGAAACTTGATTGTCACCATTGCTGAGATTCATGTGCTGATTGTTGATGTCTGTGTGTGTCTCAGCCATGCAGGAGTTAGACATGTTTTATGCACTATATGATTTCAATATCCTTCAAAATACCTAAAGCATTGCTGGATCTCACACTGTAGAATCACAGAGATACTTTGATCAATAATTATAAAATCAAAGATTAGACACAGAGTCCAAGATGATTACAGCATCATTACAACAGCCAAGAACTCCTGATCAACTTCATCTTTGCTTTTTCTTGCCATAATAAATGTGCTTTATAAACTCAGTCACAGCAGCCACAGAAAAACTAATGTTATAAAGTCAAGAGCACAACTAAAGCAAACACTGATCATCATAATGGTGACTACACACGTTTATTATTTTCAATAAAACATCTAAATCTCAACAAGTACTTTTGGACATGTATGAAAGAATACTGTTAAACTGATTTGTAAACTGGTTTCACACTCAGTGTGGCTGTAAGTCAGCTGTAGTTTCTCTTTTTTGTGTTCTTGTCCTTCAGTGATTCTGCTTTCAGGTGTTCATCAGTGTCTCAGTTCACTCACTTCTTTTCATTCACTCAGTCAAGTGGACTATATTAGTGAACTAGTGTAGGGAATAGTAAATGGGTGTGATTTGGAAACACAGCCTCTGAGTGTCGACTTAATTAACTAATTAATTAAAACACAGTATATTCCTATAGGCTCGAAAACGACAAAAATGACCCAGAATGCATTGTTTTCTGCAGTGTATTACTGATTTAATGGAAAAAAAGGTATGATATTGTCAGAATCTGGCCGTTTTTTTACTGCAAGGTTGAACTGTACGTGTGTGTTCAGATGCTTGTGTTCTCACACTGGATCCAAACACGGCCCATCCGAAACTCTTTCTGTCCGAGGGCAACCGGAAGGCGACGCACGTGAGAGAGAAGCAGCCGTATCCGGATCATCCGCAGAGATTCGACTGGGAGCCTCAGGTTCTGAGTCGAGAGAGTCTGACTGGACGCTGTTACTGGGAGGCTGAATGGAGCGGGCCGATGGGTGTTGGTGTAGTAGTGACATATAAAGGAATGAGGAGTAAAGGAGCTGATAATGACTTTTTGTTTGGTCGGAATACACGGTCTTGGCAACTCAAGTGTTCTGGCTTTGGCTACATCGCCTGGTACAACGGTCATCCGACGAGTATATCCTACCCTTCATCCTCTAGAAGAGTAGGAGTGTATCTGGACGTGCCGGCCGGCACTCTGTCCTTCTACAGCGTCTCTGACACACACACACACTTACACACATTCAACAGCACATTCTCTGAACCCCTCTATGCTGCATTCTTGATCCCAACAAATTGCTCTGTGTGTCTGTGTGAGATTTAACAGCCTTTGGATGGACTTCACACAATGTGCTGACAGAACATGATCATTGCTGTACTTTAACCATCATTTGGTCATTAATGTTAAATGATAATGCACCAGGTTAAAACATGTAATTGTGATAGATTTAAATGTTTATTAAAGAACTGTCAAAATATAACACATTAAGGAACATAAGAGCTCATAAAATGGTTTAAAAAGTAAAAAAAAAAAATTATGTTCAAGTAATAAAATCATGTAAAGTTTGTTTCAATCATTTCTTGTGGATCTGTGATCCATTAGTCAAGCTGAGGTATGTTGATGATTGATTAGGTTTGCCTGACAGTACACTAGAGGGCGCTCTCGCAAGTTTCCGCTGAGAGAACAAGCTGGAGTTTTGTGTGATTGTAATATTTTCCCCCTTTTCAGGTATGAGAGTTAACGCTTGAAAAAGAGAGTTAAATGGTTCAATGCATAACGTTTCATTGTTTATAGCATCTATTTGAACAGTTTGATGAGTTTTAATGAGGTAACTGAAGCGTGATAAAGAGGAAGCGACTCCTTTTTGAGCATGGAAAGCATGAGGTGCACACGTAAAGATCGTATGTTAAAATGTTTGACTTTTGTGTATGTGTAAATTAATGTTTTCTCAAATGTTTATTTGTGCCTGAAATGTGTATATGTTCAGAATGGGAGAGCACTGTAAGTGATATAAGCGGAATATATGTGAGACACAGATATGCATATATAATTGAGTAGTGTTAAAGTATGAATATATGTACTGAGAAAATAAGAAACTAAAGAAAGGGAACAAAATAGTTTAAAATGAACATGTTTATTAACAAGAGTAAAATGTTTTTTGATCATTTAAAGTATATTAATGTGATAATTCACAACTGTCAACATTTTTTTTTTGTAGTATGAAACTAATAGTTTTAGACACTTGAGGAAACAGAGTAATGTCTTAAAAATGTGCTTTATTGTAAATTGTCTTATGAATCTGCATAAAGTGTCTGTTGAGAGAACAACGCTGGAGTTTTGTTATATATATATTTACAGGCAACAAAGTTACTGCAGATGAAATATTTCCAAGTCACAATTATAGTGCGAATGGATGGATATTCCGAAGCAACTTGGCATTTCTGACTGGCTGTTGGCCATCTTGGTTTGGAAAAGAAAAACTCTCACATGCAACGACTTGCCTCTTGATGGCAGCGTACAGGACGACGCTCTAGAGCTCTTGATGGATGGCAGCGTACAGGACGACGCTCTGGAGCTCCTGATGGCAGCGTACAGGACGACGCTCTAGAGCTCTTGATGGCAGCGTACAGGACGACGCTCTAGAGCTCTTGATGGATGGCAGCGTACAGGACGACGCTCTGGAGCTCCTGATGGCAGCGTACAGGACGACGCTCTAGAGCTCTTGATGGCAGCGTACAGGACGACGCTCTAGAGCTCCTGATGGCAGCGTACAGGACGACGCTCGAGAGCTCTTGATGGCAGCGTACAGGACGACGCTCTAGAGCTCCTGATGGCAGCGTACAGGACGACGCTCTAGAGCTCCTGATGGCAGCGTACAGGACGACGCTCTGGAGCTCTTGATGGCAGCGTACAGGACGACGCTCTAGAGCTCCTGATGGCAGCGTACAGGACGACGCTCTGGAGCTCTTGATGGCAGCGTACAGGACGACGCTCTAGAGCTCTTGATGGCAGCGTACAGGACGACGCTCTAGAGCTCTTGATGGCAGCGTACAGGACGACGCTCTAGAGCTCCTGATGGCAGCGTACAGGACGACGCTCTAGAGCTCCTGATGGCAGCGTACAGGACGACGCTCTAGAGCTCCTGATGGCAGCGTACAGGACGACGCTCTAGAGCTCTTGATGGCAGCGTACAGGACGACGCTCTAGAGCTCCTGATGGCAGCGTACAGGACGACGCTCTGGAGCTCCTGATGGCAGCGTACAGGACGACGCTCTAGAGCTCTTGATGGCAGCGTACAGGACGACGCTCTAGAGCTCTTGATGGATGGCAGCGTACAGGACGACGCTCTAGAGCTCTTGATGGCAGCGTACAGGACGACGCTCTAGAGCTCTTGATGGCAGCGTACAGGACGACGCTCTAGAGCTCTTGATGGCAGCGTACAGGACGACGCTCTAGAGCTCCTGATGGCAGCGTACAGGACGACGCTCTAGAGCTCCTGATGGCAGCGTACAGGATGACGCTCTAGAGCTCCTGATGGCAGCGTACAGGACGACGCTCTAGAGCTCTTGATGGCAGCGTACAGGACGACGCTCTAGAGCTCCTGATGGCAGCGTACAGGACGACGCTCTAGAGCTCCTGATGGCAGCGTACAGGACGACGCTCTAGAGCTCTTGATGGCAGCGTACAGGACGACGCTCTGGAGCTCCTGATGGCAGCGTACAGGACGACGCTCTAGAGCTCTTGATGGATGGCAGCGTACAGGACGACGCTCTGGAGCTCCTGATGGCAGCGTACAGGACGACGCTCTAGAGCTCTTGATGGCAGCGTACAGGACGACGCTCTAGAGCTCCTGATGGCAGCGTACAGGACGACGCTCTAGAGCTCCTGATGGCAGCGTACAGGACGACGCTCTAGAGCTCTTGATGGCAGCGTACAGGACGACGCTCTAGAGCTCTTGATGGCAGCGTACAGGACGACGCTCTGGAGCTCCTGATGGCAGCGTACAGGACGACGCTCTAGAGCTCTTGATGGCAGCGTACAGGACGATGCTCTAGAGCTCTTGATGGCAGCGTACAGGACGACGCTCTAGAGCTCCTGATGGCAGCGTACAGGACGACGCTCTAGAGCTCCTGATGGCAGCGTACAGGACGACGCTCTGGAGCTCTTGATGGCAGCGTACAGGACGATGCTCTAGAGCTCTTGATGGCAGCGTACAGGACGACGCTCTAGAGCTCTTGATGGCAGCGTACAGGACGACGCTCTAGAGCTCCTGATGGCAGCGTACAGGACGACGCTCTGGAGCTCTTGATGGCAGCGTACAGGACGACGCTCTAGAGCTCTTGATGGCAGCGTACAGGACGACGCTCTGGAGCTCTTGATGGCAGCGTACAGGACGACGCTCTGGAGCTCTTGATGGCAGCGTACAGGACGACGCTCTAGAGCTCTTGATGGCAGCGTAAAGGACGACGCTCTGGAGCTCTTGATGGCAGCGTACAGGACGACGCTCTAGAGCTCTTGATGGCAGCGTACAGGACGACGCTCTAGAGCTCTTGATGGATGGCAGCGTACAGGACGACGCTCTAGAGCTCCTGATGGCAGCGTACAGGACGACGCTCTAGAGCTCTTGATGGCAGCGTACAGGACGACGCTCTAGAGCTCCTGATGGCAGCGTACAGGACGACGCTCTGGAGCTCTTGATGGCAGCGTACAGGACGACGCTCTAGAGCTCCTGATGGCAGCGTACAGGACGACGCTCTAGAGCTCTTGATGGCAGCGTACAGGACGACGCTCTAGAGCTCTTGATGGCAGCGTACAGGACGACGCTCTAGAGCTCTTGATGGCAGCGTACAGGACGACGCTCTAGAGCTCCTGATGGCAGCGTACAGGACGACGCTCTGGAGCTCTTGATGGCAGTGTACAGGACGACGCTCTAGAGCTCCTGATGGCAGCGTACAGGACGACGCTCTGGAGCTCCTGATGGCAGCGTACAGGACGACGCTCTAGAGCTCCTGATGGCAGCGTACAGGACGACGCTCTAGAGCTCCTGATGGCAGCGTACAGGACGACGCTCTAGAGCTCTTGATGGCAGCGTACAGGACGACGCTCTAGAGCTCTTGATGGATGGAGCTCCTGATGGCAGCGTACAGGACGACGCTCTAGAGCTCTTGATGGCAGCGTACAGGACGACGCTCTAGAGCTCTTGATGGCAGCGTACAGGACGACGCTCTAGAGCTCCTGATGGCAGCGTACAGGACGACGCTCTGGAGCTCCTGATGGCAGCGTACAGGACGACGCTCTAGAGCTCTTGATGGCAGCGTACAGGACGACGCTCTAGAGCTCCTGATGGCAGCGTACAGGACGACGCTCTAGAGCTCCTGATGGCAGCGTACAGGACGACGCTCTAGAGCTCCTGATGGCAGCGTACAGGACGACGCTCTAGAGCTCCTGATGGCAGCGTACAGGACGACGCTCTGGAGCTCTTGATGGCAGCGTACAGGACGACGCTCTGGAGCTCCTGATGGCAGCGTACAGGACGACGCTCTAGAGCTCCTGATGGCAGCGTACAGGACGACGCTCTAGAGCTCTTGATGGCAGCGTACAGGACGACGCTCTGGAGCTCTTGATGGCAGCGTACAGGACGACGCTCGAGAGCTCTTGATGGCAGCGTACAGGACGACGCTCTAGAGCTCTTGATGGCAGCGTACAGGACGACGCTCTAGAGCTCTTGATGGCAGCGTACAGGACGACGCTCTGGAGCTCTTGATGGCAGCGTACAGGACGACGCTCTAGAGCTCTTGATGGCAGCGTACAGGACGACGCTCTAGAGCTCTTGATGGCAGCGTACAGGACGACGCTCTAGAGCTCTTGATGGCAGCGTACAGGACGACGCTCTAGAGCTCTTGATGGCAGCGTACAGGACGACGCTCTAGAGCTCTTGATGCCAGCGTACAGGACGACGCTCTAGAGCTCTTGACGGCAGCGTACAGGACGACGCTCTAGAGCTCTTGATGGCAGCGTACAGGACGACGCTCTAGAGTCCGCTGTAGAGAGTGATTTGCAGCTATGCAAGAAAATTGTATTTGAATAGTTGTCCACTAACCCTATGCGTGAGAGTGTTTACGCATGCACGAGACGAAAGCAAAAAAGCAAATGGACTTTTCAGTGTAAACACATATACACACACACACACACACACACACACACACACACATATATATATATACACAAAATGGCACGGCACAGAATATGGTGAATAGTGAACTGGATGCGGTGTATGATATCAGAGCATCGGAAGAAGGAGCATCAGCAATCCATCTGATCTGGAGTGTGTGTGTGTGTGTGTGTGTGTGTGTGTGTGTGTGTGTGTGTGTGTGCAGGCGCATGTCCTCCATCTGATCTGGAGTGTGTGTGTGTGTGTGTGTGCAGGCGCAGGTCCTCCATCTGATCTGGATACAGCCCGCATCCGGCAGACTTCAGTAAACCTCGGGATAAACAGAGAGGCTAATATTAGCGTAGACGCCATTCTTCTTATGATGTAACGAGTACATCAGGTGTTATAGGAAGAGTTCCCGGTTCCGGCTGATCTAATCTATGCAGCCTAATAATCATTTAACTGATCTGAATAATAGAAATGTATAATGTTCTATGTGAATGCCAGGTCAAAGAGATGTGTTTTAAACTAAAATGTTAGTTTGTCTTCCCGGACAGTGGTAGGAAGACTGTTCCAGAGTTTTGGTGCTAAATAGGAGAAGGATCTACCGCCAGCAGTCGATTCTGATATTCTAGGTATTATCAACTGGCCGGAATTTTGAGATCGCAATAGACGTGACGGACTATAATGCGTTAAGAGCTCGCTCAAGCACTGCGGAGCTAAACCATTTAGTGCTTTGTAAGTAATCAGCAATATTTTTAAATGTTTACGATGTTTAATAGGGAGCCAGTGCAGTGTTGACAGAACCGGGCTAATATGGTCATACTTCCTGGTTCTGGTAAGAACTCGAGCTGCTGCATTTTGGACCAGCTGTAGTTTGTTTATTAAGCGTGCAGGGCAGCCACCCAGTAGAGCATAACAGTAATCTAGCCTTGAGGTCATGAACGCATGAACTAACTGTTCCGCATTTGTCAATGAGAGCATATGGCGTAATTTAGATATATTTTTAAGATGGAAAAATGCGGTTTTACAGATACTAGACACGTGACTTTCAAATGAAAGATTGGTATCAAAGAGCACACACATTTTAGAGCACACGCTTTTATCCAAAGCGACTTACAAATTAGGACTAAATTAAGCGAGTCATCATGATGAGGCAAAAACAACAACAACGCAAGAAGTGCTCAGAATACGAAGTTCAGGCATTATTCAGAGTAGCATAAGCCTGATAAGTGAGGTTTCAAAGGAAAGGGAATTTTTATTTATTTATTTATTATTATTATTATTTTTTTATAAGGTTAGGTGCTCACGGAAGAGATGGGTTTTCAGCTGTTTTTTGAATGTTGTCAGGGATTCTGCATTCCGGATGAGGCCGGGGAGAGCGTTCCACCAGCATGGAACTGTGAATGAGAATGTTCTGGAAAGTGATTTTGTGGCTCTCTGTGATGGAACCACGAGACGTCGCTCGTTGGCCAATCGTAGGCTTCTGGTAGGGATGTAGACTCGTAGGAGTGAGTGAAAGTAGGAGGGAGCTGAGCCTGTGATAGATCTGTAAGCAAGCGTCAATGCCTTGAACTTGATGCGAGCAGCGAGAGGTAGCCAGTGCAGAGAGATGAACAGAGGAGTGACGTGGGCCCTCTTGGGCTCGTTGAAGACAAGACGAGCTGCAGCATTCTGGATCATCTGTAGGGGTTTAGTTGCACATGATGGAAGTCCAGCCAGAAGAGCATTGCAGTAGTCAAGCCTAGAGATGACCAGGGCCTGGACGAGAAGTTGTGTTGTGTACTCAGTTAGGAAAGGCCTGATCTTCCTGATGTTGTGCAGTGCAAACCTGCATGATCGAGCTGTCTTTGAAATGTGATCTGTGAAGGTCAGCTGGTCATCAAACGTTACTCCAAGATTTCTGACTGACCTTGATGGGGGGATCGATGATGACTCTAGCTGGATGGTGAAGTCGTGCTGTAGAGATGGATTGGCAGGGAGGACGAGAAGCTCAGTCTTTGCCAGGTTGAGCTGCAGGTGATGTTCCTTCATCCATGTGGAGATGTCTGCCAGACAGCTTGAGACCCGTGCAGCTACTGTGGGATCATCTGGTTGAAACGAGAGGAAGAGCTGTGTGTCATCAGCATAGCAGTGGTAGGAGAAGCCGTGTGCCTGTATGATGTGTCCCAGTGATGTGGTGTAGATGGAGAAGAGGAGGGGACCAAGAACTGAACCCTGGGGAACCCCTGTGGTCAGTTGATGTGCTCTGGATACCTCGCCTCTCCATGCGACCTTGAAGGACCTACCTGTGAGATAGGACTCAAACCAGTCGAGTGAAGTTCCTGTGATGCCCAGTGATGAGAGGCTGGACATAAGGATCTGATGGTTCACGGTGTCGAAGGCAGCAGACAGATCAAGGAGAATGAGGAGTGAAGATTTGGAAGCAGCTTTTGCAATCCGTAGGGCTTCTGTGACTGACAGTAATGCGGTCTCAGTTGAATGCCCTTTCTTAAAGCCGGATTGGTTGACGTCCAGCTGGTTGTTTAGAGACAAGAAGGATGTTACTTGGTTGAAAACAGCTCTTTCAAGTGTTTTTGCAATGAATGGTAGGAGAGAGATAGGTCTGTAATTCTCTACAGATGATGTGTTTAGCGTTGGTTTTTTAAGCAGTGGAGTGACCCGAGCCTGCTTGAATGCTGTAGGGAAGGTGCCAGTATGGAGGGATGAGTTGATGATGTGTGTGAGTGATGGTAGAAGTGTGGGAGAGATGGCTTGTAGAAGGTGTGAGGGGATGGGGTCTAGAGGGCAGGTGGTAGGATGACTGGAGAGGAGAAGTGTAGATACTTCTTCCTCGGTTAGCGAAGAGAAGGAGGACAGAGGGGTATTGGCTGTGGAAGTGGTTGGTCTGGGTTCCTGTGTGTGTGGAGCTGAGAACTGACTGCTGATAGCTGGTGTTTTGTTAGTGAAGAAGTTCGCAAAATCGTCAGCAGCAACACACACACCCAGGTTCCTAACCGACGACGATTTGTGTTGTTTTGGAAACATTTCTTATTTGGTCTTTTGGAGAATATAATAAATGTAATTCTTTTAATTCCATTTTCACAAATTTTCCTGTTAAAAACCCTAGTTTTACATTGTTTAAGAAGGGAAATGAGCTTTATATGGACTCAATTAGATTTTCTATGAAGCAAAAAGCAGTTAAAACTTAGAAAATGTGTAAATGTTTCAATGTCTTCATGCAGATCTACATTAATCCCCCTAGTGTGCCACTCTTATATTCTGTGTTTTGTACACTGTTGTATGTGTAACATTATTTTTTGTTAATAAAAAAAACTAAAAAAACAGTAGCGTCATCAGCTCTATAATTGCTCTCGAACACACCTAACAACTGCTGTGATGCTCAGGGGTGTGTGTGTGTGTGTGTGTGTGTGTGTGTGAGAGAGGAGGAGCTCTGGTGTGGGGATAAATACTGCTGTCATCACCATCACATCACATTCATCATGGACTTTGATCTGGACTCAGGTAAACTTACACACCAGTAAACATCCAAACGTGATTGTCTTAATGTTTGATCTGTAAGTGAGAGTGTGTGTTCTTCACCAGCTGTGGGAGGAGATGAGGTGAAGAAGGACGAGGGGAAAGAGGTGGAGGGAATCTTTGGGTTCGGAGAGAAGGATAAAGACAAAGAAGAAAAGGACAAAGAGTGCAAGGACAAGGAGAGCAAGGACAAAGACAAGGTAAGTAACTTCTCATCCCAATAATACACTGATTTTACTCCAAACTAATCGGATTAGAAAAGTAATCCGGCTTCTGAATGATTCTTTCAACCCGGAAGATTCCTTTCCAGAGCTCAGCTGTCGTTCAGCCCTCGAGGGGTAATAGCGGCGTAAGATAAGAGAAGCCAGGCGTGCTATAACTGTTTTATGTGGGTCTTTTCAGAGCGACTGCAAAGAAAAGGAGAAAGACAAGGACAAGTGCAAAGACAAAGATAAAGAAAAGAGCAAAGATAAAGATAAGTGCAAAGACAAGGACAAGAAGAAGGATAAAGAACACAAAAAGGGTCACGGTCACGGACACGGACACGGTCACGGACACGGACACGGTCGAGGACGCAGGTCTTCTTCATCCAGTGATGAGGTAAGGTGTGCTTCTGCTGTGATCCTCGTCTGATGCTGCTCAACACACACTCACACACACCTGCTGATTCTATACAGATGCAATAAAGTTGCAACCCTTCTCACGTTCTAACATTTTCATCATATTACAAATGCTCCTCGCATTTAACGGTGTAAAGGTGAGGAAACACCTGGTAAAGTGAGATGTGGACGCGCCCCTGTAATGCAGACTAACCGGTTCAGTGTCAGAGAGAGTGGAAGAAGACAGATCTACCAGGAACCTGTCTCTCACATCAGTAGATCCACAGAGCGCTCGCTAGTTTAATAATGATAGTTCATATTGTTCTCTCTCTGTTTGTAGGACTGAAGACTGATGACGTCTGGACCGGGGCTAGTTGTCACACGGGGAAAACGTCCCCGTCAAAAACCTTGATCTCAGGGGTTTCATATGTTGCTTTCAAACTCATAGTTGCAGCTTTTGTCTTTATTATTACAATATTTTGTACTAATAAAGACTAAAATTCCAATACTACTATATTTATATATATTGCTGCAAGTTACATGTTTTCTATGATGCATTTATCCATAAAAATATCTCTTTTTACAATGTTTTATTGTTGAAATGGATTGATTATATGTGTGTAGGTCATATTACAAATGTTTGATTTCTCATATCAGTGTCGATACACATTGTGACAACATGCCCCGATAAAGGGGACCGTGTCTTTTTTCTTTGAAGTTGTAAAGACGTTTTTTTATTTGACAATAAAAGTGATTTTTCACCATGAGATATATCCTTCTTTATCTTGTACAATTTTATATTATTTCATATCCATAAAATTATCACATGTGATTTTTATTTTATAACACTTATAAATATTGCTGGGAAACGATGAATGGCATCCAAAATAAAAGTTATATATATATATATATATATATATATATATATATATATATGTGTGTAGACTGTGTATAATTATTTTTTATACATAAACACACACAACATCCATGTATATATTTAAGAAATATTTGCATATATATATATTTATACATCATTTATATTATATATAAATATTTAATATATAAATAACAAATTTTTCTTAAATATATACATGTATGTGAGTGTATTCATATATACTAAATATTTAAATAAGTACAAACACATATATTATGTAAACACAAATTTTTATTTTGGATGTGATTAATCATTACACAGCACTATTTATAAATCATTTGATAATTTGGGGGGTAATTTTACATGGAGAATAAAAAATATTGCATCAAAATTCTCAATTTACAGACAAATGCATTATACTAAACCCACATAAGACACCAAACACGACACATGAAGCATTTTAATATCAAATGATTTCTGCTCATGTCAGAATATGATTATGATTTAGGGAACGCACACCTGACTTCATCGCTTGAACGCATCATTCTTTCACTCACCAACTAATGTCTGCATTAATGCACAGGTTCACTATGAGGAGAAACGTGTGGATTGAGTTATGGAGTTATGATCAGTGTGGATTGGGTTATGGAGTTATGATCAGTGTGGATTGGGTTATGGAGTTATGATCAGTGTGGATTGGGTTATGGAGTTATGATCAGTGTGGATTGAGTTATGGAGTTATGATCAGTGTGGATTGAGTTATGGAGTTATGATCAGTGTGGATTGGGTTATGGAGTTATGATCATGAACTGACAGACGGCAGAGAGTCATGATGCCTCGAGGCTTCAGGGTTCGGCTGGTAAAACAGGATCCACTCGTCCGGTGTAAAGCGTAGAGATGCACTATCTATAGGGCGGGAACTTTATTCCCCAGGGTCTCTTTAGACTCCTTTATTCCCGAGTCTCTCACCGCACAGATAACACACATGTAAAACACACCCGCAGAGTTTCCAGAACAACCGCATTATATTCAGACATGAGTAAACATGCTGGACAATACGCATGAAAGTTGAGTTTTATTCTAGGACGACTCCCAGAATGCATTGCCTCCGTTGTTGAGATTCATACATTAACTCTTGATGTCTGTGTGTGTCTCAGTATCAGCAGTGCAATATTAACCCTCTGGTGCTGATTGGTAAAACATTTAACGTTTTTTTTATTTTTTACTTCATCAGAATGGTGCGAAACTTGGAAAAGGTTTTGAACATAAAAAATCATGGACATGATCAGGTTAAATAGTCCTGAAAAACCAGTCACACTTGTATTGTTCTGCATTGGAAATTAATGGAGACGAGTTTCCTCTAGTGGAAGCGTTTGGTACTGCAGCTGAACATCATCTCACTGAGAGATCATTTATCAGATATCAACCTCACGTTTGGAACACGACTTTAGATTTATAGCTTTGATTTTCTCCGTTTTAGAGTAAAACATGTTTTGGAAAATATATATTTCATAACAAATTTTTAAATGGTATTTTTCATGATATTAAATTTAACATCTATAACTTTTTTTTCCAAACTTTTTCCACTTAAGCAATGATCTGCCAAGTGTCGTCTTTAAAAGACACCGAACTTCAGTCTTTTTGCTCCAGAGAAGTTGGGAATTTCATTTTCAGGTCTCAAAAAGTGATTAACGGGTAATAAATGGATTATAACTATTCCATAAATATAATTGAGAGCCATAGAATCCCCTCAATATACAAAATATTAAATAAAAAAACATTATCAAGTCGGTCATTTTGACCTCCCGTGAGCAGCATCAGAGGGTTAAACGTATTCAATGACCAACACAGTTTTGATCAGTGATAAACCTCGGGATGAGATCTGTGAATCATGATGATGTCAGCATCAGTAAATGACCACCAGATCATCTCCAGGATCTTCCTTACAGACACACAGTTTCAGCAGCCACAGAAAAACTAACGTTATAAAGTCAAGAGCACAACTAAAGCAAACACCGATCAGCATAATGGTGACTTAATATGAAACGCTCTATCTTAGTCTCAACAATCTTGTGAATGTCTTTGTATTAACGACTTAAACAACTTAAAACATGCGTGAGAAATTTATTTTAATCAGTTTCCACACACTGTAAAAAATACTGCCTTTTTTAACTAAAAAAAGATTGAGGGAATTATTTGCAGTATTTTAAACTCAATTAATTTGTGTTTGACCAATTAGACTTCACATGTTTTTTAACACGCACACTTAAGTAATACCAACACAACTTTCCTCGTAAACGCAACTCAAATACTTTGTGTAGCAGAAACAGAATGTATTTTTCAGCATATATTAAACAATTTAATATACTGATCAAAAATATATGAAAATATATATTTTCTTTGCGTAAGGATAAACTAACCAATCCTGCCGCAAAATAACAACACCTTCACTGAATGAAAAACAAGATATAAGATCAAATGAAATGTCCAGTCACTCTCAGATTTCATTTTCTCAGATTGTTTTATTCACTTTTGGTGTCTGCAGCCGTTATCATGAAACATACAATACATAATACACAAGCGTAGAGTATGTTTGTGCACTTACACACACTAATGCTGAACAGATGGAAGAAGGTGTGGACGTGCATCCATTCACAAAAGCACAACATGGTAATTAAAAAGTTGCTCGGTTGGTTGGCGTTTGAACCGTGGATATTTTCATGGTGAGTAACAAGTTAAAATATCATAAAAGGGGTCATGACATGGATTTTTTATTTTATTTTAATAAGCTCCTTGAGGTTCACTTATAATGTTAATGAAGTTTTTTGCACAAAAAAACTAAACAAATATATATGTGGAAAGACAATTGTTTTCAACCCTAATTCTGAGCCTTTGTCTGAATGACCGTTGTTAAGGTGCGGCTCCTTTAAGGCTTGTCAGGAAACTCGCCATTGAAAATATTATCCACATAAAACCGTAATTTACTGACAAAGCATTATGAAATGATTTACTGATGGTTTGTGGATCAGGGTCGGGTTGCACCACCCGTTCGTAAGTTCTTTCTTAAGTTGGAAGGTTAAGTCCACACTAGAGGCTTAGTAACTACTAGCTAGTTTGTAACTAACTCTGTACTTTATTCCGTTGCACCATTTGTTCGTAAGGCAGAACGTAGCTAGTAGGTCGTAAGCTCTCCGTAAAGTAATGCGTATCGCATAATATGACGTTTAGCCTCGATGATCCAATAGCAGCCTTCAAATACATGAGCAGAAGTTGTGTTGAAATGCCGTGAATTTCAGTTGATCCTTCATTCTTTTGCCTCACGTTACTAACGGTAAAAATAAGTTTCCATTAAATACGATACTTGATCATGAATAGCATAAGTGTTTTTATATGTAAATAACATTCAGAAACTGTATTTGAAAAGAAATTAATAAGGATCAATAAATAAATATTGATACAAAAAACATAAGAAATTACGTTTATTGATTCAAATGTCAGCCGTTAAAGAGACTGAACGCCAGTGGGCGGGGCCTATGTGGCAGTGGGCGGGGCCTATGGTGTGATGATGTATAACTATTGGTCGATGTCTTGCTCTGGAGGTGGTCATATGCAAATGTGTTTGCCTGTGTGATGTCACAGATCCCACAATATCAAAACGAGTCGTTTTTGGAACTTGATTAAGTAAATGCTTAGTTTATAATGAGGAGGATGTTTTAAGCTCTGAAACTTGCAGGATGTTTTAATGGAACAAATACATTTTATCTGTCAAAAGATCAAGGCAAATTTGATTTCTCATGTCATGACCTCTTTAAAAGTTTGCTTTAGATAAAAAACTCTCAAATGGATTCAGGGTTGATTCTGTTAAAAATGTGGTAATTAAAAAAACAATTATACATTCAATATAAACACATTTAAACAGCACCAATAAACTCTTTTACTTTTTCAGTCCGTTTCTGCAACAAACACACACGTTTCCATTCCAAAGCGTTTGTGCTCGTCCTCTCGTTCCCCTGTGCCGGCCTGAGGTGTTCTGGTGTTCTGGTGTTCTGGTGTTCTAGCTGGCCTGATGGTCCAGTAGTTTGTGGAGCTCGGCGGTTTCGATCCGGGCTCCTCTGACGCCTCGGTCTCTCAAACTGGCCAGAATGGGGCGTAACCTCACGCCGTCGGCTGGAAGGAAGCCCTCGATGGCTTTACGCAGCTACAACACAGGAGAACAGCTGCTAATGTTCTCTTCTCCTCAGCTCACATTCATTCATGCATTCTGATGGAAACCAAAGCGAGCGAACGTCCAAGAAGGTTTTCTTAGACAATTCAATTAGCAGTTTATTTGGAAAACCTTGTAAACAACTGAGAACTAAATTAGTTTTCTTTTAATTCTCTTTTATTCTATTATTAAGTTATGAAAAAAATGTATGGTTCATTGAAAGTTAAAAGTTTTTTTGGTTATGTGAACTTTAAGGAAACATTCCATTTAATCATTCTTCAAACATTATGGGAACGTTACTTTTGAATGTTATCTGAACGTTACTTTTGAATGTTCTCTGAACGTTACTTTTGAATGTTCTCTGAACGTTACTTTGAATGTTCTCTGAACGTTACTTTTGAATGTTCTCTGAACGTTACTTTTGAATGTTCTCTGAACGTTACTTTTGAATGTTCTCTGAACGTTACTTTGAATGTTCTCTGAACGTTACTTTAGAATGTTCTCTGAACGTTACTTTTGAATGTTCTCTCAACGTTACTTTAGAATGTTCTCTGAACGTTACTTTTGAATGTTCTCTGAACGTTACTTTTGAATGTTCTCTGAACGTTACTTTTGAATGTTCTCTGAATGTTACTTTAGAATGTTCTCTGAACGTTACTTTAGAATGTTCTCTGAACGTTACTTTTGAATGTTCTCTGAACGTTACTTTAGAATGTTCTCTGAACGTTACTTTTGAATGTTCTCTGAACGTTACTTTTGAATGTTCTCTGAATGTTACTTTAGAATGTTCTCTGAAGGTTACTTTAGAATATTCTCTAATTGTTCTAAACAATAAACCAATGAAGAACCTCAGTATAGCGGATGTGCAGATGTGTTCAGCTCGAACTGTTTTATGTCATTGTTGTGCGACTGCTGAACTCTCACCTCTTTCAGTGAAACAACACCAATCAGTCGTCCGATACCGGTGACGTAAGCGTAATCCAGATTCAACACAGAAAACATGGTGTGAGTCTGTCAGAGAGAGAATGAGATGCTAAATGGGAATGTCAAATCACCTTTCAAGCAAATCAAGCAAATCACCTTTTCCTCTTTTTGATGTTTAAAGTGACATATACTGTAACATTAACAATGCATTTCCTGAAACTAAACTCAAAAAACAATTACGACATCACAGTTTTCTCCCCAAACTAAAGCTAAATAAACAGAACACACAGTCTGACCTTGTGCAGTGAAGTGCCTTCCACCAGCTGGAAGGGGGCAGGGTCAATCTTGCAGTTGTTGAAGTTCACCTGCTCGTCAAGCAGTGGCTCCTCCCACTCCTCAATCTACATTCAAAACCAGAGATGTGAAAGTGTGTGTGTGTGTGTGTGTATGTGTGTGCGTTTGTGTGTGTTCAGATGTCCTCACCTCCTGAAGTATCATATCATCATCTGCGTCTGGGTAGTCCTGGAGAGAGAAGGTGTCACAAAGCTTTCTGCATTTTTACATTTTCAAAAAACATCACTTAGTATAATTTATTAGCTTGTTTCCTCATGGGGAATTATTTTTTCTAAATGTCCAAAAATTTCCAGGTTTGTGGGGACATTTTGTCCCCATAGCGTAGGGTTTACCAGCACCACACACACACACACACACTCACATTGTTTTATTATTATTATCACAGACATATCGTGACTTGATTGAATGTACAACCCTACTTTTAATTTATGCATCCAAATTCCATGACATTCCATCTTATATTGTAAAAATCTTATGACAAAATTTTCCACATCACAGAAATCACGGGCCCTACACATGTACACATGTCCACAGCGACAGGAAATGCACTCCAAGCACATCACTGCAATTTATCAAAAGTTCAGTATAATCGCTTCCTCAAAAGCACCGGAGTAAATGTCGAGAGCAGCATCAGTGTGTGTGTTGGAGATTCACCTGCAGTGCATCGATGTCAGGCCGAGAACAGCACAGCTTCTTCAAACTGATGCCAGAGTCATACGGATCTGAGAGAGAAGACAAGAGACGTGTCTGAATGCGCTGTTTGTACTGTACGTCCGCTATGTGTGTGTGTCACGGTCACATGTAGTTTAGCTTTCAGTCTGTCATTGTCTTTCTCAATACAGTAGGTGTGTTCCATAGTAGGAGCTTTCCAATTGCTCTCGCGGTTCACTGATGTCACACACCAATCGGTCTGTGCAGCGCCACTTCAAGTCATACACACTTGGCCCTATCTCGCACCCAGCGCAACTGACTTTGTACAGCGACGCATGTGTCATTCCTATTTCTCACCCGCGCACAGCGGACTTTTCCCTCCACAGACGCACGTCGGTAAATTAGGGAATGAACTTGCGCTCCCGGGGGCGGTTCAGGGAAAAGAGGAGCCGTGTTCCGGTGCAAACGTTCCCTGGTGCTATTTTGCAGTTTCAGAAAACAATTCCTCCACTGACCAGGAGAAACCTCGTCTAGTCTAAAGTCAGTGCGCATGTTATTCAGATGCTATTTTAAGGGTGCATGCTTGGCCATAATGTAGCGTGTGTAGAACGTACACACACTTTGCTTCTCATCTACACAGAAGCAGCAGTTCCCATTTTTGCAAATCATAGATTATTACAAGGAAAAATATTCCACATGAGGGAAATCATTGTGGTGTCCAAGAAGATGTGAAAAAATAGGCATATATCTAGCTTTGTATGCGTTTTGGCCGTTCGTTTACACGACAACAGCGTTTTGGGCGCCTGAAAACGCAAAGTTTCGAAAGAGGTTTCAAAGTGCACGTTTTTGAAAACGGTCTCTGTGTAAACAACAAAAACGTGAATCTCTGAAGACGATGACGTCGTGCACATGCGTATTACGTGTTTAATCTATAGTGTTTCATCGCCATCTACTGGCCTGACAGCAGAATACAGCGTTTTTAATCGTTTTCACGGATCCGTGTGAATGAGGATCGTTTTGACAATGGTGTCGTCTGTACACGGAAAACTCACAGGAAAACATTCTCCGTTTTAAGCATATCGTCGTCGTGTAAACTTACGCTTAGTTCTAGTCGTTCATTCGTTACCATAATCCCTAATTAGTCCTCACCTGTTCATAGTTCTGTTGATTACCTTCCTCATGTATTTAAGCCCTCTGTTCCTTCACTTCATGTGACAGTGTGTGCTGTTGATGGGAAACTGCATACTTTGGAGTAAAATATTTGACCAAAAAGAATGCATTAAGCTCGAATAAAATGATTGTGACATTACTTGTAATCTCTTCTTCCTCTACAGCCGGCTTCTTCAGGACAGGTTTAAGAGGTTTAGAGGAGTCTGGATGAGCCGAGGTGGATGGAGACTCTTCTGTGGACGTCTACAACACACACACACACACACACACACACACACAACCATTCTCAATGCCTGAACTAGATATCTGTGATGGAGATATCAGTAAAATAATGTTAAAGTTCTAGGAAAGATGGTTTTGGTCTTTGGTTCTGTGTAAATGAAATGCTGTATGCAGAAAACAATGCATACAAAGTCAATTGCATTTCAGACTCAATTAATTGCAGGAAATTGTGGGAAATTAAAATAATAAGGAATTTCGAACAGTGCTGGCTTGAAAGCACTGCAGCAACAGCTGTTCTTATTATATCAGACAAGCGTTCACCGTCTGACCTGGAAGTGAACCCTGTAGCTGCAAGGCATGCTGGGAACAAGTCCTCCTCGCCGGTCCTGCGCTCGCTCCTTCAGGAGCGCCTGCAACTGAGCGCGCTCGACAGAACCCAGCAAGAGCATCGACTCTGAGAGACACGAGGGAATCAAACAGAGGACAGGTGCATAAATACTGCATACCTGTCTATCTATCTATCTATCTATATATATATATATATATATATATATATATTTAAAACCTGTCAAATAATGTAATGTTTATTGGTATACTACTTTTCACAATCCACATTATCTTGGCTGATTTATAAATGAATTAAAATAAAAAAATATATATAATTAAAATTAATATTATTATAAAATATAAAGCTGGCTTGATATTTTCTCCCAACGTTCTACAAACATTTTGCTAAAGTTCCCATTAGGTTATAAAAACGTTATTTCTGAATGTTCTCTGAAAAAAATGTCATGGTTACGTAAACGTTAAGGGATCATTCAATTGTATAATTCTACAAACATTACTGGAACGTTACTTTTGAATGTTCTCTGAACGTTACTTTTGAATGTTCTCTGAACGTTACTTTTGAATGTTCTCTGAACGTTACTTTTGAATGTTCTCTGAACGTTACTTTTGAATGTTCTCTGAACGTTACTTTTGAATGTTATCTGAACGTTACTTTTGAATGTTCTCTGAACGTTACTTTTGAATGTTCTCTGAACGTAACTTCAGTAAGACATGTGTTTGTACCTGCAGACTTCACCACAGGCAGCATTTTCAGATTTCCTGAGCGTAGGATCCTGTTAATGTCTCTGTAGGTGGAGTTCAGTGTGACGTAACGAACATCTCTTTCCATAAAGTCCTCCACACGAATATTACATTTCCTACCGACAGAGAAAGAGGTAATTATCAAATTTTTTGATGCACAAGTCAAGTCAAGTCACCTTCATTTATACAGCGCTTTTAACAATATAGATTGTTTCAAAGCAGCTTTGTAGGTGTAGGTGGTGCACAGGATGAAAAACAGAAAGAGAAGACTCACTCGCGGTGTCCCCATCGGAGCAAGGGCAGGTACGGCAGCTTCTTAATGCGGATAACCGTGTCGTAGATGGACGGCTGGAGACTCTGAGAGACCATGTTGGCCAGAATCACAGAGATCAAGATGGGCAGAGTGTAGCTAATCTGACCCGTCAACTCCATCATGATCACGCCCGTCGACAGGGTGTGTGTGACTCCTGCCGTCAGCGCTGCCGCTCCTGCTCACGAGAGAGAGTCATGTGACTGATCATCAAACACAGAGAGAGTCATGTGACTGATCATCAAACACAGAGAGAATTACAGTGTCCGAATCCATATTTGCTAGTTTAACGACGGGACAAATGGTCGGCACTCCCGGCGCTGGTCTACAAGGGGCGTCCCTATTCTCTTGATGAGTAATGGGTGTGTTTTGGGCTGTTGATTTTTGTTCATGATATTCAGCTACAATTAAATGTTTTGCAATAAATGTGAATGATATCTAAGTTTTTTTTTATCTTATTGGAATCGAAATTAGGAATCGATAAGAATCGGAATCGATAAGCAGAATCTAAATCGGAATCGTTCAAATTCAAACGATACCCAACCCTATTAATGTCTCATGTAGTCTTTGGTCTGAATAGATGAATGCTCAGTGGAGAAGGAGCATGTGGTTAAACCGCTGAAACTAACCAACTAAACTGTGACTGTGACTCTGGTTGATAGTTTAGTAGAGTCTCACTGATATCTGGGAAAATAAAGTCACTTGTTTCTAGTTGACGGTTTGAGTTGTTGTATTTTACTCTACACTCACACTGATGATGACTTGGATGATTTTCAGACTCTGGGCTCTATTTTAACGATCTAAGCTCATGGTCTAAAGCGTAGGGACAAGTGCACTTATGGCGTCCGCTGGTCTAAAAGGGTCGTCCCTATTCTCTTAACGAGTAATGAGTGTGTTTTGTCCCTATTCTCTTAATGAGCAATGGGTGTATTTTGTCTCTATTCTCTTAATGAGTAATGGGTGTGTTTTAAGCGTAACGTGCAATAAACCAATCAGAGTCTTGTCTCCCATTCCCTTTAAAAGCCAGTTGCGCTCGCATGGCGGATTCGCTATTTACACGGAGGAATTTACAAGCGGAAAGACTGAATGCTTCTCTGGCGAGGAAACGGATTTGCTTGTGCGCGAGGTTAAAGCTGTGTGTGTGTGTGTGTGTGTGTGTGGTTAAAGCAAACAGACCATCTACGGGACAAGCCGGAGGATTCATCATATCTTTATGTACACAATAATAATCTTTTACATTGTAATCCTTTTATTTTTAATATTTAGCATGTCCCTGTGTGTGTAAAAAACAGAGTGTGTGTGTGTAATAAGCAGAGTGTAAGCATGTTGTGGACCCGCCTATAGGCGCACATTACTAACGCGCTCTTTAAATAACTAAATCAAAACTGCGCCATTGACTTTGAGCCATTGACCAACTGAAACCTGCTCTAGTCTATTTCAGTTCCTCAAAATAGCAACGCGCCAACAATGACCCTGAACACACACTGGTTCTCAGACCAGCAGCCCATGGGCACACAAATGTGTGCAAATGCATTTGCTATTTAAACAACGTTTCACAGGACGTGAAAATGATAATTGCGTCGGGCTGAAACTAGCAAAACACACTATCCAGTGTCTCACCCACGACAGCGTACGCTCCAGGCACGATGTGATATATGTGTCCATCTGTGTTAATTCCCTCGGGAAACAGAGTGGCCATTCCTTCGCCCACCAGACGGCCAAACCCAGCTCCTGAAACACACATTCGGTTCACACTCGTCTTATTAAAGGCTCTTAAAGTCGGTTCACACATAAAACGATAACTGCACTAGCGGCCAAACGTTTTTATTTAATGTTTTTGAAAGAGTCTCTTCTGCTCACCAAAGCATCATAAATACAGTAAAAAATCTGAAATATTATTCCAGTGTAAATCATCTGTTCTCTATGTGAATATACAGTAAAGTGTAGTTTATTCCTGTGATCAAAGCTGAATGTTCAGCATCATTACTCCAGTCTTCAGTGTCACATGATCCTTCACACATCACTCTAATATGAGGATTTGATGATCAAGAAACATTTATGATTATTATCAGTGTTGAAAACAGTTGTGCTGCTTTAGATTTTTCTGGACTTTATGATTTAAACTTTATGGTGTTAGTTATCATGGTGTCAAACGGGCCCTAAAAAGGTGGAAATGCCCCCAAAAAATAATGATATTTTTTCAGATAAACACACAAACACATACCGATGACGAATATGGGAACGAAGGAACCACACGGTATAGGAAGGGTTATGGAAAGCGCAGACATCCAGAACTACACAACAGACAACAGTAACACAATTAAAGCACAACAACACACACACACATTCACAAATACAGTATATATTAAAACAGCGTTATTATTATAGGAGTCTTTTAAAGCCCAACCAGGGTTCAGAGTAAAGAGGTGTAGCCGCGGTAGTTTGGGAACAACAAAACGTGTGAACATGGCTTGTGTGTTTATTGACCTTCATCAAGACGAAGATGGTGAGGATGATGAAGACGTTCGCTTGAGGATGTTTCCAGGCCGCTAAATGATCGTCACTGTCGAAGTCGGCCACGATGCAGTGATTTGACCAGGTGCGATTGTCAAAAAATGAAAGTAAGGATTCCCTCTGAGTTAGCTATAAAGAGGAAATGAGGTCATAAACAGGAAATGGTTCTATAAACAGTAAAACAAAAAATGCTACATTCATTTAAAAGACTGGTTTTCTTGTGTGTGTGTGTGTGTGTGTGTGTGTGTGTGTGTGTGTGTGTTACCTTTCCAGCCATGAACTGCCCGAAGCCCGGAGGGAAAGTGAGCGTTGAAATCAGCACAGAGACCAAAGCAGAATACAAGAAAACACTAGACAGAGAACACATGATTATACACACTTACACACACACACACACACACACACACACACACACACACACACACACACACACACACACACACACACACACACACACACACACACACACACACACACACACACACAGAGACCAAAGCAGAATACAAGAAAACACTAGACAGAGAACACATGATTATACACACTTACACTCACACACACACAGAGACCAAAGCAGAATACAAGAAAACACTAGACAGAGAACACATGATTATACACACTCACACACACACACACACACACACACACACAGAGACCAAAGCAGAATACAAGAAAACACTAGACAGAGAACACATGATTATACATACTTACACTCTCACACACACACACACACACACACACACACACACACACACACACACACACACACACACACACACACACACACACACACACACACACACACACACACACACACTCACTCACTTCTTCATGAGGAAGCTGTTCATGGCTTTCTGCTTCTTCACAAACAGAGTAATCTTCCCATACAGATACACGAAGAAGGCTCCGCCGAAGCCACACACTATCCTGAGGAACAAAACGTGTGTGTGTTAAAGCAACAAACACACACTATCCTGAGGAACAAAACGTGTGTGTGTTAAAGCAACAAACACACACTATCCTGAGGAAGAAAACGTGTGTGTTAAAGCAACAAACACACACTATCCTGAGGAACAAAACGTGTGTGTGTTAAAGCAACAAACACACACTATCCTGAGGAAGAAAACGTGTGTGTGTTAAAGCAACAAACCACAAGAGCTTGTGCGTCACAATGATTGTATCACAACGACAGGTGTTTTAGAGAAGTGTCTCTGTCAGGATTTCAGAAAAACGTAAATTTTTTCAATGTTTTAAACAAAATTCTGCTAGTGCCAGAAAACAAACTATATAAAAGCCTTACAATTTTGCATATATCTTGTGCTAAAAACGTGTGCTACATTTATTTTTATAACTTGCACACACTTAAAATGTGCACTTATATGATGTTTCAGTTTCATGCTCGCTCTACTTCACCACTGAAGAAATGCATGTCATTTTTACAACTACTGTTGCAAATGTGATATTATTAATATTATTACATGAACCAGAGCTAACATGAACTCAGAATGAACAGTATTTTTTAGCAACTAACGTTAACGGAGATAAATAAATACTCTACAGATACAATAGATACAAATGTATCACTGTCTAAGTTATGTATTTCAGAAATGTACATATTCAAAATCAGTTAGCGAAAAATGTATTAATTGAATGCAGAAACAATGATGAAAATGAGCTCATTAAAGTAATGAATACTTGTTTCTTAACAAATGATTATGACATTTGGATAAATGTAGCATTGGTGAAGTTGATTCAGAGTTCCCGCTAACTGTGAGCCTTGTTGTGAAGTGTCGTAAACTCCTCCAGGATGAGCACTGAAGCTGTACTAGCGTCTCCGTGAGAGTAAAGCACACTGACCCCATCACAGCGAAGGCCGGGAGCTCCTGCAGGTCGAACGGAAAGTCCAGCCGGTACTTCGTCGCATAAAGAGCCGTGAGCGTCTCTGAGAGAGAGAGAATAATCAACTCCACATCTATTGTGCATTACTTACACGTTACAGTTCATACGGGGGAGTTTTACTCTAGATATTCTAATAAGTATGAGCCCCTACTGGAGTCAGGAACGCTGCAACACACAGCCGTATCGCTATATTAAAGGAGCACCACGTAACTTTTCTTAGTTAAAAATTAACAAAATTGAAATAACTAAAAAATAATTCTTCCAAAGCGTGTTTTGTGGAATTCACTCATTTGCATGATTCATTAATTAAGCCTATTATCAGAACCTCCGGAGAATCACCAGTTTATAACAAGCTGGAGAAAAGAGAAGGAGAAGTGCTCGTAATAAAACAAGAATCAACATTAGCTCCTGTGTGTGAGTAAGTGTGAATGTGTGTGTGTGTGTGTGTGTGTGTGATGAGTAGGTTTAGGGGTCGGGTTAGTGTGTGCATGTGTGTGAGTATGTGTGTGTGTGATGATTAGGTTTAGGGGTCGGGTTAGTGTGTGCATGTGTGTGAGTGTGTGTGTGTGTGATGATTAGGTTTAGGGGTTGGGTTAGTGTGTGCATGTGTGTGAGTGTGTGTGTGTGTGATGATTAGGTTTAGGGGTTGGGTTAGTGTGTGCATGTGTGTGAGTGTGTGTGTGTGTGTGTGTCTGTGTGATGATTAGGTTTAGGGGTCAGGTTAGTGTGTGCATGTGTGTGAGTGTGTGTGTGTGTGATGATTAGGTTTAGGGGTCGGGTTAGTGTGTGCATGTGTGTGAGTGTGTGTGTGTGTGTGTGTCTGTGTGATGATTAGGTTTAGGGGTCGGGTTAGTGTGTGCATGTGTGTGAGTGTGTGTGTGTGTGATGAGTAGGTTTAGGGGTTGGGTTAGTGTGTGCATGTGTGTGAGTGTGTGTGTGTGTGATGATTAGGTTTAGGGGTTGGGTTAGTGTGTGCATGTGTGTGAGTGTGTGTGTGTGTGTGTGTCTGTGTGATGATTAGGTTTAGGGGTCAGGTTAGTGTGTGCATGTGTGTGAGTGTGTGTGTGTGTGATGATTAGGTTTAGGGGTCGGGTTAGTGTGTGCATGTGTGTGAGTGTGTGTGTGTGTGAGTAAGTGTGAAGTGTGTGTGTGTCTGTGTGTGTGTGTTTGTGTGTGATGAGTAGGTTTAGGGGTCGGGTTAGTGTGTGCATGTGTGTGTGTGTGAGTAAGTGTGAATGTGTGTGTGTGTGTGTGAGTAAGTGTGAATGTGTGTGTGTGTCTGTGTGTGTGTGTGTGTGTGTGTGTGATGAGTAGGTTTAGGGGTCGGGTTAGTGTGTGCATGTGTGTGAGTGTGTGTGTGTGTGAGTGTAAGTGTGAATGTGTGTGTGTGTGTGAGTTTTTGTTTTCTAACTGCCAGGCTAGAGGGCCAAAAGTTACACAGTGTACCTCTGATATTCATCTACACAACACACACCTTCCTCTCTGTGCCACACTGGCAGAAGCCTGAAGATCAGGGAGCCAAACGTGGCGGACAGAAACCCACGCCAGTAGTTTGGTGCGACAAAAAACCTCGAGGTGATCTCCATGCTGAACAACACACCTGCAACACACACACAACACGTGGTTTCCATGTTTCACGGGGACTTTCCATAGACATAATGATTTTATACTGTACAAACTGTATATTCTATTCCCCTACACTAACCCTAAACCTACCCATCACACACACACACACACACACACACACACTAACCCGACCCCTAAACCTACCCAGCACACACACACACACACACACACACACTAACCCGACCCCTAAACCTACCCAACACACACACACACACACACACACACACACACACACACACACACACACACACACACACACACACACACACACACACACACACACACACACTAACCCGACCCCTAAACCTACCCAGCACACACACACACACACACACACACACACACACACTAACTCGACCCCTAAACCTACCCAACACACACACACACACACACACTAACCCGACCCCTAAACCTACCCAGCACACACACACACACACACACACACACACACACACACACACACACACACACACACACACACTAACCCGACCCCTAAACCTACCCAGCACACACACACACACACACACACACACACACACACACACACACACACACACACACACACACACACACACACACACACTAACCCGACCCCTAAACCTACCCAACACACACACACACACACACACACACACACACACTAACCCGACCCCTAAACCTACCCAGCACACACACACACACACACACACACACACACACACACACACACACACACACACACACATCATCATTGGTGGTCACTCGAGGCGAGTTTGACCTCTGTTAGGCTGTCTTCTTGTGGGTCTTCAGTGGCTCTAGAGGTCTGGGTTGTGGGCTGCAGTGTGGGCAGGGTTAGGGTTAGGGGAGAGTGGTGATGTTTGTCTTCCTCCTTGTGAAGCTGTTGCTTTGTCTCTGTGGCACTTTGTGGTTCTCTTTCATGACGTGCTGCACCTCCCTGAACACGTCTTCCAGGAGCTCCTGTCCAGTCCAGTGTGTTCCCAGTTGCTCGATGTGATATGGAATTTCTACAGAATGGCCTTGATATTGCCCTTTATCGTTATCGTAACATTTATTTTGTCCGCCCGTGGCTCGACGTCCTTCCTTCAGCTGGGAGTACAGGATCTGTTCGGGGAGACGTGTGTTGGGCATGCGGATGACATGGCCTTTTCTCAAGGCCACGGAAGCATGGTAGTGTGTGTTTAGTTACACACTTCATTGCACCAAGCGTTGTTCCTTTTCTTCTTATTTATTTGTCAAATGTGAAAAAGCGTCTGGTTTCACCCGAGTTTGCCAGTCTCTGGTTTTCCACAGCCTTTTCGGTCCACCAAGAGTTCAACTCCCTCACCCGTCTCTGGACATCAGCTTTGTCTATGGAGCATCCTTATAGCCTTGCAGGTTACATCATTTAGAGTCATTCTCATCAAACCAGT
Source organism: Rutilus rutilus (assembly GCF_951802725.1). Lineage (NCBI taxonomy): Eukaryota > Metazoa > Chordata > Actinopteri > Cypriniformes > Leuciscidae > Rutilus > Rutilus rutilus. The sequence goes on from NC_140223.1 coordinate 456,121, forward strand.
CCTGGTGTTTTCAGGAATTTGTACCTAAGAATAGTTTTGCAGGTAGCAAGGATGGTAGGCTTGAGGAGACTCCAGTGCCCTTCGATGTCCAGAGGGTGTTCCTGTTGGAGGCTTTCCTGAAGAGAGGCCTGAAGTCACTCTTGGATGGCAGTTTCATCCAGGCTGGCATGGTTCAAACTCGGTTGGATCTGCTTCTTTTGAGCTCTCCTTCTCCTCTTGAGTTTGATGTTGTGGAGCGGATGAGGCAATGATCTGTCCAGAGGTCATCTGGATCCACCATGGCTCTTGTGATGCTCACGTCACAGCAGTCTCTGGCTCATACAATGACATAATCAATGAGATGCCACTGTTGGAGCTATTTCCTTGTTTTGTAATTAATTTAATAATTCATTTACTTTATTTTGTTTCTCCTTAAATAATTTGCATGATTATTTTATTAATGTAGACACAGAATGTTAATGTTATTATTTTAGTTAATTTGAGTATCTTTCTGGGGATTTTTATTTTGATTGTACTGAGCACCTGTTGGCAGGTATATATTGGTGATTACACTTAGCACAGGCAGGCACTGGGAAAGGTTGTTGGTTTTTTACCAGGGAAAGAGAGGCTGCAGACGCCATTTGTATGCTTGCTCAAATGGAAATAAACCACATGAACGATATGCTTGCCTGGACATTGGACTTATTGTGCCCTGCGTAAGATGCAATCCCAGCAGTGCCTCAGTGGCCGTTTGATTTTGAATTTGTTTATTTTACTTTGATTTCTTTTGTGATTTAAGTTGAGGACAAATCGCCACTACATGCCACTGTTTGGAACCGGGTTGTCCGTAAGATGCCTTAAATTAGTTTTTCTGGTGAAAGAGTGTGTTAGTAATGGTGAGATCGTACTGAGCACAGTTGCTGAGAAGCATAACTCCATTAAAGTTGATGTTCCCGATGTCTTCCTTTCCTATAGTGCCCTTCAAGGTGTTGATCCCTGCCATTGAAGTTTCCTAGGAGAAGAATCTTATCTTCCCTGGGGATTCTCGAAAGTGTCTCATCGAAGCAGGCGTAGAAGGTCTCTTTTACTTCCTCTAGAGAGTCTAAAGTAGGGGCATAGGTGCTCACAACTGTTGCTATCTGGTTGTTGGCAGGCACTAGACGGATGGTCATGAGATGCTCACTAATCCCCAGAGGAAGTTGATATAGGTGGCTGATAATGGCAAATCCAACACCACAGATCCTGGGCTCATCGGCAGCTTTTCCTTTCCAGGGGAAAGTGTAGCCACCCTTCTCCTCTTTCAGTTTCTGCTAGTCGGGTTTCAGAAAGGATGGCTAGGTCAATCCGGTATCTTCTCAGTTCTCTAGAGATGATTGCGGTTCTCCTCTCCGGTCTAACCAT
>NC_140223.1:460000-532500 GCF_951802725.1 Rutilus rutilus
ATGAGACTAAAGTGATCAACAAAAGTGTTAGTTTCTTCTTTAAACGTTTGAGTGTTGCAGTATATAGTGAGTACTGAGTATATAGTGAGCATATAGTGAGTACTGAACATATAGCGAGTATATAGTGAGTACTCTGAGTATATAGTGAGTGTATATAGTGAGTTCTGAGTATATAGTGAGTACTGAATATATAGTGAGTACATAGTGAGTACTCTGAGTATATAGTAAGTGTAAATAGTACTGAGTATATAGTGAGTATATAGTGAGTACTCTGAGTATATAGTGAGTGTATATAGTGAGTTCTGAGTATATAGTGAGTGTATATAGTGAGTACTGAGTATATAGTGAGTGTATATAGTGAATACTCTGAGTATATAGTAAGTGTAAATAGTACTGAGTATATAGTGAGTACTCTGAGTATATAGTGGGTGTATATAGTGAGTACTGAGTATATAGTGAGTGTATATAGTGAATACTCTGAGTATATAGTAAGTGTAAATAGCACTGAGTATATAGTGAGTATATAGTGAGTACGCTGAGTATATAGTGGGTGTATATAGTGAGTACTGAGTATATAGTGAGTGTATATAGTGAATACTCTGAGTATATAGTAAGTGTAAATAGTACTGAGTATATAGTGAGTATATAGTGAGTACGCTGAGTATATAGTGGGTGTATATAGTGAGTACTGAGTATATAGTGAGTGTATATAGTGAATACTCTGAGTATATAGTAAGTGTAAATAGTACTGAGTATATAGTGGGTGTATATAGTGAGTACTGAGTATATAGTGAGTGTATATAGTGAATACTCTGAGTATATAGTAAGTGTAAATAGTACTGAGTATATAGTGGGTGTATATAGTGAGTACTGAGTATATAGTGAGTGTATATAGTGAATACTCTGAGTATATAGTAAGTGTAAATAGTACTGAGTATATAGTGAGCACATAGTGATTACTGAGTATATAGTGAGTGTATATAGTGAATACTCTGAGTATATAGTAAGTGTAAATAGTACTGAGTATATAGTGAGCACATAGTGAGTACTGAGTATATAGTGAGTGTATATAGTGAATACTCTGAGTATATAGTAAGTGTAAATAGTACTGAGTATATAGTGGGTGTATATAGTGAGTACTGAGTATATAGTGAGTGTATATAGTGAATACTCTGAGTATATAGTAAGTGTAAATAGTACTGAGTATATAGTGAGCACATAGTGAGTACTGAGTATATAGTGAGTGTATATAGTGAATACTCTGAGTATATAGTAAGTGTAAATAGTACTGAGTATATAGTGAGTATATAGTGAGTACGCTGAGTATATAGTAAGTAAGTAAGTAAGTAAGTAAGTAAGTAAGTAATCTTTATTTATATAGCACCTTTCACAGACAAGGGCCACAAAGTGCTTCACAACACAGTTTAAATCAGAAATAACATGCAATGAAAACAACACCGAAATCATAACAGCCCAAAAAGTAGCTAATTAAAAGCTTGAATAAATAAATAAGTCTTAAGATTATTTTTAAAAGTATCCACAGAGTCAATAGAGCGTAAAGAGAGCGGAAGACCATTCCATAGCCTAGGAGCAACAGCCTGGAAGGATCGATCACCACTAGTCCGAAAACAAGTGCGTGGAGCCTTCAGCAGAGTTTGATTCACAGACCTCAGTGGGTAGTATATAGTGGGTGTATATAGTGAGTACTGAGTATATAGTGAGTGTATATAGTGAATACTCTGAGTATATAGTAAGTGTAAATAGCACTGAGTATATAGTGAGTATATAGTGAGTACGCTGAGTATATAGTGGGTGTATATAGTGAGTACTGAGTATATAGTGAGTGTATATAGTGAATACTCTGAGTATATAGTAAGTGTAAATAGTACTGAGTATATAGTGAGCACATAGTGAGTACTGAGTATATAGTGAGTGTATATAGTGAATACTCTGAGTATATAGTAAGTGTAAATAGTACTGAGTATATAGTGAGCACATAGTGAGTACTGAGTATATAGTGAGTGTATATAGTGAATACTCTGAGTATATAGTAAGTGTAAATAGTACTGAGTATATAGTGAGTACATAGTGAGTACTGAGTATATAGTGAGTGTATATAGTGAGTACTGAGTATATAGTAATACTGAGTATATAGTGAGTATATAGTGATACTGATTATATAGTGAGTATATAGTGATACTGAGTATATTGTGAGTATATAGTGATACTGAGTATATAGTGAGTATATAGTGATACTGAGTATATAGTGACTAGAGTATATAGTGAGTATATAGTGACTAGAGTATCTAGTGAGTGTATATAGTGAGTACTGAGTATATAGTGAGTGTATATAGTGAGTACTGAGTATATAGTGAGTATATAGAGACTCACTCACCTCCACACTGGTGACATGGACTGAGTTCGGATAGGGATGTCGGGTGACGACGGCCTCTGTGAAGACGGCCTGCATCTTTATTGTGATTACCCTGTTCCTACAGGACAGACACAGATAGAGATTCAGGGCTGAAAAAACTGGGTTTCGTACAGATTCTGTAAAATGCAGTTCCAGGACTTTTCAAGCACTACTTTTGGGGATTTCAAGGACTACAATCAGCTCTTATCAAACAATATCTTTATTCTTTTTTTATTTATTTTATTAGTTTGTATTTATTACACAAAAAATGTATTAATTAAATAAATATGTTTTTTTATTATTATTAATAGTCCAAGCACTTTTCAAGTACCTCTTCAAAAAGTTGTCTGTTTTCAAGGGTTTTCCAGGAATTATATATCAAAAAGTCAAATACAAGCACTTCAAGCACCTTGTAACCCTGGGCAGATGTTAAACTGTGAAAGGATTCTTGATTTCAAAAGTATCCACATTTAATTGTAATTAATAAGTATTTAAGAGTTGAAATAAATTCTAAACTGTTTCTAAACACACACACATTGATTTTTGAAAACAGGAGGCAGTAGAGATTTTTTTTTATGTATTTTTGATGCAAAAACTACTGCAGAAATTACCATTCTGTCATCATTTCATTGTTTTTTACCTTGTAAATGTAATTGAGTGAAAGTAGAACAGATCACACATACAAATGCCAAACATATTACTTTAGTAGTGAAGAACTATTACTCAAACTAACTAATGTACACACCCAGAGTTTACTTAAAACTATAGTTGTTACCATAAAACAATACCATTGTTACCATAATAAATTAATGTAATGAGTCATTTTGTTTAGTATTTTTAGGGTGTCCTGTGTCTCATACCAAATAACCAGTTTTACTATTTTAGCTCATCTGAACTCAGTTTGCACCATTGATCATTATTTTCCTGTTATTACTGTACATCTGATTTGAAACCATCTGTATAAAGCGCTATAGAAATAAAGGTGGCTTGACTGGTGTTTTTCACATGTGGTTGTTTTGTCAGGTTTACCTCACTTCTGTGGAAATATTTGTCCCCATACTACTCATATTTACCCACCTAAAATCTCGCCGAGAAACCTTCAACTTCTGCCTCTTCTGAGTCTGAATCTCTCCAGAGTTACGCTCAGGTTACGTAACGCACGTAGACGTGATTGAGCCTGTACGCTAACAGCGTAACGCGGGCGCGGGAAACGCATGCACGTCATCACGGCTGTGCTGAGGAGAGTCTGTGTGTCAGTAAATAAAGTAAGTTTGTCCATGATATTTATGTTGTTATTTTTCGGATTAATCTTTCATATCGCTGCATTCAGTTAAAATAATTAAATACACGAGACAGGGCTGAACGATATGACGATATATTGTGGCGACGATGTAAATTGTGGATCCATCGTTTGTGTCGCGGTATTATTTCCACACTGCTTAAAGTTATTGACACGTTAAAGCGATAAAAAAAATAAGGTTTAATGAGAAGTGGTGTGTGTGTGTGCTATTATTAAAAACGCAATAAACCGCGAAAGAGACCTAACAGCTTTAACATTAGTTAGGCTAGCTATTCATTTTTGATACATACTTGAAATTGGTATCGAGAATTGTGATTTCTTTTTATTTGCTGTTGTTATAATACCATTATTTCCAGTAAAAATGGCATATTTTGATATAAAATTCCTCATAATATTTTGTCATATTGCTATTGTTTGTTTTAATTGAAAATACTAGCCTCACGAACTATTTAATCCAGTCAGTGGGTTTTAAATGTTTATATTTGCTATTATTACCATTAGGGTTTGATATTATTGCACAATTCATAGTCTGTGACTGAGAGAATGGCTAAATTATAAAAATGTGTCTTATTTTACATACAAAGCACATAGTTTATGTGATTATCGATGCACATTAATGTTATTCATCATTGACCATCTGGATTTATTTCAGGAACTTATAACAGATGTGTGCCATTAACACAGATGTTGTATCTCTGTCATCGTTATTATTAATATGACAAAACATATAGGCTAATAGCTTTGACTATTACATTTATTTCTAGAAGTAAAGCCGGCGTCTTTGCAAATGCTTTTGACCATTTTGTAGCTCTCTTCTGTAATTATTCCTAATGTTGGTGTTTTAAACACTTCTAGAGTTAGCAATAGCAATAGCTGTGTTATTCATCACCGTTTCTTCTTCATTTATTACATGCACAATATTATTCTCTATATGAACTCATCACACCAGCTCCAGTCACCTTCTGTACTCTGTTAAAATATCCTTAATTTCAGCAGTGATAATGCAGCATGTCATCATTTCAACTTATTCCCATGATTTTCCCAAAATTAACCATTTTGACTTTATCTAATAAATAAATATGACTTGGCATATCAAAATTTAGAAATTTTTATGCCATTGTTTTTTAAGTCATGATTTTGAAATTTCATGTAATAAAAGTGACAGTATGTCATAATTTAAACTTTTTATGTGGTAGGCCTATGTTTCGACTCAAGTCAGAATTTGGACTTTTCAATGTCATTATGATTTTTTTTGGTCAACTTAGTATAATAGAATTTTGACTTTTTATGTCATTGTTTTTTAAGTCATCATTTCAAATTTAAATGTGACTTAGTATGTCATAATTTCGACTTTAAAAGTCAGAATTAAAACTTTATGTTGTAGCCTATATTTTGACAAGTCATAATTTTGACTTTTGAAGTCAACTTAGTGTCATAATTTTGACTTTTTATATAATTATGACTTGTCAGAATTTTGACTTTTAAATGTCGTCATTGTTTTCAAGTCATAATTCCAGTTTAGTATGTCATGATTCATCTCATAATTATGAATTAGTATGTCATAATTTTTTGATAAAATTAAAATATGCAATATTTGTGACAGTATTTCAAAATGTTAATGTCATAATTGGGATTTTTTTAAGTCATAATTATGATGACTTTATAAGTGATAATTTCGACTTTAAACTCATAAATATGACCAAAGCATGACTGATGAAATGGCCTTCCACACAGAGTCTGTCAGTAGATAAAGCAAGTTCATGATATTTATTGTTTCATTGCTGATTAACCCTTCATATGCATTCAGTGAATATCATTAAATACATTTAATATAGTTTTTGCAGCTGCAATGCTATTTATCACCATCTCCTCTTCTTTTTTTACATCTCTTGATAAACCACCAGAGAGATGGTGTAGTTCCAGCATCCACCAGCAGGGGCAGAAAGATAGAAGAAGCACTTACCAGCTGACTCTGGTCTTCACCGTCCGCACCCATGATGGAGATCTCTCACACACACTTCAGTGTACTGCAGGTCAGTGCGTCGGCCAGTGGCGGGACAGTGTGTGAGAGTTTTTATATGTGAAAGAAGTGTGTGTTGTGCTAAATATGAAGAAGCTCCGCCCACTGCGTATGAACACGAGTACTGGAGTTCTCAGAAGAGAGAGCAGTGATCAATCACGAAAACAATTCTTCAAAACATTTCATTTTTTACATTATGATTGGCTATATTTATGTAGAAGCAGATATTCTAGAGTGGGAATCTTCAATAGAAATGAGATGAAAGACTCAGTTCACGTCTAAACTTCTGCTTCCTACCACGTTTTCACAGTAAAGAGATGTGAATTAGCTAAATCAAATAATTTTTCATACTTTTTCCAGCTCAGACTCAAACCTTTTCCATGAATACAGATCCACCCTGAATGAAGTTGTTAAAGCACAAATGAGTTCATGAGAATTTGCATCAAGTGCATAAACACTTCATGGAGGAAACACACTTTTATTGCTCCGTTCAGAGTGTTTTAACAAATCACTGTTTATGGACAGTTTACACACACCAGCAGAACATTATTTATACATGATTTCTAGCTGAAGCTGGACGTAGTTTGGATGGTCAACAGAGTGTGGGAGTGAAGGCTCAGCTCAGAAATACCAATCAAAGCTTTACTGGAAAGGGTTACCAATTAATAACTGGGTTTTCATCCACTCGTAGGGCCCTGTAAAATCCGGTTTATTTTTCCCAAATTCCGTTTTTTCCGTAAAATTTTTTGGGAATTCAGTTTTTTTTTACCCTTTACTGTTATTTTAGTCGTAAAAAGAGTGTTTTTAATGTTAATGATTAAAATGTACACAAATAAAATAGGAATGACCTTACATTTATTGAGGTAACAAACATCACATTTACTCTTTCAGGACAAAAACTGCATGATGCAACACTGCACTCTAAGTACTTCAAGTAACAACACAATATGAATGGTAATGAGCTTTATACTGTCCAGTAAAATAAATTATATTAGTTTATATAAGTTTAAATAAAAGTGCTCCGTTAGATTTTTCTTTCAAGTAAAAAAAATAGGACCAAAAAAAAAACTCATTTTCAGAGTTATACATAAAGTACTTATAAGAATCATCTTTTCCATACAGTGCATTAAAGTGCATAAAAAACAAGGCATAATACAGCAAGTACTCCCTGAGTTATGAAATTAAAGTGGACTTTGTCATCATGTAACAGCCAAGTTGAATGCAGCAGCAGTAATGCACGTCTGTAGGGGCGTGGTGGCCTTGCTAGCGTTATCATTGCACTTCTCTTTGTTCTTCACATGGCTTTTGGAGAACAGGTGGTCAGTGCATGTATTTTTGTGCTTCCAGTCAACGGAATGTTGACAAAACGTACAACACAAGAGTTCGCCTGACACATAAGTCACGTGGGAACTGCTCGGCTCGGTACTGAGGGCTTAGCGTAACCTTTTCGCAGACGAAAGCAGAGCCGTGGAGAGCCGCTTCGCCATGCTTTCATTGTTTTGAAGGGGGAGCTGAGATGACGGGGTTGTGTCGCCCAGGTTTGCTTCCCCCGGTCTGCATTTTCCTCAGACATGCGTTTTTCTCCCACACAAAAACTGAATTTTATTCCAAATATGTAAAATTCCGCGAAATTCCGCGTCAACACTAGATTCCGCGTCAACACTAGATTTCGCGTTAACACTAGATTCCGCGTCAACACTAGATTCCGCGTTAACTCTAGATTCCGCGTTAACACTAGATTCAGAGTCAACACTAGATTCCGCGTCAACACTAGATTTCGCGTTAAGACTAGATTCCGCGTCAACACTAGATTTCGCGTTAAGACTAGATTCCGCGTCAACACTAGATTTCGCGTTAACACTAGATTCCGCGTCAACACTAGATTCCGCGTTAACTCTAGATTTCGCGTTAACTCTAGATTCCGCGTCAACACTAGATTTCGCGTTAACACTAGATTTCGCGTTAACACTAGATTCCGCGTCAACACTAGATTTCGCGTTAACACTAGATTCCGCGTCAACACTAGATTCCGCGTCAACACTAGATTTCACGTCAACACTAGATTCCGCGATTCCGCGTCAACACTAGATTCCGCGTCAACACTAGATTCCGCGTCAACACTAGATTCCGCGTCAACACTAGATTCCGCGATTCCGCGTCAACACTAGATTCCGCGTCAACACTAGATTCCGCGTCAACACTAGATTTCGCGTCAACACTAGATTCCGCGTCAACACTAGATTCCGCGTCAACACTAGATTTCGCGTCAACACTAGATTCCGCGTCAACACTAGATTCCGCGTCAACACTAGTTTCGCATCAACACTAGATTCCGCGTCAACACTAGATTCCGCGTCAACACTAGATTCCGCGATTCCGCGTCAACACTAGATTCCGCGTCAACACTAGATTCCGCGTCAACACTAGATTCCGCGATTCCGCGTCAACACTAGACTCCGCGTCAACACTAGATTCCGCGTCAACACTAGATTCCGCGTCAACACTAGATTCCGCGTCAACACTAGATTCCGCGATTCCGCGTCAACACTAGATTCCGCGTCAACACTAGATTCCGCGTCAACACTAGATTCCGCGATTCCGCGTCAACACTAGATTCCGCGTCAACACTAGATTCCGCGTCAACACTAGATTCCGCGATTCCGCGTCAACACTAGACTCCGCGTCAACACTAGATTCCGCGTCAACACTAGATTCCGCATCAACACTAGTTTCGCATCAACACTAGATTCCGCGTCAACACTAGATTCCGCGTCAACACTAGATTTCGCGTCAACACTAGATTCCGCGTCAACACTAGATTCCAACACTAGATTCCGCGTCAACACTAGATTCCGCGTCAACACTAGATTTCGCATCAACACTAGATTCCGCGTCAACACTAGATTCCAACACTAGATTCCGCGTCAACACTAGATTCCAACACTAGATTCCGCGTCAACACTAGATTTCACGTCAACACTAGATTCCGCGTCAACACTAGATTTCGCATCAACACTAGATTCCGCGTCAACACTAGATTCCGCGTCAACACTAGATTCCGCGTCAACACTAGATTCCAACACTAGATTCCGCGTTAACACTAGATTCCGCGTCAACACTAGATTCCAACACTAGATTCCGCGTCAACACTAGATTTCACGTCAACACTAGATTCCGCGTCAACACTAGATTTCGCATCAACACTAGATTCCGCGTCAACACTAGATTCCGCGTCAACACTAGATTCCGCGTCAACACTAGATTCCAACACTAGATTCCGCGTCAACACTAGATTCCGCGTCAACACTAGATTCCAACACTAGATTCCGCGTCAACACTAGATTCCAACACTAGATTCCGCGTCAACACTAGATTCCGCGTTAACACTAGATTCCGCGTCAACACTAGATTCCGCGTCAACACTAGATTCCGCGTCAACACTAGATTCCAACACTAGATTCCGCGTCAACACTAGATTCCAACACTAGATTCCAACACTAGATTCCGCGTCAACACTAGATTCCAACACTAGATTCCGCGTCAACACTAGATTCCGCGTTAACACTAGATTCCGCGTCAACACTAGATTCCGCGTCAACACTAGATTCCGCGTCAACACTAGATTCCAACACTAGATTCCGCGTCAACACTAGATTCCAACACTAGATTCCGCGTCAACACTAGATTACGCGTTAACACTAGATTCCGCGTCAACACTAGATTCCGCGTCAACACTAGATTCCGCGTCAACACTAGATTCCAACACTAGATTCCGCGTCAACACTAGATTCCAACACTAGATTCCGCGTCAACACTAGATTCCAACACTAGATTCCGCGTCAACACTAGATTCCAACACTAGATTCCGCGTCAACACTAGATTCCAACACTAGATTCCGCGTCAACACTAGATTCCAACACTAGATTCCGCGTCAACACTAGATTCCGCGTCAACACTAGATTTCGCGTCAACACTAGATTCCGCGTCAACACTAGATTCCGCGTTAACTCTAGATTCCGCGTCAACACTAGATTCCAACACTAGATTCCGCGTCAACACTAGATTCCGCGTCAACACTAGATTTCGCGTCAACACTAGATTCCGCGTCAACACTAGATTCCGCGTCAACACTAGATTCCGCGTTAACTCTAGATTCCGCGTTAACACTAGATTCCGAGTCAACACTAGATTCCGCGTTAACTCTAGATTCCGCGTCAACACTAGATTCCGCGTTAACTCTAGATTCCGCGTTAACACTAGATTCCGCGTCAACACTAGATTCCGTGATTCCGCGTCAACACTAGATTCCGCGTCAACACTAGATTCCGCGTTAACACTAGATTCCGTGATTTCGCGTTAACACTAGATTCCAACACTAGATTCCGCGTCAACACTAGATTCCGTGATTCCGCGTCAACACTAGATTCCGCGTCAACACTAGATTCCGCGTTAACACTAGATTCCGTGATTTCGCGTTAACACTAGATTCCAACACTAGATTCCGCGTCAACACTAGATTTCGCGTTAAGACTAGATTCCGCGTCAACACTAGATTTCGCGTTAACACTAGATTCCGCGTCAACACTAGATTTCGCGTTAACACTAGATTCCGCGTCAACACTAGATTCCGCGTTAACTCTAGATTTCGCGTTAACTCTAGATTCCGCGTCAACACTAGATTTCGCGTTAACACTAGATTTCGCGTTAACACTAGATTCCGCGTCAACACTAGATTTCGCGTTAACACTAGATTCCGCGTCAACACTAGATTCCGCGTCAACACTAGATTTCACGTCAACACTAGATTCCGCGATTCCGCGTCAACACTAGATTCCGCGTCAACACTAGATTCCGCGTCAACACTAGATTCCGCGATTCCGCGTCAACACTAGATTCCGCGTCAACACTAGATTCCGCGTCAACACTAGATTTCGCGTCAACACTAGATTCCGCGTCAACACTAGATTCCGCGTCAACACTAGATTTCGCGTCAACACTAGATTCCGCGTCAACACTAGATTCCGCGTCAACACTAGATTCCGCATCAACACTAGATTCCGCGTCAACACTAGATTCCGCGTCAACACTAGATTCCGCGTCAACACTAGATTCCGCGATTCCGCGTCAACACTAGATTCCGCGTCAACACTAGATTCCGCGTCAACACTAGATTCCGCATCAACACTAGTTTCGCATCAACACTAGATTCCGCGTCAACACTAGATTCCGCGTCAACACTAGATTCCGCGTCAACACTAGATTCCGCGTCAACACTAGATTCCGCGTCAACACTAGTTTCGCATCAACACTAGATTCCGCGTCAACACTAGATTCCGCGTCAACACTAGATTCCGCGATTCCGCGTCAACACTAGACTCCGCGTCAACACTAGATTCCGCGTCAACACTAGATTCCGCATCAACACTAGTTTCGCATCAACACTAGATTCCGCGTCAACACTAGATTCCGCGTCAACACTAGATTCCAACACTAGATTCCGCGTCAACACTAGATTCCGCGTCAACACTAGATTTCGCATCAACACTAGATTCCGCGTCAACACTAGATTCCAACACTAGATTCCGCGTCAACACTAGATTCCGCGTCAACACTAGATTCCGCGTCAACACTAGATTCCAACACTAGATTCCGCGTCAACACTAGATTTCGCGTCAACACTAGATTCCAACACTAGATTCCGCGTCAACACTAGATTTCGCGTCAACACTAGATTCCGCGTCAACACTAGATTCCAACACTAGATTCCGCGTCAACACTAGATTCCGCGTCAACACTAGATTTCGCATCAACACTAGATTCCGCGTCAACACTAGATTCCAACACTAGATTCCGCGTCAACACTAGATTCCAACACTAGATTCCGCGTCAACACTAGATTTCACGTCAACACTAGATTCCGCGTCAACACTAGATTTCGCATCAACACTAGATTCCGCGTCAACACTAGATTCCGCGTCAACACTAGATTCCAACACTAGATTCCGCGTCAACACTAGATTCCGCGTCAACACTAGATTCCAACACTAGATTCCGCGTCAACACTAGATTCCGCGTCAACACTAGATTCCAACACTAGATTCCGCGTCAACACTAGATTCCGCGTCAACACTAGATTCCAACACTAGATTCCGCGTCAACACTAGATTCCAACACTAGATTCCGCGTCAACACTAGATTCCGCGTTAACACTAGATTCCGCGTCAACACTAGATTCCGCGTCAACACTAGATTCCGCGTCAACACTAGATTCCAACACTAGATTCCGCGTCAACACTAGATTCCAACACTAGATTCCGCGTCAACACTAGATTCCAACACTAGATTCCGCGTCAACACTAGATTCCTCGTCAACACTAGATTCCGCGTCAACACTAGATTCCAACACTAGATTCCGCGTCAACACTAGATTCCGCGTTAACACTAGATTCCGCGTCAACACTAGATTCCGCGTCAACACTAGATTCCAACACTAGATTCCGCGTCAACACTAGATTCCAACACTAGATTCCGCGTCAACACTAGATTCCAACACTAGATTCCGCGTCAACACTAGATTCCAACACTAGATTCCGCGTCAACACTAGATTCCAACACTAGATTCCGCGTCAACACTAGATTCCGCGTCAACACTAGATTTCGCGTCAACACTAGATTCCGCGTCAACACTAGATTCCGCGTCAACACTAGATTCCGCGTTAACTCTAGATTCCGCGTTAACACTAGATTCCGAGTCAACACTAGATTCCGCGTTAACTCTAGATTCCGCGTCAACACTAGATTCCGCGTTAACTCTAGATTCCGCGTTAACACTAGATTCCGCGTCAACACTAGATTCCGTGATTCCGCGTCAACACTAGATTCCGCGTCAACACTAGATTCCGTGATTTCGCGTTAACACTAGATTCCAACACTAGATTCCGCGTCAACACTAGATTCCGCGTCAACACTAGATTCCGCGTTAACACTAGATTCCGCGTCAACACTAGATTCCGCGTCAACACTAGATTCCGCGTCAACACTAGATTCCGCGTCAACACTAGATTCCGCGTTAACACTAGATTCCGCGTCAACACTAGATTCCGTGATTCCGCGTCAACACTAGATTCCGTGATTTCGCGTTAACACTAGATTCCAACACTAGATTCCGCGTTAACACTAGATTCCGCGTCAACACTAGATTCCGTGATTTCGCGTTAACACTAGATTCCAACACTAGATTTCGCGTCAACACTAGATTCCGCGTCAACACTAGATTCCGCGTCAACACTAGATTCCGCGTTAACACTAGATTCCGTGATTTCGCGTTAACACTAGATTCCAACACTAGATTTCGCGTCAACACTAGATTCCGCGTCAACACTAGATTCCGCGTCAACACTAGATTCCGTGATTTCGCGTTAACACTAGATTCCAACACTAGATTTCGCGTCAACACTAGATTCCGCGTCAACACTAGATTCCGCGTTAACACTAGATTCCGCGTCAACACTAGATTCCGTGATTCCGCGTCAACACTAGATTCCGTGATTTCGCGTTAACACTAGATTCCAACACTAGATTCCGCGTTAACACTAGATTCCGCGTCAACACTAGATTCCGCGTCAACACTAGATTCCGTGATTCCGCGTCAACACTAGATTCCGCGTCAACACTAGATTCCGCGATTCCGCGTCAACACTAGATTTCGCGTCAACACTAGATTCCGCGTCAACACTAGATTCCGCGTCAACACTAGTTTCGCATCAACACTAGATTCCGCGTCAACACTAGATTCCGCGATTCCGCGTCAACACTAGATTCCGCGTCAACACTAGATTCCGCGTTAATTTGCCAATTCCACGACTCCATCCGCGATTCCGTGATCGCGGAAATTATAGGGCCCTCCCCTTGCAGACCGCAGTTTGGGAAACGCTGCACTGTAAAACATTACTGGGATTTAAACGGTAAAAGACTGTAAAAATGCTACAGTGAAAAACTGTTAATCGGTTAACAGAAAGTTTGCGTACGATATACGATGAATAACTGTGACAGGTCTAACCGTACATTTAATGTTTACAGTTTTTGGAAGTGAAAAAGAACATAAATTGACATTCCCACAATTCCCGGCGTGACGCTTCACATTTGATGTTTTTTTTGTTGAAATTACTGTTTTATTCATAGTTTTCTTAGTTTTTAATCAGTCGTGTACATTAGGATTTTATGTTACATTTAATGTTGTTAAATTAATGTTTAACTCCATTTCTTAAATGTCATGTGTGTTACCATGATGGTGTTCTGTGTGTGTGTGTGTGTGTGTGTGTGTGTGTGTGTGTGTGTGAATGACTCTGTGCAGCTTCTATATATTAATATTAACTTTCTGCTTATGATGAGCTTTGATCATGTGACTCTCATCTCCACTGTGATTGGTGGATGTCAGTGTATTACAATGGGACAAAACAGATATTAGTACTTCAATATGTCGGTAAATTAACATTATATCAGAAATTGAAATACGTTTTTTTGACCGTAAGTTTTAGTTAAGTCTGTAAAAGCTAAAATGTTGCTACTGTATTTTTTACGGTAGATTTCTGTCAAACACATCTGCCGTTTTTACCGTAAATCTAACAGAATATTTGTATAGTGTATCTAGTGTAAAACTAGAGGCCAGTATCATTGATGACTTGAATCAGTGTAAAGTACAAGTATAAGTTAGTTATGAGTCAGTGATTATACTAAGCTGGCTTATTTATTGATGTTATTATTTCACAGAATGGCTTGTGGGGTATTTGTGGAGAAACAGGAACATTTCCGAGTTTCTTCTACGGTGATCTTGGAAGAATGCTGCACTGTCACTGTTATTACTGTGGGTATTCATTTAGCTCGTGTTGTTATTATAAACACACACACACACACACACACACACACACACACACACATCAGCTGTTTTCCAGGGACGCAAACTCACAAGAAGTCAGAAAGAAAGAACAGAAAATAAATAAACAATCACGGCTGTTTCAGGCGAATGCTTTAATTGTAAACTGGGGCAAATGACATTGAGATGAACAGGATCTTTACCAAATAATTTCCCTTTCTTTTTTTAGCAAAGATGTTCAGAAGTATTGGTTAAAAACACATGATTTATAAAGGACCCAGTGGTTTAGCCAGGACTGTTCCCAAACTAGTGCTAACTCTACTAACCTCTGTCAAACATCTCCTTGTTATGCAGGAAGAAATACAATATATTGCACTATGGGAATTAAAAGGGCATAAGGTAGCCAATGATGTGCTGCTTTTAAGTCACATGACACTTGACTTGTCACTGAACGCTCCAGAAACTGCTCTGTTAAGCCCACTTCATAATCATCTCTTCTCAAAGGGCATTTATTGTTCAGCATCTCTGATAAGTAAATTAGATATTGTTATTCACAAATCAACTTTGTCTAACATAGTTTTACTGTAAATTGAGAAAATATCAATGTGTCCACATGGCAACGTGATGTATTCCCCCATTGGCATTTTTCAACAATATGATTGCGACAAGTGTTGATGTTAGTATAGTTGTGTTCATGTATAAGTGATAAATTAATCCAGCAATATTTTGAGGAAAGGTCATCGGGAAGAGTGCAGAGTTATGAGTTAGCCAAACGATAGGGATCTACTTATTTTTCCAAGTACATAATTCTATCAATTTCTAAAAGAAATGTGCAATTAAATAGAAAAGAAAATCAATAAATTGTTTTGTTCAGAAATCTTTTTTTGATTTGTATATTTGAAGCTATTTCATGTAATAAAAACGTATTTGAAAAGATATTTAATGGTTAGAACATAATGCATAGCGGGTTAAAGTGGGTGAAACGTTAGGAGAGACTAATTACTTTTGAGTTAAAGTTTTTGTTTATTTTTTTAATCTATTCAGTATACAATAAAGGTGTGTATTTATACTGTGCAGATCCAGAAATGTTTGAAGCACATGATGTCAAGACTTCATCTCTCTCTCTCTGTGTCTGGTTTACTGCAGTTATTGGTGTGAACACAAGAGGGCGCTTCCCAAACACTCCTGATCACAACAAGCCTGTGTTTCCCAAAGCGTCGGATAGGAGGAACTCAAACAAACGTGCAGATCAATAATAGCATTGAAGTGCTAAACACCTGCCAAATATCACATACATGGACACTACCAGTCAGAAGTTGTGGATCGGTAAGAGTTTTAATGTTTTTAAAGTCTCTTCTGCTCATCAAGGCTGCGTTTATTTGATTAAAAATAGAAGAAAACAGTAATATTGTGAATATTACTCCAGTGTAAATCATCTGTTCTCTATGTGGATATACAGTAAAGTGTAGTTTATTCCTGTGATCAAAGCTGCATGTTCAGCATCATTACTCCAGTCTTCAGTGTCACATGATCCTTCACACATCACTCTAATATGAGGATTAGATGATCAAGAAACACTTATGATTATTATCAGTGTTGGAAACAGTTGTGTACAGGTTTATTCCAGGATTGTTTGATGAATAGAAGGTTCAAAAGAACAGCATTATCTGAAATAGAATTTTGGGGAAAGAAATAAAAGACATCAATACTTTTATTAATGCACACCACTGAAGAACAGAAGTACTGTTTTAAAGCCTGTTGTTCATCTGCCGAGAAGCCCAATGGCTTGAGTGTTACATAAGGGAAGATGAACAACAGACGGGAACAGCGAATGGAAAATGCTGAGGTTCAAGAAGTGCTCGAAGAATTGATTAGCTGGTTTTATCCACAGCCTGGTGGAAAATAAGCATTACTTTCCCTTGAGTTTTCCCCGCTTGACACCGAAGGCACAAATATTAAGTCAGACAACTGGAACGAGGCTGAGGAAACCGATCCAATCCGGTTCCTCGATGAGAAACATTCATGACCGGCGCATTAATCAGAGGGAAAGTTGGGAGACTAAAGTGGGAACAGAAGGAAGATGAGGAAAACCTCCACAACGACATTTAGCACAAGTGGAGTGGATTGACCAGTGACGACTTTCCTCGTGGGATTATTGGGTTCAACACCCGCAGAAGGGCTTCTGGGAGAAGTAGACGGAGATAGAGGAACGGTGTATTTCTGGAAACCCACGAACGATTTGCATTTTAGGTGAAATGCATGAAATAAGATCTAAAGATGTGTTCACTTTTAAAAGCTTGGCTCTGGTGCTCTTCGGTCAGTTCTGGCAGAGAATTATTATTATTATTATTATTTTTTTGTACAAAACTTGGTAAAGGTTTTGGCACTTGCAGTGTGAACACACAAAAAAATAAAAAAATAATCATGGACATGATTCGCCAGGTTAAATGGTCCTGAAAACAATATTCACACTTGTGTTTCTCGCGGGTCAGAAATGACGCACTGGAAATGAATGTGAGAGTTTCCTCTAGTGGAAGCGTTTGGTACTGCAGCCGAACATCATCTCACTGAGAGATCATTTTTTGTTTCATCAGCTTGTTTAGATTTATGGCTTTGATTTTCTCACAGTTTTAGAGTAAAACATGTTTTTAAAAATATATATTTCATATAAAAATGAAAAATAGTATTTTTTGCACATTTTCCAGAACAATAAACATAAAATTCTGTAACTTTTTCAATTGCTTTTTGAACTGCTTCTCACTTCAGCAATAATCTGCCCAGTGTCGTCTCTGAAGAGATCAAACTCCAGTCTGTCGCTCTAAAGCGGTCGAGATTTACCAGTTTCAGCTGGAAATGTCATTTTCAGGTTTATGCTCAAAAAGTGAATAAATGGATTATAAATACAGCAGAAATATAATTTACTACCATAAAATCCCTTAAAAATACAAAATATTAAATAAAAAACATTATCGAACTAAAATACAGTACATTAATTTAAATAAAAAATATATTTATGTCATTTTTGACCGACGCGAACATGTCAATCATGTCAAACTGGTGTTTGTGCGGAGAGAAAAATATACGACATGCCTCTTTTATGACAACATAAATTTTAAAACTTTATTGTTTATTCATCATTAATAAATATGCAATACAAAATGCAATAATATTCATAATAACCATCAAAATACTGAAAGAAAATAGCCATAAAATATTATATACCAGCAAACAGACTTACAACATCAGGTGCAGCGGAACAGACGTGGGCGGGGCTTATGTTGATGAGCATGATAAACCCCGCCCCCATGGCAAGCCCCTCCCACAGGGCGAATCTCCAATCAGATGCATCACAACAGTCCTGCTGATTGGCTGGGATTTGAGTCATATGTGCATTATGAAAGATTGCAATGTGCATTTTGTTGAGAAGCGTATTGTGCTCACATGCACACATTTAGAGGTATGATGATGAGGATGTGTACAATCTTAGTACGAGTGTCTGATGTTTTGCACCAAGTCAAATACGCAAACGAAATGAAAACAAACTTTCCCGTGAGAAAATCAGTCAACGGGAAACTCAAACTGCAGCAGCCGAGATTCATTCCCCTTCTGTTATTGACTCTTCAGAACCACTTTCTCTCAGAGTTCCCTCTTACATTCTGTGTGTCCTGGAGCTCTTCCACTGTTGGGTGCGCTGGTGTGTGTGTGCAGTGCTCAGGCGTCCCGTTGTGCGGGTTTGAGACGGCCTGATCGCAGAACAGGAGGACGGTGAGAGGAAAGTGTCAGTGTCTCCAGTTTTTCTTTTTCTCCACCATCTTTGCCATTTCTTCTTTTTCCATGAAGTCCTCTGTAAAACAAAGAGGTGACGTTTGCTGAGTGAATTGTTCAGGATTTAGTTTGTGTCGACCCTCAATTTTGACCCAAATTTTTTAAATGTGTTATTTATTTTTCTTCATCGGAATGATGTGAAACTGCACTTGCTGTGTGAACACATAAATAATCATGGACATGACATGAACAGGTTAAATGGTCCTGAAAACAATATTCACAGTCAGAAATGAATGTGAGAGTTTCCTCTAGTGGAAGCGTTTGGTACTGCAGCCGAACATCATCTCACTGAGAGATCATTTATCAGATATCAACCTCACGTTTGAAACACGACTTGTTTAGATTTATAGCTTTGATTTTCTCACAGTTTTAGAGTAAAACATGATTTTGAATATATATATATATTTCATATAAAAATTTAAAATAGTATTTTTGCACATTTTTCATAACAATCAACGTAAAATTCTGTCACTTTTTAAAACCTTTTTGTCACTTCAGCAATAATCTGCCCAGTGTCGTCTCTGAAGAGATCAAACTCCAGTCTGTCGCTCTAAAGCGTTCAAGATTTACCAGTTTAAGCTGGAAATGTCATTTTCAGGTTTATGCTCAAAAAGTGAATAAATGGATTATAAATACAGCAGAAATATAATTTACTACCATAAAATCCCTTAAAAATACAAAATATTAAATAAGAAACATTATTCAACTAAAATACAGTACATTCATTTCATTAAAGACATCTTTGACTGCCACGTGAAGAGCACCAGAGGGTTAAAGTGTTCAGGGTTCAGTTTCTGTAAAGTGTTTATGATCAGAGCTTACCTATACACTCGGGACAGCACGTTCCCTCTCGGCGGATGTGGTTCCTGCAGCTCAACAGCGGACACTGCTTCCGCTGGCACTTCGTCACGCCGTGCTGGAACGACCAGAGACGTTAGTCATGCTGTTAACTCACATCTCTACATGCTCTGGAGTATTACACAGTGGAATAAAAAAGGTAATTGGGACTTTTATTGTCTATTGATTCTGACTTTTCTCACAATTGTTGAGTTTATATCTCTCAATTGCGAAATTTTTGTTGGAATTCTGAGTTTACATTTTGTAATTATGAGTTTTTTGTTGGAATTCTGAGTTTATATCTCAATTCTGAGTTTATTTCTCGCAATTTCGACTTTTTTCTCTGAATTCTGATTTTATATCACGCAATTTCGACTTTCTTGTTGGAATTCTAAGTTTATTTCTCAATTCTGAGTTTATATCTTGTAATTATGAGTTTTTTTGTTGGAATTCTGAGATTATATCTCAATTCTGAGTTTATATCTTGTAATTATGAGTTTTTTTGTTGGAATTATGAGTTTTTTCTCACAATTCTGAGTTTATATCTTGTAATTATGAGTTTTTTTGTTGGAATTCTAAGTTTATTTCTCAATTCTGAGTTTACATCTTGTAATTCTGAGTTTTTTGTTGGAATTCTGAGTTTAAATCTCAATTCTGAGTTTATTTCTCACAATTGCGACTTTTTTGTTGGAATTCTGAGTTTGTATCTCAATTTCGACTTTTTTCTCTGAATTCTTATTTTATATCACGCAATTTCGACTTTCTTGTTGGAATTCTAAGTTTATTTCTCAATTCTGAGTTTATATCTTGTAATTATGAGTTTTTTTGTTGGAATTCTAAGTTTATTTCTCAATTCTGAGTTTTTCTCACAATTCTGAGTTTATATTTTGCAATTTCTACTTTTTTCTCGGAATTCTATGTTTATATCTCTTTTTTCTTCTTCTTTTTGTCTCTTCCACACTAGTGTGCAATAAAGCGCAGAAGACTCACGTCACACCAGCAGGTGATGCACTTCATCTCCCCCACCAGCGGGACGCTCGGGTGCCAGTGTTCGCTGTTCTGGTAGTAGTTTTTGCCGAACTTGCAATGGCGCGTTCCGTCGGCCTGCATCATCTCCTCGTCCTCCAGAGGGGGCGTGTCTTCGGCAGGACACGCCTTGCAGCAGTCTGAAGGGTTGGCTCTGATTGGTCGACTGCAGGTTAGGGGCGGGCACGTCACCTTCTCGCAGTGCACTTCTCCTGTGGAGCCCTGTGACGCACCAGACAATCACGGTAACCATTAATACACTGTTTTTCTCAACTGCTTACACACATTTTCAAAACTTTGTCTCCTTTTTTTCAAAACTTTACACACAAATCCAAAAATTGCACACAAAATGCAAAATGCCTCACATTTCTTGCAAAATGAAGCACTGCTTTCAGAATATAACACACACACATCTCAAAAGCAAACATTTGTCTTCCGTTGCAAACACTTTTGCCATGATATTATATTTCTGGATATATCATATACACACAGTTATTCAGAACCTAAAGCTCTTCTTTCACACACATTTCTGATCAAGACTGAAAGTAATTGGCAGAGATGTTGAAAAATTCACGGTAAACGAAAGCAAGATTGAAACCAAACTATTATTTTTTTTACTGTAAGCATCTGTGGTTGTGAATACAGTATTACACAGTCCGAAAAACCTGTAACTCGACCTTTGACCTTTTATAGGCCTATTCTAAAGCCATGATTGGCTGGTGTTCAGTAAAGAGTGTTTGCACATGTGAGGAGTGTGTGTGTGTGTGTGTGAGGAGTCTGTGTGAGTGTATGTGTGTGTGAGGCTCTGATGAATTACTGTGGTGTTTTGATAAGTTGTGTTTGAAAAAGAAAATCAAGATTCTTCCTGTTAGATTGTTGTTACATAGAGATTTGTGTGTTATGGTTTGCAAAAAGTGTTTTATGAAATTGAAAACTGAGTCGAAGGCTGAGATTTAGTGTATGGTTTTGCAAATGTGATGTGTGTGTGTCTGGTGTTTGAGTGTCAGGTTTCAGAAATTGTGTAACAAGTAAGGATTTTGTGTGTTAGCAGTTGAAAAAAACTGTAATGTCTGAGTCCACATTTGGTATTTTTGTTCATAACTACATCATAAAGTACTTCTGTCGTGAGTTGTAGTGTGTGTTAACTCACCTTGCAGGTGCACACGGCACACTTGATGTACCCGAACGGGGGGACGAACGGATGCCATGTTGTTCCAGGTGCGTGCATCTTCTGATCGCCTTCGAAATAACAGCCTGAAAGGATAAATAAACATCTTACTATACACTCCCAACCAGATGCGTATTTAAAATAATAGTTGCAATATTGCATTTTATGTAGTGATTTAATATAAACTCACCTTCTGGATCTTCCTCTATTTTTTCTACAGCAGTCGTCTCTTTGGTCTCCTTCTTTTCTGTTGACAGAAATCAAAAACAGTGTCAAAACACAAACTTTATAGCACACATTAAACATTCAAAATGTAGTGTTCATCAGAGGGGACCAAGACCCCAGGACGTTTGTCACGCTTGAACCACGAATACACACAAAAAACATTTGTGGTTGAAATTTAAAACAGTAACAAATCAACGAAGCTGTTCAATCTGACCCCCTCAGGAATGAATGAAATCGAGGAATGCTTCAGTACACAGGAAAACCTAAAAATGCTCAAACTTCTAACTAAAAATGCTAAAACTTTACCAAAAAAATGACTTCTGGCTTGAGGACCCAGAGGAACAGCTCATTTGCTCCATATAGAGATATAAGGCCATCTAGAGTCATGAAATATCATGATATATTATTATTTTTCCACGAGAGGTCGGCAAAGACACACAATGTAAGATATTTTGAGCTGAATTAAAAGGGTTATGCATGAAATTGTGAGTTATTTTGAATTTAAGTTGAAAGAATGTGAGGAATGTGCTTAAATTATTATTTATTGATCAAATCTAGTAATTTAAAGGTAAATTACATAAAAAAATAACAAAAAATGCATTAAAAATAGAAAAAATAGTGTCAAAATGAAATAAAATAAGCTTCTGGACAAAAATAAAGTAAAAATGAAGTATATTTTAGGGCTTGGGGTCATTTTGACCCGTGAGGGAAGGGCTTGATACAGAACGTGAGGGAAGGATGAGTGTTAATAGCGCTGTCTCGTTACTCACCGTCACACACCGGACAGCACTGGTCTTCAGGCTGGAGAGTGTGAGGACACGAGAGCGCAGGACAGATCACCGGGTCACAGATCACCGTCTTCTTCTGCAGAGATTAAACACATCACACACACATAATGAGCGACGGTCACTGGTGAACAAACAAAATATACTACGTTTACTTGCAGCCAGACTTCTTCAGTATACACACACCGCCGTGTGTTACAGCTGAGGCTGTGTGTGTTACGGCTGAGGCTGTGTGTGTTACGGCTGAGGCTGTGTGTGTTACGGCTGAGGCGGTGTGTGTTACGGCTGAGGCGGTGTGTGTTACAGCTGAGCCGGTGTGTGTTACAGCTGAGGCTGTGTGTGTTACGGCTGAGGCGGTGTGTGTTACGGCTGAGGCGGTGTGTGTTACGGCTGAGGCGGTGTGTGTTACGGCTGAGGCGGTGGTGTTACGGCTGAGGCGGTGTGTGTTACGGCTGAGGCTGTGTGTGTTACGGCTGAGGCTGTGTGTGTTACGGCTGAGGCGGTGTGTGTTACGGCTGAGGCGGTGTGTGTTACGGCTGAGGCGGTGTGTGTTACGGCTGAGGCGGTGTGTGTTACGGCTGAGGCGGTGTGTGTTACGGCTGAGGCGGTGTGTGTTACGGCTGAGGCAGTGTGTGTGTGTGTGTGTGTGTGTTATGGCTGAGGCAGTGTGTGTTACGGCTGAGGCGGTGGTGTTACGGCTGAGGCGGTGTGTGTTACGGCTGAGCCGGTGTGTGTGTGTGTGTGTGTTACGGCTGAGGCAGTGTGTGTGTGTGTGTGTGTGTGTGTGTGTGTGTGTGTTACGGCTGAGGCAGTGTGTGTGTGTGTGTGTTACGACTGAGGCAGTGTGTGTTACGGCTGAGGCGGTGTGTGTTACGGCTGAGGCGGTGTGTGTTACGGCTGAGCCGGTGTGTGTGTGTGTGTGTGTGTGTGTTACGGCTGAGGCAGTGTGTGTGTGTTACGGCTGAGGCAGTGTGTGTTATGGCTGAGGCAGTGTGTGTTGCGACTGAGGCAGTGTGTGTGTGTGTGTTATGGCTGAGGCAGTGTGTGTTACGGCTGAGGCGGTGGTGTTACGGCTGAGGCGGTGTGTGTTACGGCTGAGCCGGTGTGTGTGTGTGTGTGTGTGTGTGTGTTACGGCTGAGGCAGTGTGTGTGTGTGTGTGTGTGTGTGTGTGTGTGTGTGTGTGTGTGTGTGTGTGTGTGTATTACGGCTGAGGCAGTGTGTGTTACGGCTGAGGTGGTGGTGTTACGGCCGGCTGAGGCGGTGTGTTACGGCTGAGGCTGTGTGTGTTACGGCTGAGGCAGTGTGTGTGTGTGTGTGTGTGTGTGTGTGTGTGTGTGTGTGTGTGTTATGGCTGAGGCAGTGTGTGTGTGTTATGGCTGAGGCAGTGTGTGTTACGGCTGAGGCGGTGTGTGTTACGGCTGAGGCGGTGTGTGTTACGGCTGAGCCGGTGTGTGTGTGTGTGTGTTACGGCTGAGGCAGTGTGTGTGTGTGTGTGTGTGTGTGTGTGTGTGTGTTACGGCTGAGGCAGTGTGTGTGTGTGTGTGTGTGTATTACGGCTGAGGCAGTGTGTGTTACGGCTGAGGTGGTGGTGTTACGGCTGAGGCGGTGTGTGTTACAGCTGAGGCGGTGTGTGTTACGGCTGAGGCGGTGTGTTACGGCTGAGGCTGTGTGTGTTACGGCTGAGGCTGTGTGTGTTACGGCTGAGGCGGTGGTGTTACGGCTGAGGCGGTGGTGTTACGGCTGAGGCGGTGTGTGTTACGGCTGAGGCGGTGTGTGTTACGGCTGAGCCGGTGTGTGTGTGTGTGTTACGGCTGAGGCAGTGTGTGTGTGTGTGTGTGTGTTACGGCTGAGGCAGTGTGTGTTACGGCTGAGCCGGTGTGTGTGTGTGTGTGTGTGTGTGTGTGTGTGTGTGTTACGGCTGAGGCAGTGTGTGTTACGGCTGAGCCGGTGTGTGTGTGTGTGTGTGTGTGTTACGGCTGAGGCGGTGTGTGTTACGGCTGAGCCGGTGTGTGTGTTACGGCTGAGGCAGTGTGTGTGTGTGTGTGTGTGTTACGGCTGAGGCGGTGTGTGTTACAGCTGGGGCGGTGGTGTTACGACTGAGGTGGTGTGTGTTACGGCTGGGGCGGTGGTGTTACGACTGAGGTGGTGTGTGTTACGGCTGAGGCGGTGTGTGTTACGGCTGAGGCGGTGTGTGTTACGGCTGGGGCGGTGGTGTTACGACTGAGGTGGTGTGTGTTACGGCTGAGGCGGTGTGTGTGTGTTACGGCTGAGGCGGTGGTGTTACGGCTGAGGCGGTGTGTGTGTGTTACGACTGAGGTGGTGTGTGTTACGGCTGAGGCGGTGTGTGTTACGGCTGAGCCGGTGTGTGTGTGTTACGGCTGAGGCGGTGATGTTACGGCTGAGGCGGTGTGTGTTACGGCTGAGCCGGTGTGTGTGTGTGTTACGGCTGAGGCAGTGTGTGTGTTACGGCTGAGGCGGTGTGTGTGTTACGGCTGGGGCGGTGGTGTTACGGCTGAGGTGGTGTGTGTTACGGCTGAGGCGGTGTGTGTTACGGCTGGGGCGGTGGTGTTACGGCTGAGGTGGTGTGTGTTACGGCTGAGGCGGTGGTGTTACGGCTGAGCCGGTGTGTGTGTGTTACGGCTGAGGCAGTGTGTGTGTGTTACGGCTGAGGCGGTGGTGTTACGGCTGAGGCAGTGTGTGTGTGTGTGTGTGTGTGTGTGTGTGTGTGTGTGTGTGTACGTGTACCTGGCAGGAGCAGGTGAAGCAGGTGTTGTACTGCGGGGTCCACTGAGACCCGTGTGCGTGGTGTTCCCCCTCGAAGAAGCATGTGTGCGGGTCCTTCTTCAGCTCCGCCGGGTCGCGCACGAACACCAGCTCGTGGAACTCGTCCTCCTCCACCACCTCCCCCCGAGAGCCCGACTCGCAGCTGTTGGGGACCTGGATCTGGACAACACAGAGGAGAGTCAACCAAGGGTAGTGCACTTTACTGAAACTAACACCTTCTGTTACTTCAGATAAAGGAAAATACACAACTAAAACTTAACAGTATAAATATATATTTATTAAATCAATATTTGTGTGTTTGTGATTCAGTATATATAGATGTGTGTGTGTGTGTGTGTGTATGAGAGTGAGAGTGAGAGTGTGTGTGAGTGTGTTTGCGAGTCAGTGAGTGAGTGAGTGAGTGAGTGAGTGTGTGTGTGTGTGTGTGTGTGTGTGTGTGTGTTTGTGTACTCACCCGTCCTCGTATTTCTCCTCTTGGATTCATTTTGGTGCTGACCTGAATATAAGCCATGCCTTCGTCCAGATGCCTCAACAACTCGACACTGATATCCTTCAACACACCCTGAGCCTAGAAGACACAGAGACTCTTCAAGCTTTGTGCAAACGAGACGGACAATCTTTACGTAAAACAGAATTAAACTGGTTTCAGCTCATTTGAGAAAACACCAGCTTTGTTTTATAAACAATCCCTTTAATGTATCCAATAAACGACAGCATGATTGTGCTTCTGGACAATGAAAAATGTTTTGTTGTGCTGTAATCACGCAGTTTACATTATAACGGGTTGGGAATCGAAAATCAATTCTGGAATCGAATACTTGAGGTCAGGAAATGTGTTCATGTGTATCAGTATATTGCATCAGTGCAGCTCTTAAAGTGACAGCAGCCTAATATTCCTGCTCTATAATAACACTAATATTCCCGCTCTATAATAACACAAATATTCCCGCTCTATAATAACACTAATATTCCCGCTCTATAATAACACTAATATTCCTGCTCTATAATAACACTAATCAAACAACAGAAGACTGAGAAAATTCACTCGTTCTTCACTGAACACAGGCAAACGTTCCTTGTGTAAGCGTTCTTTAGCCTGTTGATTTCTGTTCATGATATTCAGATACAATTACATGTTTTGCAATAAGACTAAATATGAATGATATCTAAGTTTTTATTTTGACTTTATTGGAATCAAAATTAGGAATCGATAAGCAGAATCGAAATCGGAACCGGAATCGTTAAAATGAAAACGATACCTAACACCCTAATTATAACCATGCTGAATTGTGTCTCTCGATTGGTTTACCTGTTGGCCGTAGAAGCCCGTTAGAAGTCTCTTGTGATTGGTGGAGGAGTCATCCATCTCGCCGATCTCGGCCAATCCGTGCAGGTGAGCGTTGATGGAGGCGTCTTCGCTCCTGCTGAGGCCGTTGACCACGATCTCGTAGTGTAGATGACACTGTTGGTCCACCGAGACCCAGGCGTGACCCGCGGCGCCCGTACGCACCGGAGGAGACACGAACTGACCCGCCAGAGGAACCGGCAGCTCTGCAGATCAAGACAACATTCATTAATAATCAAATCAGTATCACACTCTAAAACATCCTGGGTTATTCTTTCTACCCAAATCCTGGGTTGAGGCTTTTGGGTTATTTTTTCAGTGTTTGGGTAGTGTTCTTGTGTTACCCAGATCCTGGGTCAGACATAACAACCCAGTGCTTGGGTAGTGTTCTTGTTACCCAGATTCTGGGTCAGACGTAACAACCCAGTGTTTGGGTAGTGTTCTTGTGTTACCTAGATCCTGGGTCAGACATAACAACCCAGGTGTTTGGGTAGTGTTCTTGTGTTACCCAGATCCTGGGTCAGATGCAACAACCCAGTGTTTGGGTAGTGTTCTTGTTACCCAGATTCTGGGTCAGACATAACAACCCAGTGTTTGGGTAGTGTTCTTGTGTTACCCAGATCCTGGGTCAGACGTAACAACCCAGTGTTTGGGTAGTGTTCTTGTGTTACCCAGATCCTGGGTCAGACGTAACAACCCAGTGTTTGGGTAGTGTTCTTGTGTTACTAGATCCTGGGTCAGACGTAACAACCCAGTGTTTGGGTAGTGTTCTTGTTACCCAGATTCTGGGTCAGACGTAACAACCCAGTGTTTGGGTAGTGTTCTTGTGTTACCCAGATCCTGGGTCAGACGTAACAACCCAGTGTTTGGGTAGTGTTCTTGTGTTACCTAGATCCTGGGTCAGACGTAACAACCCAGTGTTTGGGTAGTGTTCTTGTGTTACCTAGATCCTGGGTCAGACGTAACAACCCAGTGTTTGGGTAGTGTTCTTGTGTTACCCAGTGTTTTTTAGAGTGTATATTTACCCAGCCCTTGGGTTGAAAACAATGCAAATTGAGTTGTTTTTAACCCAGTGTCAGACATTAACGTTCTATCTTCAGCGCTTCTTACCGTTGCGTCGCGCGTCGAGTCCGTTGTACGGTAGCATGCGTATCTGTCCGCGCAGCTCGCTCTCCTGCTGCTGTGCCGTGGCGATGTTGATGAACAGCTCGTTCTGCAGGAGCATGTGAATGTGTCTGGCCTCCACACGGCTGAGGCTCCCCGCTGCCCTGCCGTCCCCACCGTGCTCATCCACACCCGCGCTGAAGTCCGCCGTGATGTCGTACAGAACGCTGCGTTTACTGCGCCGCCGCGGCTTCATCTCCACCGTCACGCCGACCACCGCGCTGGTCAGACCCGCCACCAGAACCTGCCGAGAACATCCAGACATTAACACACGACAAATGCGGGTACTAATCAACTGTGGCGGGTAACGCTGTCTAATCACTAGCCGATTTGGCGGGTTACTTATTAGTCTCAGCTGAAGGAAATAATCCATTATTTATCGGCTTTAATATATCGGCCAAATTTTCTTATCAGGCCGATGACGATAATATATAAAAAAAATCACATTTATCGGTCGATACCGATATGGTGGCTGATATATCGTGCATCCCTAATATAGATATATATTAGGGCTGGGCGATATATCGATAAAAAAAATATATCGATATATTTTTGAAATGTGATATGGAATTAGACCATATCGCATATATCAATATAGTTCAAATTTGCGCTGTGATCCTTGCTCCAAGCAAGCTGCTGACCCAGAGCTCTCTGCACTGCTCCCCACGCCACCGCCCCTCCTTTTCCACTCTGCGTGCGTGTTTAGAGCATTATGAGAGGCGAATCATGACTACTTCAGAAAACCCAGCACAATAGGAACTACCAGGCAGTGACGTAAGTGTACGCTGAAATAAAGTCTTTCACCTCAGAAAAACGGACTTTCTTGTCCTGTCAGCCGTTATCCTGCAGTCGTAGCGCACACTCTTCAATTGCACGTGCAAATGCGGCGGCACGCGCTATGTATCGCCTCACTGTATATAAAGTGCAAAAGAAACTACGAGCATGCAACGCCGTTACGTTGTAAATTACACGAAATAAAAGTAATGCAGGTATGATTTTCATTCTATTCACCAGGAGCAGTTTCCATGTTTCATTAACAGTTATTGTTAATATTGTGTATTCACCATGGTAACTGTTGTTTCTATATTAACCCCAAAATAAATATTGTATATCGATATTCAGCCTAAATATATCGGGATATAACTTTTGGTCCATATCGCCCAGCCCTAATATATATATATATATATATATATACAGGGTTTGAAATTAACACCCGCCAAATGCGTATATATATATTTATAAGCTATGACATAGTTAATCTGGTTCATTTCTTATTTTTTGTTTGGCTAGAAGACGTTCTGAATGGCCGGTAACTTAAAAACTAAGTAGCCAAATTGGCCGGTGAGTGAAAAAGTAAATTTTTCGCCGGTCGATCGACTGACTGACGGAAGTGATCGTGAGGGAACAGAACGCGTCGTTACCTGGTAGTCACACACACACACACACACACACACACACCTGGTAGTCGAGCGAGCCGTTGGGATGGAGCGTGAAGACGGCCGATCCCACACCGCCGGTTTTCCCGGGAGTCAGAGCAGATCCGCCGGACATCACGCTTTGAAGAGCTGAAACAGGAACATTTCATGAAATAAATCTGATGATGTGACAGAAAAACTCGACAATGGCCGCATTTCTTATTTTTATTTCAATTAAATTAATGAAGAAAGTGAATTAGTGAATTATATAACAATAAAGTTGTAGTTGTAGTATAATAAAATTACAGTAGCAGAACTTGAAACCTTGACTAGCATTATGTGAACCTATGAACAAATAAATGACTTTCATCAGCCTATCGGTGAGAGAACACTAAAGTGAACGGCGAGTTTTGCATGCGAGAAAACAATTAAACCCACATGAACTCATGCAGGGTCAAAGGTCACAGAGTGACGTGAGGTTAAGAGAGGCGACTGTGATGTAGAGTAAACAGAGTCTGAATTCCTCACGCATAACGTCACGCTGTTAATGCAGCAGCTGGAGTCACACAGCAGAGTGTGTGTGTGTGTGTGTGTGTGTGTGTGTGTGTGTGTAACGACGCGTAACTGATCCTACAGCGACTCTGGCCTCTCTCGACATCGCTGTGCATTCCTGACCTCTTCGCAATCACAATCATAATTATGAACTATGAAATCTGAGAAATAGCCAAGATGATTTAAGCATGACACAAAGATGAAATATGAGCTGGGATAAAAACAGCAGAGACTGGTGTAGATCCTGTGAGATGTGTGTGTGTGAGAGAGTGTGTGTTTTACTGCACAATTAACCCTTCAACCTCATTCACTACCCTAGTGTTCCTCAATCTATTCATTATACACAAGAAAAAAATCTGTTTTCTAATTATTTTGGTTTTTTTTGTAGAAAGTGGTAACCCTTCACAATAACCTTA
Source organism: Rutilus rutilus (assembly GCF_951802725.1). Taxonomy (NCBI): domain Eukaryota; kingdom Metazoa; phylum Chordata; class Actinopteri; order Cypriniformes; family Leuciscidae; genus Rutilus; species Rutilus rutilus. Next base: position 490,150 of record NC_140223.1, read on the forward strand.
TTGAAAAATGAACCTTACTGTAAAGTGTGACCTAGACAGTATATAGGGTCGCTAGTGACCCAAGGAATGTAATAGTGTAAATATATTTTTTCTGCAACAATATTTGAATCTCTGATGATCAATAAGTTGAGCTTTATTCCTCTGATACACGATGATGTCGTGAGGTTTCACTCATAACTCTTCAAATATAAAACAGAAGAATATGATGATGATGATGAAGAAGCTGTCGGCGATCAATATACTGATTTAGAAGACGATGAAAATGAAATGAATATGTATGGAAGCTTGTTTCCACCACAGAATAAAACCTTTTAAAAGATCATTTTTGCGACTTTTTATCTCACAATTGCGAGATATAAAGTCAGAATTGCGAGAAATAAAGTCAGAATTGCGAGATATAAAGTCAGAATTGCGAGATATATAGTCAGAATTGCGAGATATAAAGTCAGAATTGCGAGAAATAAAGTCAGAATTGCGAGATATAAAGTCAGAATTGCGAGATATAAAGTCAGAATTGCGAGAAATAGTCAGAATTGCGAGAAATAAAGTCAGAATTGCGAGAAAGTCAGAATTGCGAGATATAAAGTCAGAATTTCGAGAGGTAGTCAGAATTGCGAGAAATAAAGTCAGAATTGCGAGAGATAAAGTCAGAATCGCGAGACAAAGTCAGAATCGCGAGATATAAAGTCAGAATTGCGAGATATAAAGTCAGAATCGCGAGAAATAAAGTCAGAATTGCGAGATATAAAGTCAGAATTGCGAGATATAAAGTCAGAATTGCGAGAGATAAAGTCAGAATTGCAAGAGATAGTCAGAATTGCGAGATATAAAGTCAGAATTGCGAGAAATAAAGTCAGAATTGCGAGATATAAAGTCAGAATTGCGAGATATATAGTCAGAATTGCGAGAAATAGTCAGAATTGCGAGAAATAAAGTCAGAATTGCGAGAAAGTCAGAATTGCGAGATATAAAGTCAGAATTTCGAGAGGTAGTCAGAATTGCGAGAAATAAAGTCAGAATTGCGAGAGATAAAGTCAGAATCGCGAGACATAAAGTCAGAATCGCGAGATATAAAGTCAGAATTGCGAGATATAAAGTCAGAATTGCGAGAGATAAAGTCAGAATTGCAAGAGATAGTCAGAATTGCGAGATATAAAGTCAGAATTGCGAGAGATAGTTAGAATTGCGAGATATAAAGTCAGAATTGCGAGATATAAAGTCAGAATTGCGAGATATAAAGTCAGAATTGCGAGATATAAAGTCAGAATTGCGAGAGATAAAGTCAGAATTTCGAGAGATAGTCAGAATTGCGAGAAATAAAGTCAGAATTGCGTGATAAAGTCAGAATTGCGAGATATAAAGTCAGAATCGCGAGATATAAAGTCAGAATTGCGAGAGATAAAGTCAGAATTGCGAGAGATGGTCAGAATTGCGAGATATAAAGTCAGAATTGCGAGAGATAAAGTCAGAATTGCGAGATAAAGTCAGAATTGCGAGAGATAAAGTCAGAATTGCGTGAGATGAAGTCAGAATTGCGAGAAGTCAGAATTAAGAGAAATAAAGTCAGAATTGCGAGAAATAAAGTCAGAATTGTGAGAAAGTCAGAATTGCGCGATATAAAGTCAGAATTGCGAGATATAAAGTCAGAATTGCGAGAGATAGTCAGAATCGCGAGATATAAAGTCAGAATTGCGAGAGATAAAGTCAGAATTGCGAGAGATAGTCAGAATTGCGAGATATAAAGTCAGAATTGCGAGATATAAAGTCAGAATTGCGAGATATAAAGTCAGAATTGCGAGATAAAGTCAGAATTGCGAGAGATAAAGTCAGAATTGCGAGAGATAAAGTCAGAATTGCGAGAAGTCAGAATTAAGAGAAATAAAGTCAGAATTAAGAGAAATAAAGTTAGAATTGTGAGAAAGTCAGAATAGCGCGATATAAAGTCAGAATTGCGAGATATAAAGTCAGAATTGCGAGAGATAGTCAGAATTGCGAGATATAAAGCCAGAATTGCGAGAAATAAAGTCAGAATTGTGAGATATAAAATCAGAATTGCGAGATATAAAGCCAGAATTGCGAGAGATAGTCAGAATTGCGAGAGATAAAGTCAGAATTGCGAGAGATAGTCAGAATTGCGAGAAATAAAGTCAGAATTGCGAGATATAAAGTCAGAATTGCGAGAGATAGTCAGAATTGCAAGATATAAAGTAAGAATTGCGAGAGATAAAGTCAGAATTGTGAGATATAAAGTCAGAATTGCGAGAGATAAAGTCAGAATTGCGAGAGATAGTCAGAATTGCGAGATATAAAGTCAGAATTGCGAGACATAAAGTCAGAATTGCGAGAGATAAAGTCAGAATTGCGAGAGATAAAGTCAGAATTGCGAGAGAGTCAGAATTGCGCGATATAAAGTCAGAATTGCGAGAGATAGTCAGAATTGCGAGATATAAAGTCAGAATTGCGAGAGATAAAGCCAGAATTGCGAGAAATAAAGTCAGAATTGCGAGAAATAAAGTCAGAATTGCGAGAAAGAATAGAAAAAAATAGAAAAAAGTCAATTTTGAGAGAAAGTGTCGCAATTACCAAAAAAATATTTTTTTTATCTGTGCCATAAATATGAATGTATGGGGGAAATGAGTTTTGATGATGGGAAAAACTCCTGCATTTAAACTGTTTATGTATTAATGAGGTGATAGTTGCTGATTGGCTGCACTCACTGTCACATGATCTCTTCCCAGAAATGTATCCGGAGATCTGACGGGGGTTTTGACCTTCCGTTTCCACGGCGATCTGGAGCTGCCCGCGGGATAACCAGAAGAGTTCCCGACTGTTCAGATCCGCTAGGACTTCAGCCAGGTCAGAGTCCTACACACACACACACACACACACACACACCAGAAAACATGCACACGTTTCCTTAACATTCATCGCTTAACTTGATGTTGTCAAAGGTGAATGATGTTTTCTTTTCATTTTAATTAACTGAATATAAAAGCACTGGAAATATTATCATCAAATTCATCAAATTCAAGGCATTGACGCTTGCTTACAGATCTATCACAGGCTCAGCTCCCTACTACTTTCACTCACTCCTACGAGTCTACATCCCTACCAGACGCCTACGATCGGTCAACGAGCGACGTCTCGTGGTTCCATCACAGAGAGCCACAAAATCACTTTCCAGAACATTCTCATTCACAGCTCCATGCTGGTGGAACGCTCTCCCCGGCCTCATCCGGAATGCAGAATCACTGGCAACATTCAAAAAACAGCTGAAAACCCATCTCTTCCGTGAGCACTTACCCTCATAAAAAAAAAAAAAAAAAAAAAAAAAAAAAAAAACCTTGCCCTTTGAAACATCACTTATCAGGCTTATGCTACTCTGAATAATGCCTAAACTTTGTATTCTGAGCACTTCTTGCATTGTTGTTGTTTTTGCCTCTTCATGATGACTCGCTTAATTTAGTCCTAATTTGTAAGTCGCTTTGGATAAAAGCGTCTGCTAAATGACTAAATGTAAATGTAAATGTAAATAAATGGCTTGTTCTCCTTTAGATCAGTGAATGCGTGCGTGCGTGCGTGTGCGTGTGTGTGTGTGTGTGTGTTCACTCACGTCTGTAGAGATGTTTGCTCGTATTTCTCTCAGCACATGTTGTCGGTACAGCAGTTTCACTCTCACCGGCATCTGTGCAGAGGCTGAAACAATATGAAATACAGTTTTTATTAAATTATATTTAATTAATTAATTAATTAATATATTTTTTATCTACTTTATTTGTTATTTAATTTTTTTATTTAATTAAATTTTTTTATTTATATTTTTTTATTCTGAAATTTACTTTATTTTATGCTTTATTTAAAGATTTTTGTTATATTATTTTTTATTTTATTTGAATTGTTTTATGGTATTTTATTTTATTATTTTATTTTTAATGATTGTTTTATTTATTTATTATTTTTATTTTATTTTGTTTTATTTTTTATTTTATGCTTTATTTTTATTTTATTTATTTATTTTTTTGTTTCTTTTAATTTCATTTATTTGAATTAACTATTTTTTGTTTTATTATTTTATTTTTATTTTATTTTGTTTATTTTTAAATCTAATTTAATTATTTTTTTATTTGTGTACTTACAGCTCCCGTGAGAAACGAGTCCCTGCTGAATCAGGATGAAATGCAGATTGTTCTCGGTGTCACTGAGCGTCAACATGGCGATTCCACCCATCCCAGAATGCACCTCTTCAGACGTCAGGATCGCACTGAACGTTTCTGTCACACAAACCGAACGTAAATGAACGTAAGCATCCAAAAACACATCAGAAAGGTCGTGTCTGAAGCACACATCACACACACACACAGGTAAACATCACACACACACACACACACACACACACACACACACACACAGGTAAACATCACACACACACACACACACACACACACACACAGGTAAACATCTCACACACACACACACACACAGGTAAACATCACACACACACACAGGTAAACATCACACACACACAGGTAAACATCACACACACACACAGGTAAACATCACACACACACACAGTTAAACATCACACACACACAGGTAAATATCACACACACACAGGTAAACGTCTCACACACACACACACACACACACACACACAGGTAAACATCACACACACACAGGTAAACATCACACACACACCTGCAAACAGTGCTCTGTGTTTGATGATTTTTCCCCGTAGCTCCTCCTTCTTGTTGTCAGCGGTTGTCATGGAAACACGCAGTTGCTCCGCCTCCAGCTGTCGAATCTGAGACTTCGGGAGATTCTTCCAAACTCCACAGATCTGCACATCACACACACACACACACACACACACACACACACACATCAGTCAAGATGATCACGTTTTGAAAAAAAATCACAACTTTGCCTGTTTCACAACCGCGTTGTCGAGCCTCGCCTCGACTCGACTAATGACTCGACTAATGAGGGTGACTCGACTTATGACTCAACTAATGAAGGTGACTCGACTTGACTAATGAAGGTGACTCGACTAATGACTCAACTAATGAAGGTGACTCGACTAATGACTCAACTAATGAAGGCGACTCGACTAATGACTCGACTAATGAGGGTGACTCGACTAATGACTCAATTAATGAAGGTGACTCGACTTGACTAATGAAGGTGACTCGACTAATGACTCAACTAATGAAGGTGACTCGACTAATGACTCAACTAATGAAGGCGACTCGACTAATGACTCAACTAATGAAGGTGAGTCGACTCGACTAATGAAGGTGACTCGACTAATGAAGGCGACTCGACTAATTAAGGCGACTCTAATGAAGGTGACTCGACTAATGACTCAACTAATGAAGGTGACTCGACTAATGACTCGACTAATGAGGGTGACTTGACTAATGACTCAACTAATGAAGGTGACTCGACTTGACTAATGAAGGTGACTCGACTAATGACTCAACTAATGAAGGTGAGTCGACTAATGACTCAACTAATGAAGGCGACTCGACTAATGACTCAACTAATGAAGGTGAGTCGACTCGACTAATGAAGGCGACTCGACTAATGAAGGTGACTCGACTAATGACTCAACTAATGAAGGTGAGTCGACTCGACTAATGAAGGCGACTCGACTAATGAAGGTGACTCGACTAATGACTCAACTAATGAAGGTGACTCGACTTGACTAATGTCGACTAATGACTCAACTAATGAAGGTGAGTCGACTCGACTCATGAAGGTGACTCGACTAATGACTCGACTAATGAAGGTGACTCGACTAATGAAGGCGACTCGACTAATGAAGGCGAATCGACTAATTAAGGTGACTTGACTAATGAAGGTGACTCGACTAATGAAGGTGACTCGACTAATGAAGGTGACTCGACTAATGAAGGTGACTTGACTCGACTAATGAAGATGACTCGACGAATGAAGGTGAGTCGACTAATGAAGGTGAGTCGACTAATGAAGGCGACTCGACTAATGAAGGCGACTCGACTAATGAAGGTGACTCGACTAATGAAGGTGAGTCGACTAATGAAGGCGACTCGACTAATGAAGGCGACTCGACTAATGAAGGTGACTCGACTAATGAAGGTGAGTCGACTAATGAAGGCGACTTGACTAATGAAGGCGACTCGACTCGACTAATGAAGATGACTCGACTAATGAAGGCGACTTGACTAATGAAGGTGAGTCGACTAATGAAGGCGACTCGACTAATGAAGGCGACTCGACTAATGAAGGCGACTCGACTCAACTAATGAAGATGACTCGACTAATGAAGGCGACTTGACTAATGAAGGTGACTCGACTAATTAAGGTGACTCGACTAAAGAAGGTGACTCGACTAATGAAGATGACTCGACTAATGAAGGTGACTCAACTAATGAAGGTGAGTCGACTAATGAAGGCGACTCGACTAATGAAGGCGACTCGACTCAACTAATGAAGATGACTCGACTAATGAAGATGACTCGACTAATGAAGGTGAGTCGACTAATGAAGGTGAGTCGACTAATGAAGATGACTCGACTAATGAAGGTGAGTCGACTAATGAAGGCGACTCGACTAATGAAGGCGACTTGACTAATGAAGGTGACTCGACTCAACTAATGAAGATGACTCGACGAATGAAGGTGACTCGACTAATGAAGGTGGCTCGACTAATGAAGGTGAGTCGACTAATGAAGGTGACTCGACTAATGAAGGTGAGTCGACTAATGAAGGCAACTCGACTAATGAAGGCGACTCGACTCAACTAATGAAGATGACTCGACTAATGAAGGTGAGTCGACTAATGAAGGCGAGTCGACTAATGAAGGCGACTCGACTAATGAAGGCGACTCGACTAATGAAGGTGACTCGACTCGACTAATGAAGATGACTCGACGAATGAAGGTGACTCGACTAATGAAGGTGGCTCGACTAATGAAGGCGACTCGACTAATGAAGGCGACTTGACTAATGAAGGTGACTCGACTCGACTAATGAAGATGACTCGACGAATGAAGGTGACTCGACTAATGAAGGTGGCTCGACTAATGAAGGTGAGTCGACTAATGAAGGCGACTCGACTAATGAAGGCGACTCGACTAATGAAGGTGACTCGACTCGACTAATGAAGATGACTCGACTAATGAAGGTGACTCGACTAATGAGGGTGACTAATGAAGGTGACTCGACTAATGACTCAACTAATGAAGGTGACTCGACTCACCATGTCCGTGTCGGCCCTCGGGACCCTGAACTCAAATGCAGTGTTTCCGTCGGAGTCCAGGAAGGTAATTCCACTCGGCCTGTTGATCCTGAGACACACAAACACACACATACACAGTGAGCGAGGGTGGGCAAGACACATATACACACACACACACACACACACACACACACACACACAGTGAGCGAGGGTGGGCAAGACACATACACACACACACACACACAGAGTGAGGGTGGGCAGGAGACACACAATGGCTGTGGTGTGTGTTTTACCTCTGGAAGGTGATGGAGAAGGTCAGGCTGGTGCGAGAGAGAGTGAATCGAGCCCGAGCGACTCCACTGGAACTGGGCAACCAAGAGTCCGACACACCCGTCAGCAGAGACACGAAATCTGAAGAATAAAACAAAATCACTCAAATAAAGCAGAAAATAAAAGAAAGTAAATTTTAAAATAATAAAATAATAATAAAAATAAAGTAGATACAAAATTTAAATTAAAGTACATTTCTGAATAAAAAATAAAATAAAAATAAAGCAAAGAATTAAATTAAGTACATAAAAAATAAAGTAAATTTCAGAATAAAATATAAATAAATAAATATAATACAATATAAATAAAGCAAAAATAAATAAATAAAAATAAAGTAGATAAAAAATAAAACAAAAAATAAATCAATTAAATAAAATAATTATTTCATTTTGTTGTCTCACCAGTCGCGCTGTCTCGATGACTGTTCTCTTCAGAGCTGACGTAGGATCTGTCGTTGTACGACTTGTGCAGGTCGTCGTCTTTCTCCTGGAAGAACTCGAACAAAGACTCCGCCTCCTTCCTCGATGTGTCGCCTGTAACCATGGAAACCAAAGCGCATGATGTCACCAACGTACAACAACAGAGTCAATGTTCCAGAGCGGCATCCATAAACATGAGGAGCTCGAGACCGTCCACACACACGCTCAAGCTTTCCATCATTTCTTTACACACCAGCGCAGTCAGTTTCCATTTGTGCACAGAAAAACACACACTCCTTTTGTACCTTTGGGACATGTTTTGCAGCAGTGTCCTGGAGTGAGCACCGGATCGTCACAGGTCGGTTCGGGACAATCCTGCTTCATATTCCTGCAGCTCACCTTCCCAAACACCTTCCCTCTCCGACTCCTCTGCTGCTCAGAGAGAGTGTGTGTGTGTGTGTGTGTGTGAGAGAGAGAGAGAAGAATCAACACACAAGCTGTTAATACAGAGACTGCTTCGGACAGTTACAAACAGGAAAACAACAGTGTTGCAGAATTCAGCAGTTCAATTTCAGCAGTAACAAAACACTTGCATTGCGTTCCACTTTAAGTTACGAAATCGTTATTTCTGAGTGTTCTCTGAACATTCAAACGTTTTAAATGTTTCTTGGTTATGTGAACATTAAAGGAACATACTATTCTTCAAACATTATGGGAACGTTACTTTTGAATGTTCTCTGAACGTTACTTTTGAATGTTCTCTGAACGTTACTTTAGAATGTTCTCTGAACGTTACTTTTGAATGTTCTCTGAACGTTACTTTTGAATGTTCTCTCAACGTTACTTTTGAATGTTCTCTGAACGTTACTTTTGAATGTTCTCTGAATGTTACTTTTGAATGTTCTCTCAACGTTACTTTTGAATGTTCTCTGAACGTTACTTTTGAATGTTCTCTGAATGTTACTTTTGAATGTTCACTGAACGTTACTTTTGAATGTTCTCTCAACGTTACTTTTGAATGTTCTCTGAATGTTACTTTTGAATGTTCTCTGAATGTTACTTTTGAATGTTCACAGAACGTTACTTTTGAATGTTCTCTGAACGTTACTTTTGAATGTTCTCTGAACGTTACTTTTGAATGTTCTCTGAATGTTACTTTTGAATGTTCACTGATCGCTCTGAAACGAGTAGAAACTCCAACTGAAACACTTACGGATAAAACGACCTATGAATGATGTATAAATAATATTTTTGTTCTAATGTTTTGAGAACATTATTAAAGACCAGATAACTTTGAACGAACGTTCTATTACCGTTACTGGAAGAATGTTTGTTCATAACTTTGAAAGAACTTCCAACAAAGCAGCTCTAAGAAAGTCAATAGTGTTATTATTCAGTTCAATGTCGATTCGATTCTGTTCAATGACAATGGTGCAAAGTTCCTCAGTTCCACATGGAAACGCAGTGTGTGTGTGTGTGTGTGTGTGATACTCACCGGTTCACAGTGACACATGACGCAGTGCATCACACCGAAGGGTTCTCCGAGGTCTGGATGCCACGTGTCTTCCAGGGAATAAAAGCGGCCACCGAAGGAGCAACCTGATGAGACAATAAACAAGAGCAGCGTGAGACCGTGTGTGTGTGTGTGTGTGTGGGAGAGCATCGGGAATGTGTACAAATCAGCTTCAAACGGCCGTTTTTGAGCCAAACCTTCAAAAACACCAGCTAGAACGAGCAGTGAACACGATTTCTTTCCTTCCCAACCAAATCAGCGCTGGAAACCAAAACATCTCCTCGGCTTTGTTTTGAAGAGAGAATGAGAGATCGGAGTAAATTTGGTGTTTAATGCATCTGGAATGAGGTCCGTTTACAGAGCCAGACTATTAAACAATTTATTGTTAAGCTAAACACTTTCAAGGACACACACGTAAACTGTCCCGTGCTCCACAGAGATAGATGAAGTCTCTGGAAAGTGATAGTGTTTATGTGGCTCTAGTGGAGAGTATCCGAGTGTTTGGGGCTCGAGGTTCTTTAAAACACCAGATGCATTGATGGCTTTCAATAGAGAATAAAGTTATTCGTGGAGGCTTTTGTTCTCAAAACGTTAGTTATACATCATTCACGGAACGTTTCAGTTGGATGTTCTAAACTTGTTACTTTTGAATGTTCTCTGAAACATTCCAGTAATGTTTGCGAAATGGAATGTTCCTTTAACAGTCGCATCACCGAGACATTTTCTGCGATTCAATCCAACATTTCAAAATCAAAAGAACATTTTCCTCATTATAACCGGGATGAAAGATTCTTAAATGGTTTCACTGCTGGTTCAGTTCATCAATGTACTTACAGATCTGAAGAGCCACAGTGAAGCATCGAACACTTAAACATGAAGCAAGTCCAGAACCTTTACAGCCAATAATGGAGAATCTTTATATCGACACTCTTAAACATAAAGGTTCTTTATAGGCATTGATGGATCCACCATATACTTGCAGCCAGACTACTTCAGTGTACTTCAAGTGTGTTAATGATTAGTTAACTTGAAGTGTGCTAAACTCATTTTGTACTAAGTATATTTTAGTTATAATTAAATTGTAGTAAAGCGTAACTTTAAGTGTATTTTTGTGAGCTAAATTGGAACAACTTCAAGTATACTTTAAGTATATGCCTGTGTCGGGACTAATTACACGCTTGATTAGTGATATTAAAGTGTGCTTTATTTGTGTTACAAGTACATTACAAATTCCTTATGAGTGTCTTCGAAATATACAAGCAATATACCATAAGTGTATTATATTTGAGTGAAAAGTATATGCTCAGTACACTTTAAAAAGATAAGCAGAATTTTCACCAAGTATATTTTTAGAAAATATAGGCTACTAAAGTACAGTTATTTTAAAGTGTGTTACACGTTGCATTGTGAAAACAGGTAAAGGCATGATGCCAATATATTTAAAGACAGTAAAACATTTTGTTAGTATATTTGCAACGTACTTTTGAAAAAGGGAATATATATTTCAAATACAATAAAGTAGGCTACATTTTTTTTTTCAATTTTTTTTTTCCACTAGAACTTTTAACATCCAAAGCATCTTAATATTAATGCGTGCTCTTCTGTGGCTTCTCCTTCTGAAAGCTGTAATGTGTAAGAGTGCTAAAGCTGTCGTTTGGAGAGTGTGTGTTTGCAGGTTCTCTTACCGGACAAGCCTTTAGATATGACGGGCTCGCGCTCGGGCTGGATCGGTAACGCGGGCGTCTTCAGGCGCGAGCTCTGAACCGAAGACATGCACGCGCATCCCAGAATCCACAGCACGCGCAGCAACTCCATCCCTCGGGATTCACCGAACTTTTCCTTCTCTTCACCAAAACACAAGTCAACACTGTTATAGGCCTGTGTTAAAAACTCTTATTCAATAATAACGGTCCGTTAATGCGCGTCCTCGTCCTCCTCAGACTGAGCTCGGGTGTGCTCACGGTGTCGCGAGCTGTGTGTGTGTGTGTGTGTGTGTGTGTGTGCGTGCGAGTGACTCCCGGTTTTATCCGGTGCTCGTGAGGGGAGGAGGAGGGGGGCGGGACCTCAGATGCCCCAAAACTTCACCTGCGAATATCAGCCTTTAATACACACTATATAAATCACTTCAGACTCTGTCTGGCATCTCTTCTGTTCGAACAATCAATTACAGTTTCGCTTTTATTCTCAAAAAAAATTCCAATGAACAATAATGATTAAAAAAATAAATAAATAAATCATAAAAAGACCAGTGCTTTTGCATTTGTCCGTGAATTTGTGTGAATGTTGCGTTCAATAACAATAATACAATGTTTGGCAATGTTTGAAGAGTGATGCAATGGAATGTTCAAGGTTAATATCACCAATATGTTCTAAAAACGTTATTTCTGAATATTCTCTGAACCTTCAACACGTGTCCATGTTTTTAAATGTTCTAAAGACGTTTGTAGGAACGTTAAGGGAACATCCCATTCTTCAAACATTATGGGAACGTTATATTTAAATACTTTTGAATGTTTTATAATTGTTACATTTGAATGTTTTTTAAATGTTACTGTTGAGTGTTTTCTGAACGTTCTGAAACAAGTAGTAAAAAACGTCACACGAACAAAATCGTTTCAGAAAAAAGTTCCAATATTGATGTGTGGTGAAAGAATGTTTGTTCATAACGTTGAGAAAACCTTGGCAGAACGTTCCCTGTCAGCTGGAGATTGGTTTATCTGTGAATGGACGTCATCCTGCATTAACCTGTTAATCAAAGAGGAAACGATGATATGATGAGAAGGAAATGAACCGTCATTGATCTTCAGAGGTTAATGCTCTCAGATGAAAGCCATAAATGAACGTTATTAACTTCAAACATCAACGATGAAACTGAGTTCAGTCTCGCCCAGTGTGTGTCGGTGTAGAAGAGCTGAAGTTTGAGCGAGTGAGGAGAACAGAACTGCGTTTGCTTCCTCCGTGAACATTCATTGTTCTTCTGAAAGAAAGGAAGTCTTGAGAAATAAAGGACTCCCACTCAGCCTTTGATTCATGGAGGTTCAAGCACATTCAAATGAGAATCATGGAGATGAAGAGCAAACCAGAGGAGGACAAGTGGACAAGCTCAGTTCATCTACACTCTTCACAGTAACACAGTGTTTGCTCTGTTGAGCTGCTGTACGGCTCTCTGGAGGCTGGAAAGTGTTTAAATCTCTTAAAAAGTGTTTATAACATTCAACAGTAACACTTAAAAGTAACATTCAGAAAACATTCAAAATTCAAACAATGTTCAAAGATAACGTTCCCATAATGTTTGAATATAACGGTCTTTAGAACATGTAAACCCCTGATGTGTAGAAGGTTTCGGAGAACATTCAGAAATAATGTTTTTAGATCATATTTGTGTCAGCTGGTGATATAAGTCTGAACATTCACTCTTCAAACATGCGAATGCTACTCTTGACTGATCCTCTGAAACAAGCAGTGACATTTAAAAACGTTACACGAACAAAATCGTTTCAGACCAAAAGTTCCATGAACGATATATTAATAACATTTTTCCTTCAAAGCATTCAAAGGACAGCCATAACGGGCTCCTAATTACACCACTAACGATGATGATAATTCGTCCTGTAAACCCTGATGGTTTTATGAAAGACTTCCCTCTCTGTATATGGGGTCATTTCCCCTCCGCAGGGTTTGAAAGGCTCTAAATGATGGCGAATAATGGAATAATAAAATCACAAAATAATAAAGTGCGTGAATATATCAGTCGCTCCGGAAGGCGCGCGGATCCCCGCGGTTTTCCCGCCATGCAGATGTTAAACGCGCGCGCGGGGTGTTCTGCATGAGAAAGGCGCGCGCAATAAACTCCAGCAGAGCCACAGATTCCTCGTGTTCTCCTTTCACTCCCAGATTAGAGTTAAATAGAGATACACGAACACTGGGAGAGAGAGGACAAAAGTCTATGGAGGGTCGAGGAAGCAACCTTCTGTTTTCACGTGTCTGAAATAAATAACGAGAGACTCCAAACTACTATCGTTAACGTGAATTATAATCATATATATTTATATTTATACATTTCTTTGGGCTAATGCGTTTTATTTATATTAAACGATGATACATTTTGGATTCAATAACAACAACAAAATACAGTGTTTTCCATTTTAATTATTATATATGGTTTGTATTTTATTATAACTTAACATTTTACATATAATGCATTCTATTATGTTTTATATAATTTATTTATAATGCATTCTCTGGAATTTTAATGCATTGTAATGTTTCCGTAATCTGTGTGTGTGTGTGTGTGTGTGTGTGTGTGTGTGTTTCAGTCTCGTTATGCTCCGTTAACGGACATGTGAGACAGAACTAAACATCACAATATACACAGCAAATGGTGTGTGTGTGTGTATTAGCGTTTCCGAAATGAGTTCACAGGTACACACGAGGTGCTTGAGTGTGTGTGTGTGTAAGGTGTGTTGTGTTCATGCTGATGGTGCTTCACACCTGCGCGCGCATCCGCTGAGAATGGGAGTCCATCATCAGTCGATCATGAGCTCTTTGCATCTCATCATGAGGTGATAACAGAAGATATTACACACTCATTCACGGGGAAACCGACAGAAACCGCGACTTATAATGAGTGTGTATTCCGGCACAAGAGTTTCTGTCTTTTCTTACGCGGAAATCACGCGCGTTACTAAAATACCATAATAACCATACAAAATATCATTAATTTACCATGCAACGGGTTAGCACTAAATATTTACATATTCTACCATGGGTTAGATCAAAGGGCAATTACATTAAATATATTCTAATACTTTGATATGCACTAAAGTACCTTTTTTGAATATGGTGATCAAACAAAACCATGTATTTCCATAAAATACAACATTTTTGGACCAGCTGATATATTATATAAATATATATTCTGTTGCATGTTTTGTCAGGTGTAAAGGACAAAAATATGGACTTCACTTAAAAAAAATGAGGAAACTAGTTGCCTTTTGTATACGTTTGTAATGTAGTGGAATTGTCAAGTTCACATGGACTAACCCAATGTTGGGTTAAAAATGGACAAACCCAGCCGTTGGGTTACATTTTTAATGTAACCAATGCAATTTGTCCATTTTTTTATTGCATTTTTGTCCATTTTTGATTTTGTCCATTTTTAAACTGCATTTTTTAACCCAACGTTGGGTTAGTCCATATTTGACCCAACATTGGGTTAAAACAACCCAGCATTTTTTTGAGTGTAAGCATTAAGTTTATTTACTTAATAATTTTAAGGCAATGGGTTAATAATCTTTTTTTTAAAGTGATCTAAACACTTTTTACACTTTAAAGAGTTAACAAATTTAAGTTGTAAAAACGTGTGAACAATGTTTCTAAAATGTTAAAAGGCTGTTTTTGTAACCTGATAATAAAGTTATCTGTTGTTTAAACGCTTTATTTGTTCATGTTGTCTGTTTAATCAGTATTAGATGTGTATCTGCAGAGGTTTAGCAGAACCCCTGAGGCAAGTGTGTGTGTGTGTGTGTGATGATTCAGAGGTTTCCAGAAACACTTGTGTTAAGCAGGAACTCACTGATATGCCATTCTCTCGGGTGTCGCAACTCGCAACATGAATGAACTGTGATAATGGAATAATAATGAGGAACAGATGAAGTTAACAGGACAGAATTACTCATTTAATATGCAAACGCTCGCATATATTAGCCCTGGAGGAGACAGACTGCTTTCAGACACTGGTGCGAATCCAAGGCTTTCGTTCTGCTCTCTCACCTTTCAGTATATGCCTGTGTCGGGACTAATTACACGCTTGATTAGTGATATTAAAGTGTACTTTATTTGTGTTATAAGTACATCACAAATTCATTACGAGTGTCTTCGAAACATACAAGCAATATATCATAAGTGTATTATATTTGAGTGAAAAGTATACGCTCAGTAATGACATTGGCTTATTCCAAATACTACACATTGCACTTTGTCTTCAATAACAAATGCAAATTAATAAACAAATATTACTTATAATTTGTACAATATACTATTGTAAACTATAGTGTATTTTGAAAGTACACTTTCAATGTCTTGTTACAATGATCATTTTCAGCACACAGTTAAAAATATACCTAAAATATGTTTTTAAGTAAAGTGCAAATAAATACACTTTAAAAAACATAACAACAGAATTTTCACTTCAAGTATATTTTTTTAAAATACATATTTTTAGAAAATATTTTAATTATTTTAAAGTGTGTTAAAAGTTGTATTGTGAAAATAGGTAAAAGCATGATGCTAATATGCCTTTAATATATTTACAGATATATTTCATCAATAATAACTGAGATCTCCGGCTGAAAGAGAACTTCTAGATCTGGTTCAGCACTTTCCGAGAGCAAGACTCTTACAACGCTTGTGTTAACACGGTAAATGACGTGTGTGTCTGTTTTCCAGCGTCTTTAAGACAGTGGATTATATCAGACTGTCAAGTCAAACACTGATCAAGTGACCAATGCTTTGGGTTTCTGTATGCCTTCAGAACATTCCAGATCATCCTTGGTTATGTGAACATTAAAGAAATATTTCATTTTATCATTCTTCAAACATTATGGGAACGTTACTTTAGAATGTTCTCTGAATGTTACTTTAGAATGTTCTCTGAATGTTACTTTAGAATGTTCTCTGAATGTTACTTTAGAATGTTCTCTGAATGTTACTTTAGAATGTTCTCTGAACGTTACTTTAGAATGTTCTCTGAACGTTACTTTAGAATGTTCTCTGAACGTTACTTTAGAATGTTCTCTGAACGTTACTTTAGAATGTTCTCTGAACGTTACTTTAGAATGTTCTCTGAATGTTACTTTAGAATGTTCTCTGAACGTTACTTTAGAATGTTCTCTGAACGTTACTTTAGAATGTTCTCTGAATGTTACTTTAGAATGTTCTCTGAACATTACTTTTGAATGTTCTCTGAACGTTACTTTAGAATGTTCTCTGAACGTTACTTTTGAATGTTCTCTGAATGTTACCTTTGAATGTTCTCTGAACGTTACCTTTGAATGTTCTCTGAACGTTACCTTTGAATGTTCTCTGAACGTTACTTTAGAATGTTCTCTGAACGTTACTTTAGAATGTTCTCTGAACGTTACTTTAGAATGTTCTCTGATCGTTACTTTTGAATGTTCTCTGATCGTTACTTTTGAATGTTCTCTGAATGTTACTTTTGAATGTTCTCTGAACGTTCTGAAACATGAAGTAACATAAGACGTCAGACGAATGTCCAACTGAAACTGTGAACTGGGAATGAATGATTAATGAATTTACTGTCCCGGCCAAAGTACGAACTGAGAGTGTGACAAAAGAAAGAAGGAAGGAGGAGCGATTGAAGATTCACCAGATTATTCCAGCATCATCGATGCCTTTCTGAACTGCATCACAGATTCTGCAAAATAACTTTTACACAAATCTCATTTCAGCATCAACTTTGTCTCAGATGTTTTTCCTGGAATTCTCCGTGGGAAATAGAAACTGAGTCAATAGTTATAAGAGTAGATATAAGATCATATATAATGAGATAAAGATCTGTAAATGAGTGTGGAGTGTGCAGATCCAGGGTTATTATCAGGACTAAAACTTACAAAAAAGCACAACAAAATTACTAAAACATTTAGTGTAATTTGAAGAACTAAATTAACTACAATAAAAATCATAAAAAACTAATATGTATATAAACTAATAAAATATAAAAATAAAATCCAACTCAAAACAGTAACAAAAAATGTAATACCTGAATGATTTGAGACATTATTGAGATCTCCGCTGAAGTGTTGGTCAGTGCCGTGATCTTCAGATATCTGAATATACCTGAATATACCCTATATCTGATATCTGAATATACCTGAATATACCCTATATCTGATATCTGACCGCTGAATGCCACCATTACCACAATCAAGCCATGAAGTCATTTTATTATTTACACATTTCAGGGACCTGACATTTAAAAAAAAAAATTACATTTTACAGGCAGTTTAATGGTGATCATGTGATTAATATATACACTGCCGATGAAAAGTTTTGGATCAGTAAGATTTTGAATGTTTTCTGCTCACCAAGGCTGAATTATTTGGTTAAAAAGACAGTAATATTGTGAATATTATTCCAGTGTAAATCATCTGTTCTCTATGTGAATATACAATAAAGTGTAATTTATTCCTGTGATCAAAGCTGATGTTCAGCATCATTACTCCAGTCTTCAGTGTCACATGATCCTTCACACATCACTATAATATGAGGATTTGATGATCGAGAAACATTTATGATTATTATCAGTGTTGGAAACAGTGTACAATTTCTTCCAGGATTCTTAGATGAATATAAAGAACAGCATTTATTTGAAACAGAATCTTTTGTAACATTATAAATGTCTTTCCTGTAACTTTTGATCAATTTAATTCATCCTTGATAAATAAAAGTATTGATTTCTATAATTTCTTTCCCCCAAAAATAAAACTTCTTAACTTTATATTCACCAAATTATCCTGAAATAAAAGTGTAAATAACTGTTTTCAACACTGATAATAATCATAAATGTTTCTTGATCATCTAATCCTCATATTAGAGTGATGTGTGAAGGATCATGTGACACTGAAGACTGGAGTAATGATGCTGAACATTCAGCTTTGATCACAGGAATAAACTACACTTTACTGTATATTCACATCGAGAACAGCTGATTTACACTGGAATAATATTTCACAATATCACTGTTTTTTTTTATATTTTTAATCAAATAAACGCAGCCTTGGTGAGCAGAAGAGACTTCTTATCGATCCAAAACCTTTGATTGGTAGTGTATATCAGTATTTTTTTGCATGTATAGTGTTTCAGTCCAGATGTGTGTTTAAGTCTCACTCATCATTCAAAAGGAACACAATATAAATACACTGAATATAAATACATAACAGTAGAAAAACCCTTCCCCAGCAGAAGCTAGACGTCAGTAAATGTTCTTGGTGTTGTTATTCTGTACTGGTATTGTGTTCAGATAGTGACCCGACACTGGAAACGAGACCCGAATCTGAGTCCGACACGGTCGACATCTCCTCGAACTTCTGAACCACGGCCCTCACGGACCCGAACGACAGGCCCCGCCTCCAGCGCCCAGACCCCGCCCCTCTTGGACCCCGATAGGTGGAGCTGGAGCTGAGAAACACGTGATTGGGCGGCGGCAGGCCGGGGCGGAGCTTGAGTCTTCCCTGGCCCAATTGGAGAGCAGGACGGAGAGGAACACTAAAGTGGGAGGGGACAGCGGCAAGAAACTCTTGAGTGACAGGATTGTGGAAGGTGATTGAAGCTCCGCCCACATTGAGAAACACGCCCACTGTCTTCAGCTGAGGAGGAATAAAGGGGAGGAGCTCACGCCGTCCGTCAAACACCGCGTGAAACTCTAGGCCACGCCTCTCCAACCACCAGCCACGCCCATCACATGATGATATCACACCTGAGGAAAGAACCAATCACACTTATATGAATCATAACAGCACAATGCCTCATCCTAATTGCATCAAATCCTATCACATCAAATTGACCACAAAACTCCTCAAGTCCATTCAAAACAAAATTGTTTTGTGTATTTGTGGTTCAAGTGCGACAAAAGTTCTGGGGTCTTGGACCCCTCTGATGAACAAAATGACCCGAGGGAAGGATGAGTAGAAGAGCAAGGCCTACATTTATTTTATTTAGCAAAATATCTCTGCATATACTCTCACCGATCCTATAGAGGGCGCTGTTGCAGACGTCGATCTCCCAGTAATACTGTCCTCTGGAGATGCTCACGCTCCCGCACACCTGAGGCAGTGGAGGCGGGTCGTTCCGCTCATCCTCACAGCACACCTGACCCGTGACGCTTACGGAAAGGGCGGAGCCTGAGAGGCGAAGCAGCGAATCAGAGCTCGACGAATCCAGAGCGAACACCAGACCTGCAGACGTCAGTCACACAGATATATGAGAGAAGACTGTGGAAGTGCATTTACACATCCACACAGGAAAAATAATCATGCGCTTATAAATCATAATTATAGCATATGTCAATATTTCAAAGTCGAAATTCTGGTTTAATAGGTCATATTTATGACATAGGTTAAAATTATAACTTAAAAAGTTGTAATTCATTATAGCAAAATGTAAAACTTATGAGAAAACTTTCTTTTGTCTTATCTTAGCATATCATAATTTTGACTTTGCGCCCCCTGTAGGCCATGATCAGCGACTAATCAACGTCAAGCTTAAAGAAGTGTGCAGTATGTAGTGTGCAGTAAGCAGTGTGTCATGTGCACTATTAAGTGTGTAGTGTGTAGTGTGTATTGTGCAGTGTGCAGTAAGCAGTGTAATATGTAGTGTGTAATATGTAACGTGGTGGTGGTGGTGGTGGCGCAATGGATAAGACACATGCCTTTGGTGTGAGAGACCCGGGTTCGAATCCACTGTGAGACACCAATGTGTCCCTGAGCAAGACACTTAACCCCTAGTTGCTCCAGAGGCGTGCGACCTCTGACATATATAGCAATTGTAAGTCGCTTTGGATAAAATGAATAAATGTAAATGTAAATGTAGTGTGCAGTATGCAGTGTGTAGTGTGAGGTATGCAGTATGCAGTAGTGTGTAGTATGCAGTGTGTAGTGTGAGGTATGCAGTATGCAGTAGTGTGTAGTATGCAGTGTGTAGTGTGAGGTATGCAGTATGCAGCAGTGTGTAGTATGCAGTGTGTAGTGTGAGGTATGCAGTAGTGTGCAGTGTGTAGTGTGAGGTATGCAGTATGCAGCAGTGTGTAGTATGCAGTGTGTAGTGTGAGGTATGCAGTATGCAGCAGTGTGTAGTATGCAGTGTGTAGTGTGAGGTATGCAGTAGTGTGCAGTATGCAGCAGTGTGTAGTATGCAGTGTGTAGTGTGAGGTATGCAGTATGCAGCAGTGTGTAGTATGCAGTGTGTAGTGTGAGGTATGCAGTAGTGTGCAGTATGTAGTGTGTAGTATGCAGTGTGTAGTGTGAGGTATGCAGTAGTGTGCAGTATGTAGTGTGTAGTATGCAGTGTGTAGTGTGAGGTATGCAGTGATTAGTGTGTAGTGTGCAGTATGCAGTAGTGTGCCGTATGAACGGTCTACCTGTAACTGATCTCTCCATTTCCTCTTCAGAAAGATCTACACTGCCATCTAAAGGACAGAGACGGCAAGGACACAGAAAACAATAAGAGAAAGAACACAATGAATAAATAAACTGATTCAAAATACTAAATGTTTATGACAAAGATTGAGGCACCCTGTGTTTTTACCACAGTTAAGGGGTGTTTTTATGCAGTAACAAGTAACTCAAGTCATTTTAGTAATAATCCATTGATAAAAATATTTTCCAATATATTATCATGATGATATTGTCCATGTCTTGAGAGTAATGTACGTAGCTACTGTTTTCACACTCACCCGTCTCCTCGCTCGCTTTAGGGTCAGAGGTCACTGTGGGGTCAAAGGGCAGACAGGTCAAAGCAGATGACCAATCAAAGCAGGGCAGCTCGACACTGTGACGACAGATCGAACACAGAACGGAACAGATTGGACGAGAGGCGGAGGCCACGCCCCTGACCACGCCCCCACCCAGCCCCGGCCCCGCCCCCTCGGCCAGGCAGCGCGCGCACAGTGTGTGAGAACAAGGCAGAATCAACGCGACGTCAAACACGCGACGACATGACGCACAGCAACGCGACGCGTCATCTCCGAAAACACAGGCCATCAGAGAACAACAACACTAACACTAAATCCACATCCAGATGATAAGAGATAAAACACAACATCTGCACGCGCTGCTGCTGCTGGTATAAGAGAGAGAGAGAGAGAAAGAGAGAGAGACGCTTTCCTTTATCAGCCTCTCCATTGCTTGTGGTCGCCATGGTGACCAGCCCTGCACCCCATAAACACACATACAGAGGCACTCTAAAAGAGAGATTCACATTTATTATACAGCGTGTTAATTATTGCTTTGAAACAGATATTATTCTGAATTTGACTCGTAAATCATTGCACTAGAAAAAACAATGATGATGATGATGATGATGATGATGACGAGCGCATCATGCGTTCATTAAAGATTAGAATATGAATGCATAAGAAAAACACCAATGAATGCATATAAACACAGGCAAGCATGAATCAATGAATGAACTCAAATGAATTGTATGGCCTTGTACAAATAATGCATTTTCATGAAAGGAATAAAAGAGAAATCAAATCAAATCAAACACTGACTTGGTGAAGCTGGTGCGCGTTTCATCTGCGCATGCGCGCCATTCAGCGCTCAGAAAACATCCAGAAATAACGTTTTCAGAAGTTTATGAAGCTGACGCACGCGGACATGTGCACACACACACTCTGCGCGGGTAAGACACACACACACTTTAACACAGACACACTGGCGTCTGATCGCGAGGATGATTATGATATCACAGATGATTATCTTTCAGGATTTTGAGTTAAACGCTCGCTTTCTCTGTATGTTGTTCTGTATGGTGTTAGGAAATGTTTCAAAAAGTCTGTGCATATTTTTCTGGGATATCTGTTTCATAATGCTAATTTATTGTTTGAACTTTGCTAAAAGTGTATGGTCTATAATTGGGAGTTTAATGGCAGGTTCCCAGTGTGACAACATGCCCCGGTGTAGAAACACGTGTTAAACAAGAGCTGGTGTCGTTAGAGCTGTGTGCACCACTTCAGTCATATGATTGTGCAAACAGATATGAAATATGATGCATATGCAGTAAAAACAGCCTGACAGTGCTGGTGAAATATGCAGCAGGTTTAATAACAGGTATTCAGCCGTGCTGATGTTTTAATAAGCATTTATAGGGTTCAGCGGATGTATGATTGCACAATATATATATGTTTTTATTGAACATTGATGGAGCGACAGATTTAGTGTGAAAATAAAACAGTTTGTACTATTTCATCTTGATAAAAGATATACATTTTATATATTCTTTTATCAAGATAAACCTCAAACTCGTTTGATTTATGTATTTTGAACATATTTAATTGACAGTATTGAACAAAAAAATGATTGATTTATAAGTTTTTGTTCAATATTGTCAATAAAATGTTCATTTTATAAATACAGAAACAAAATTATTTAAAAAAGTAAAGATTCTGAAAGCATTGAATGAGATCCTATAATATTTTAATATAGCTTTACAGTAGTAACAATAAGTATATTTTATTATATGATATGATTAATATCAGACAGTTTCATTATGAATATGGAGATTATCTCTAAGATGGACACCCAACTTAATATATCATATTTCCCATCTGAATCTAATCATGTCAACATCAGCTCATTATTATCACGTTAATTATTATGCCTTTCGGCACAAAAAACATATTTTACAAATTTTTCTGTAGTTGAAAAACTGTTGCTTTAATTACCTTTGTCTCAAAATATAGTCATTATGTAATGGATTTTAATTTGCTACATAAATCTACAACATTTTTAAAATATTAGATCAAATTAAAATTAGGATCAGCAAAATTTCCACGTGCATCATTAAGAAAATGATCTGCATTTCTGTGGCATATAGACAGTGCTTTAAAGCGGTGTTATAATGCCCTTTTCACAAGGTGTAAAATAAGTGTCTGATGCCCCCATCAGGGTGTGTGTGTGAAGTTTCAGCTCTAAATGCCCCACAGATGTTTTTATATCGCATGTTGAAGTTGACACTTTTTAAGGGTGAGCAAAAATACATCGTTTTTGTGTCTGTTCCTTTAAATGCAAATGAGCTGCTGCTCCCGGCACAGGGGGCGGAGCTTCAACAGTTTGCGTCCTGAAAATTTCTAAAACTTTTTTGTTTATATTTAAATTTATGTAGTTTATGTGTAGTGATAGTCATTGATTAGCATATTCTGTCTTGATAATCTATAAATCGTGTTCCGGGGGCGGGGTTATGTAAATTCTAGGGTTGGTGATGTCACTAACCCGGGAGGAGTGTGGTGTAGTCTCTACCAGCCGTTTGTTGTAGTCCTTAAAAACTATTTCTGTAAAAGCAGAAATCTCCCTTTGCTTTGGACTTTGAGCGTTGTAACTTTGCAGATGTTGTTTATGCTCAAACCGCAACATTACACACTAACTAAAGTTAGAAGAGTCAAATCATAATCAACCACCCCTTTAAAAGAGAATAAAGTCAATATTCTCAATATACACGGTGTATATTTGCTAGTAGTCGTTTTCAGACTTCCAGTGATGTTATTGTGCAAGAATCTCTAGTACACAGTTAATACGCTTCTCAACATGTTATGATTGTGTGTGCATCTCCAGTGACTCACTGACTGAGTGTTGAGTGTTGAGTGATGAAGATGAAGTATGAATGAACGGCTGTTCTTCTCATCTTTCGCTGAGGATTATCAGGACATGTCGAGGCAGAATCTTTATCTTGTTTTTCATGCATGTAGAGAGACACAACATGAGGACTCGTTTGCCCTGAGGATTTACGATTATCTTTATGAAGAACAGTTTGTGTCCCACCGTTTGTTATTGTGAAGCTGTATTGTATGCCTGCATATGACGGGCATGATGTTGCGATATTGATAATGATATTATGAAGTTGGTGTTTCGGTGAAGCTCATGGTCCAGTTAATATAGTAAATGAGCCATTTTGTATGAAACTAGTTCATATCAGTTTCATATTCTGCTTAGTTTAGCGTGCAGCTTTTGTTTAACATCCAAGGGGACTTTCTTTTAAACCTTTTTGACTCATTATATATATATATATTTATGTCCATTTCTATGTCTCTTTATCTATCTCAGTATATATATACTGTATATAAGGCTGTGAAACGATTAATCATCCAAAATAAAAGTTTGTGTTTACATAATGTAAGTGTGTGTACTTAATAAGGGTGTACTATAATTATTTTGTATATATAAATATGTTACGATCAGGTGTGTGTTGGTTGAGGCACACTTTATTAATTAGATTCTAAACTTGAACAAACTAGGACAAGAACACAGGACTCAGGAACAGAACAACCAAACAACAGCATAACTGTAGACACAAAAACAGTCAAACAAGAACTCACAAAGACAGGGCTGAAACACAGGGCTTAAACACAGGGCTGAAACACAGGGCTTAAACACAGGGCTTAAACACAGGGTTTAAACACAGGGCTGAAACACAGGGCTTAAACACAGGGCTTAAGAAACACAGGGCTTAAACACAGGGTTTAAACACAGGGCTGAAACACAGGGCTTAAACACAGGGCTGAAACACAGGGCTGAAACACAGGGCTTAAACACAGGGCTGAAACACAGGGCTGAAACACAGGGCTGAAACACAGGGCTGAAACACAGGGCTGAAACACAGGGCTTAAACACAGGGCTGAAACACAGGGCTTAAACACAGGGCTGAAACACAGGGCTTAAACACAGGGCTGAAACACAGGGCTTAAACACAGGGCTGAAACACAGGGCTTAAACACAGGGCTGAAACACAGGGCTGAAACACAGGGCTGAAACACAGGGCTTAAACACAGGGCTGAAACACAGGGCTTAAACACAGGGCTTAAACACAGGGCTGAAACACAGGGCTTAAACACAGGGCTGAAACACAGGGCTTAAACACAGGGCTGAAACACAGGGCTTAAACACAGGGCTGAAACACAGGGCTTAAACACAGGGCTTAAACACAGGGCTGAAACACAGGGCTTAAACACAGGGCTTAAACACAGGGCTGAAACACAGGGCTGAAACACAGGGCTGAAACACAGGGCTTAAACACAGGGCTGAAACACAGGGCTGAAACACAGGGCTGAAACACAGGGCTTAAACACAGGGTTTAAACACAGGGCTGAAACACAGGGCTGAAACACAGGGCTGAAACACAGGGCTGAAACACAGGGCTGAAACACAGGGCTTAAACACAGGGCTGAAACACAGGGCTTAAACACAGGGCTGAAACACAGGGCTGAAACACAGGGCTGAAACACAGGGCTGAAACACAGGGCTTAAACACAGGGCTTAAACACAGGGCTTAAACACAGGGCTGAAACACAGGGCTGAAACACAGGGCTGAAACACAGGGCTTAAACACAGGGCTGAAACACAGGGCTTAAACACAGGGCTGAAACACAGGGCTTAAACACAGGGCTGAAACACAGGGCTGAAACACAGGGCTGAAACACAGGGCTTAAACACAGGGCTTAAACACAGGACTGAAACACAGGGCTGAAACACAGGGCTTAAACACAGGGCTGAAACACAGGGCTGAAACACAGGGCTTAAACACAGGTGTAAAAGAGCTAGACAGGATAACAAGGGGGCGTGGCTAATCTGAAACAGACAGGGAACCACTAAACATGACAGGACACAAAACCACATCATGACAAAATACATACACATGCATTTGTATATTTAAGAAATATTTGCATGTACAGTATTATATATAATTTATATTATATATAAATATAAATATTTTATATATAAATAAAAAATAATTATTTTATATATATATATATGAATGAACTTTTCTACAAATATATAGTCTATAATTGGGCTCTATGTAAATATATATAAATTAAAGTAACCATGAAACTCCAATAAATTAATGATAAAAAATGGTAAAATTATTATTATAATTTTTTTAAATTTTTAATTGATTTAACAAGGCCATTATCAATAAATTGATCAAATGAAAACAAAAACTTTGTATATACTTCAAACTAAAGGCCTCTCACTGTCCACAACATATTAAAAGTCCCTGGTTTTGTTTTAAAAACATGCATGGAGACAACTTTATGTATTTGTAAAATAAACTAAAATACTAAGAATTTAAATAATACAATGTCAGGATTACAGAAATTTCAGGGTTCTTTTTAATAACTATGTGACAAAAACAAAATGACTAAAACTTTAACTGAAATAAAAAATAGTATATATATTATGTTTTATAGCCTATAATATAAAATACAAAATACAAAAATAAAAACTAATTTAAAATATATAAAAAAGTTCCCAAAACCGGTTGTTGAGGGGCTGAGCTGAAATCAGAGAGATGTTGATTTGCTGGTTATTATCAGTGATGTTGAGAATCTGAGTTTAACCCTGTCGTGTGTGTGTGTGTGTGTGTGTAGTTGTGCTTCTGCTCCTGCTGTGTGTGGACATCAGTCTGAACAAACCCCTGGACTTCATCTGTGACCCGGAGATCAGGGGAAGCATGGACGTCACGCCGGCGCTGCACACACTCATGGTAGACGCACGCACGCTTCAACACGTGACACACACACACACACACGCACACACACACACACACACACACGCTACTGTACGTACAGTAAAACGCTGCTGTTACAGGGGGACTGTGTGGACCAGCTGCCCTCGCCAGTCCTGTGCCCGTGTGTCGCCATAAACCAGGGGACGTGGAAACACACACCGGTGAGGCAAACACAAATTATTCATTAATTAATTATATAGGCTATAATATATTATATATAGTTCTGAATCATTTTTATTTCAATTTTAGTTGTTTTAATAAATGATTTTATTTTAATAGTGATTAATCACATCCAAAATAAAAGTTTGTGTGCACTCTGTATACTTATTTTGTATATATAAATACACACACATGCATGTATATATTTAAGAAAAATGTGTTATTTATATAAATATAAATAATATATAAAAATAAATATTTATATTTATATATTTATTGTGTAAATATTTCTCAATATATACATGCATGTGTGTGTATTTACATATACAAAATAAGTATACACAGTACACACACATATATTATGGAAACACAAACTTTTATTTTAGATGCGATTAATCGCGATTATATATATATATATATACAGTGAGGAAAATAAGTATTTGAACACCCTGCTATTTTGCAAGTTCTCCCACTTGGAAATCATGGAGGGGTCTGAAATTGTCATCGTAGGTGCATGTCCACTGTGAGAGACATAATCTAAAAAAAAAAATCCAGAAATCACAATGTATGATTTTTTAACAATTTATTTGTATGATACAGCTGCAAATAAGTATTTGAACACCTGTCTATCAGCTAGAATTCTGACCCTCAAAGACCTGTTAGTCTGCCTTTAAAATGTCCACCTCCACTCCATTTATTATCCTAAATTAGATGCACCTGTTTGAGGTCGTTAGCTGCATAAAGACACCTGTCCACCCCATAGACATAATAAATACATAGACGCCCTATTGGCCGCTGGATCGTACGTCAACGGCGCCGCCATACTGCGGAGGGCAACTTTCCCACACCTCTCATAACGAGAATTGAGAAAAATGCCTATTTCGTGTGCTGCTTGGGGCTTTACAAATCGCCACACAAATGAAAACAGGTCTCAGGGAATTACCTTTCACAAGCAAAACTGAAAATTTGTTCCTGGTTGTATTTCATTTACTATTTTTATTTTTAGAGGAGAAAGGCCGCGAAATTTAAAAATACTACTGTTATTGTGTCACGAAATGTAGTTTTAAGAGTTTTTCAGTCGACAATGTAGTTGTTTAAAGCTCAAATCTGTGGTTTATTTATAAAGATAGCGCCTATTTAAAAATGTTATCTGGCGGTTTCGGAGTTGTGAGATCCAGCGATCACCGGGCGCTCAGCGCTCATGTACCCCGCCGAGAACAGCCTTACCTCGGCTAGTGCTTCTGACGTTCGCCGCTGGATCTGATGTCTTTAGTCTAGTCGTGGTTAAACATGAGAATAATTTGTCTTGTGTATATCTAACGGGCGATCTTTGGTCTCATTAATCTATAATTTGTTCCTTGGCAAATCGTTTTGGCTGAGGGCAAAGTGAAGTTTCATAACTTGATATATTTAGGCTATTAACTTTAACGTTGTAGCCTGCTGTATGTCTGACTGAATCGTTTACTTTATTTCTTGACTTGTATAGCTTCTTATACCTTTTAAAAACTGAAATTTAACAAAAAGAGACAGGGCTGCGTCATTTTATTTTATATAGCCTATGTAAGAATATTTTAAAATATATAAATTTACATTATTTATTATTGTTATTATAATAATATACCACTTGCGATTATCAATCTATTATAGTTGTGCTGTTAAATTATTGTACCATACATAGTAACTATTTAACTTATTAGCCTATTTTTTATTGTCTATATTCTGTAATTGATATTTCATATTCTTTTGCTATTATTATAGTATTATACAAACTATATGCTATTATCAATATATTATTATTATTATATTATAGTACTTATGATCTATTATATAATTATACTTTTCATTACTATTTTATTTACTGTATACTGTTTGTTTATTTTATTGACTAAACTATTTACTATTAGCCTACTTCTCACTTTATCTTCCACAATAAGAAAACTTTATTTAATTTAATGTGAAAATTAAATTATATCTCAGTATGGGGGTGTTCCATAGTTCCATAATTGTGTTCCATGTTCACAATTCTTATCCAAGAATAAAAAGCCAAATACATGACAAGCCTGAGCTTTGGCCATTCCTTATTAAAAAAATATTTTATAAGTCTAACTATCGAGATTTTAAATAACTAGAGATGGAACTTTTTTGTACACCACATACAAACCACAATCGGTTGATAAATGTAATTTTTTTTGTTTTTTATCCAGAAAAACCGCAGCTCACCTGTTTACTTGCATTTGATTACAGTGCAGTCTTGCCCTCCGCAAAATGGCGGACGCGTTGACGTATCGCAGCAACGTTCCAAAGCGGCCAATAGGGCGTCTATGTATTTATTATGTCTATGGTCCACCCCATACAATCAGTAAGAATCCAACTACTAACATGGCCAAAACCAAAGAGCTGTCCAAAGACACTAGAGACAAAATTGTACACCTCCACAAGGCTGGAAAGGGCTACGGGGAAATTGCCAAGCAGCTTGGTGAAAAAAGGTCCACTGTTGGAGCAATCATTAGAAAATGGAAGAAGCTAAACATGACTGTCAGTCTCCCTCGGACTGGGGCTCCATGCAAGATCTCACCTCGTGGGGTCTCAATGATCCTAAGAAAGGTGAGAAATCAGCCCAGAACTACACGGGAGGAGCTGGTCAATGACCTGAAAAGAGCTGGGACCACCGTTTCCAAGGTTACTGTTGGTAATACACTAAGACGTCATGGTTTGAAATCATGCATGGCACGGAAGGTTCCCCTGCTTAAACCAGCACATGTCAAGGCCCGTCTTAAGTTTGCCAATGACCATTTGGATGATCCAGAGGAGTCATGGGAGAAAGTCATGTGGTCAGATGAGACCAAAATATAACTTTTTGGTCATAATTCCACTAAACGTGTTTGGAGGAAGAAGAATGATGAGTACCATCCCAAGAACACCATCCCTACTGTGAAGCATGGGGGTGGTAGCATCATGCTTTGGGGGTGTTTTTCTGCACATGGGACAGGGCGACTGCACTGTATTAAGGAGAGGATGACCGGGGCCATGTATTGCGAGATTTTGGGGAACAACCTCCTTCCCTCAGTTAGAGCATTGAAGATGGGTCGAGGCTGGGTCTTCCAACATGACAATGACCCGAAGCACACAGCCAGGATAACCAAGGAGTGGCTCTGTAAGAAGCATATCAAGGTTCTGGCGTGGCCTAGCCAGTCTCCAGACCTAAACCCAATAGAGAATCTTTGGAGGGAGCTCAAACTCCGTGTTTCTCAGCGACAGCCCAGAAACCTGACTGATCTAGAGAAGATCTGTGTGGAGGAGTGGGCCAAAATCCCTCCTGCAGTGTGTGCAAACCTGGTGAAAAACTACAGGAAACGTTTGACCTCTGTAATTGCAAACAAAGGCTACTGTACCAAATATTAACATTGATTTTCTCAGGTGTTCAAATACTTATTTGCAGCTGTATCATACAAATAAATAGTTAAAAAATCATACATTGTGATTTCTGGATTTTTTTTTTTTAGATTATGTCTCTCACAGTGGACATGCACCTACGATGACAATTTCAGACCCCTCCATGATTTCTAAGTGGGAGAACTTGCAAAATAGCAGGGTGTTCAAATACTTATTTTCCTCACTGTATACAGGTGTATTTCTATAGTAAAACTTGAATAAATTGTATTGTCACAACCGATGAAGACAGACACGAGGATGAATCAACAAGACTTTAATGAGGATGCTTCAGATAAACACATCTCAGGAGCGTAAGGCAGGGTTAAGTATCAGGTAACTTGATAATATCAGTGTCTCTGTGTTGCACTTCCCAGGACTGAAGAGCATCCGATGCTCTGGGGTGGGTTTCCCGAAAGCATCGTTAGCCAACTATGTTCGCAAGTTCCGTCGTTATCAGCAGTTCAAACGAGTCTGTGTTTCCCGAAACCATCGATCTAACAAACATTCGCAAACAGCATCGCAGAGTTGTGTGTTTGAGCGACAGATCTAGAGGTTAGAAGAAGAGTTTCTAGTAGAATCAATAAATCCTGATCTTAAGCCAAATAAGCAAGCTGACATTGAGTCAAGGATCGTGTGCAAAGCAAACACTGGTCCTTCATCTAACACACCTGAACCTGTGGGAAGAGGGACAAGATGGGAATGGTAAGGTTTAGGTTTTTTCACATGGGAGGTAGGTGCTATTCAGTAGTGTGGGGGTAAGTTGAGCCGGTAGTTGACATTAGCTGTGTCCCAGATTACGCACTGTACACTATGTACTTATGCACTATGCCGTGTAGTGTATGAATTTATACGCTTATTTTGTCTTTCATCATCGGATTCTGATAGCCCCCCCCCCTCCGCTACGTAATTAAAGCTGGCGACAGTCGAGTGCATGAAGTGTCCAACGTTCCACACTTCGTTTTTTCGGTTAAATAAGTGCATCATCTGGGTACTTAAAGTGCACTTTTTCTTTTTAGTATCTTCTGTTATGTTTGTCTGTTGGATTGTGGATGGTAACCTGAAGACAGATTCTCTGACACACCGACGAGCTGGAAAAACTTTGGAAAAAAGGCGAGGCAAGGCAAGTTCATTTATATAGCACATTCCATACACTATGGCAATTCAAAGTGCTTTACACAGAAAGGAATTAAAATAAAAAATAAAAGCAAGGAAAATTAAAACAGTTATAAAAGGAATTAAAAGAGATATAAAGATGATGCAGTCATAAGAGGAATTAAAGGTTAAACCATTAGATTTTCAATGGTGATTATACTGTGTCTGGGGTGTTCTTTCGGTGCACCTAAGTAATCTATTAGACGTCTCCAATAGACCCAGTTTTTCCCTAAAATCGGATAGGAAGAGCTCTAGGAAAGGAGTCGATCCAATCTGCACCCTAAAGATTTGTTGTGAGGCTCTAGGACTGACTCCAGTCCGCACCCCACAGAACAGATCTGGTCCCCGACCTCAAGTTTCACATTAAACTCACTAACTCTACCACAGACTCAGGTCATCAACATGGTTTCATCTCTCAATTTCCCAATTAACATTTCAGAGTAATTTATGTTTGTCTCTTACTCAATTCTCAGTGCCACTTGATTTTTAGTTTAGAATCAAAAGGAGGATGCAAAAATAGAACAAAAGAGTAAAAAGATGATACATAGATAAACTTCTAATCTGGCAAAACACCGGATGACCGGACTAGAGTCTTCAAGGTATGGAGAAGTGAATTCAGTTTACCTTTGGGTAAGTGATGAGGAGATTTGGAGATGGCACAGGTGGAAGATCCTTGTACATGCAGTAGTGCTAAACTTCCGAATGGAGCCACTGGTACCAGTTGTGGAGGAGCAAGAGGGTTTGCTGACTGCATGGGTGTCCTATGCCTGAGGAAGAATGTATAGAGTCCATGAGGGTAAGGCTGATGGGACATAAATCTGACCCTCAGGACCTCCCAGTGGAGCTGGCTCAGAGTGAGTGGCTTCGGCAATGCGTTCCTCTAGGTTCTACTGAAAGGCGTTTAGGAAGATGGTTGGAGGAAGGTTGGGTTCTGGAGACCCAGTTGGCACCTCAGGAGAGTGTATACTGGATAGAGCGTCAGCTTAGAGGCTCTATTTTAACGATCTAAGCTCATGGTCTAAAGCGCACGCCGCAAGTGCACTTATGGCGTCCGAATCCACTTTTGCTCGTTTAACGATGGGAAAAATGGTCGGCGCTCCCGGTGCAACGGTCTAAAAGGGGCGTCCCTATTCTCTTAATGAGTAATGGGTAGGTTTTGGGTATAATGTGCAATAAACCAATCAGAGTCACATCTCCCATTCCCTTTAAAAGCCAGTTGCTCTTGTGTCACGGCAGATTCGCTATTTACATGGAGATTACATCTGTGTGTGTGTGTGTGTGTGTGTGTGTGGTTAAAGCGCAAGCAGAACATCTACGGGACAAACCGGATTCCACCATATCTTTATGTCCCCGAATTTGGAAATCCAAAAAACTTCCAAACCCATCTAAAGTTAAAAATTTAATTGATGTTCAACAAATAAAAAACAGCTATAATGCAGATGAGCAAATGCTAAAGCTTGGGTTGCTGAATATTCGTTCGCTTAC
The DNA here is from genome assembly GCF_951802725.1 of Rutilus rutilus. Lineage (NCBI taxonomy): Eukaryota > Metazoa > Chordata > Actinopteri > Cypriniformes > Leuciscidae > Rutilus > Rutilus rutilus. The sequence continues at coordinate 523,157 of NC_140223.1, forward strand.
TTCAAAAGCACTTATTGTTAATGATATGATTACTGACTACAACCTAGATGTGCTGTGTTTGACAGAAACCTGGCTAAAACCAAACGATTACATTACTTTAAATGAGTCCACCCCGCAAGATTACTGTTATAAACATGAGCCTCGTCTGAAACGCAAAGGGGGAGGTGTTGCTGTAATTTATAGTAATATTTTCAAAACCACTAAGAAATCAAGTTTTAAATATACTTCTTTTGAAGTGTTGGTGCTTAATGTAAAAATATATAGTATAAATGATAAATCACGTTTGAGATTTGTGTTGGCTACTGTATAGAGGCCACCAGGGCACCATACAGACTTTATCAAAGAATTTGCTGACTTTCTATCAGAATTAATATTGGCTGCAGATAAAGTACTAATTGTTGGAGATTTTAATATACACATATATAATGAAAAAGATGCATTGGGTTTGGCATTTAAAGACATTGTAAACTCTATTGGAGTTAGACAACACGTGTCAGGACCTACTCATCGTCGTAATCATACTCTAGATCTAATATTATCACACGGAATAGATGTTGATGCCGTTGAAATTCTGCAGCAGAGCGATGACATCTCAGATCATTATCTAGTCTCGTGTAAACTTCATTTAGCCAAGGCTGCAAAGCCAAATCCGTGTTTCAAATATGTTAGACCTATCACTTCTGCCACTAAAGATTGCTTTATTAATAATCTTCCTAATCAGTTTCATCATCTCAGCATCCCAGATAGCTTAGAAGAACTCGATATTGCGACAGAAACTTTTAACTCTCTCTTTTCCAGCACTTTAGACACAGTTGCTCCGTTGCGCTTAAAGAAGATTAAGGAAAATAGTCCAACGCCGTGGTACAACGAGCACACTCGGGCCCTTAAGAGAGCAGCCAGAGAGAAAACAAAACTAGAGGTATTTGGCATTTTATGGAAGGAGAGCTCGATCACTTACAGAGAGGCTTTAAAAGCTGCTAGATCTGCTTATTTCTCAACCCTATTAGAAGAAAATAAACAAAACCCTAGGTATTTATTTGAAACAGTGGCTAAACTAACGAAAAATAAAGCTTCAAGCCCAGAAGTTTCCAAGCAGCACAGCAGTAATGACTTTATGAACTTCTTCACTTATAAGATTGATAATATCAGGGACAAAATTATAACTATGCAACCGTCTACTACAGTATCGCATCAGGCAGTGCATTGTAGTCTCCCTGAGGAAAAATTTGATTCATTCGTTGCTATAGCAGAGGAAGAATTTACTAAACTCGTTAAATTATGTTTTATTAACAAAGTTCGGGAGGTTAATTCAGATAATTAACCAAATTATGCACAGCTGGAGATTAATCAGTAATCAACTCAATGACAGAGTATAAATTCACAGCAGACCTATCTCTGTTCATTGAAAGTTTGTCAGCATCCCTCCTCCACCCCATCTCCTCACTTCCAGTTCCATCTACACTTACCAACTGGGGGGAGTACTCTGGGTTCGGGCCTAACTCCGAGCTCGGAGCCCTCTCCCCGGACAGCACGCCAAATACGCATAAACTTATTGTACTAATTATATGTAGATGTGAACTCGTTAAATCATCTAAATCTACAACATGTATGTTAGACCCTATACCGACTAAGCTACTGAAAGAGATGCTTCCAGAGGTCATAGATCCTCTTCTTAATATCATTAATTCGTCATTGTCTCTAGGATACGTATACCAAAAAACTTTAAGCTGGCTATGATTAAACCGCTTGTTAAAAAAATGCAACTTGATCCTACAGAATTAGTCAATTACAGGCCGATCTCGAATCTGCCTTTTCTGTCAAAGATACTAGAAAAGGCAGTATCCTCACAACTATGTTTCTTTCTTGAAAGAAATGATATCTGCGAGGATTTCCAGTCAGGATTTAGACCGTACCATAGTACTGAGACTGCTCTCGTTAGAGTCACAAATGATTTGCTCTTATCATCCGATCGTGGTTGTATCTCTCTATTGGTATTACTCGATCTTAGTGCTGCATTTGACACTATCGACCACAACGTTCTTTTAAATAGATTAGAACATTATGTTGGCATTAGTGGAATAGCACTAGCATGGTTTAAATCATACTTATCTGACCATTATCAGTTTGTAGCAGTAAATGAAGAGATGTCTCATCGATCACAAGTTCAGTATGGCGTACCACAAGGCTCAGTACTAGGACTGCTGCTGTTCACTCTGTACATGCTACCCTTAGGAGATATCATTAGGAAACATGGCATTAGTTTTCACTGTTATGCTGACGATACTCAGCTGTATATTTCTTCAAAACCTAACGAAACTTACCAATTCACAAAATTAACAGAATGCACAGCTGATATAAAAAATTGGATGACTCGTAATTTCCTACTTCTAAATTCTGAAAAAACAGAGATTCTAATTATTGGACAAAAAACTTCCTCACGTAATAACCTAGAATACTGTCTAACACTTGATGGCTGCTCTGTCAAGTCTTCGTCGTCGGTTAGGAACCTGGGTGTGTGTGTGTGTGTGTGTGTGTGTGTGTGTGTGTGTGTGCTCTTTGATACCAATCTTTCATTTGAAAGTCACGTGTCTAGTATCTGTAAAACCGCATTTTTCCATCTTAAAAATATATCTAAATTACGCCATATGCTCTCATTGACAAATGCGGAACAATTAGTTCATGACCTCAAGGCTAGATTATTGTAATGCTCTACTGGGTGGTTGCCCTGCACGCTTAATAAATAAACTACAGCTGGTTCAAAACGCAGCAGCTCGAGTTCTTACCAGAACCAGGAAGTATGAGCATATTAGCCCGGTTCTGTCAACACTGCACTGGCTCCCTATTAAACATCGCATCAATTTTAAAATATTGCTGATTACTTACAAAGCACTAAATGGTTTAGCTCCGCAGTACTTGAGCGAGCTCTTAACGCATTATAGTCCTTCACGTCTATTGCAATCTCAAAATTCCGGCCAGTTGATAATACCTAGAATATCAGAATCGACTGCTGGCGGTAGATCCTTCTCCTATTTAGCACCAAAACTCTAGAACAGTCTTCCTACCATTGTCCGGGAAGCAGACACACTCTGTCAGTTCAAAGCTAGATTAAAAACACATCTCTTTGACCTAGCATTCACATAACACATTATAGACTTCTATAATCCAATGTTAGGCTGCATAGATTAGGTCAGCCGGAACCGGGAACACTTCCCATAAATCCTGATGTACTCGTTACATCATAAGAAGAATGGCATCTACGCTAATTTTAGTGTCTTTGTTTATCCCAAGGTTTTCCCGCAGCCTCCCGGATCCAGGCCGTATCCAGATCTGATGAAGGACCTTCGCCTGGACCGATGACAACGCAGTGCTGAAGTGCCAACTAGTCTCTCCCTATGGAGGATCCCTTTACCACTCTACAGATAAAGCGTTGTCGGGAAAACTCAATTCGCGTATCTACCCCGAATTGATAAAATAAAATAAAATTCTGTATCAAAATTATAAGGAAACACCAGTACTTTGTTTAGGCTTGGTCTGTAGGGAATTCCAAACCTGCGCACATATATTCAAACGCACATAACTATAGAACCAATTCTTAATGCGCATGTGAACGCCATCAGCGTTTCTCACAGGTCCGCGTTTAAAGTCTGAGTAGAGAGAATGGTGTCGTCTTAGCGGCCCCTAATTTAATAACAAATTATCGTTGAGATGGAAGCGAATCAATCAAAACTAACTTTAGCTGGAAAATAACTTTATTAAAGAACCGCTATAAAGCCAAAACAATCTTACCTTAAATTATACGCTTATCTCTGTAAAGCTGCTTTGAAACAATCTATATTGTTAAAAGCGCTATATAAATGAAGATGACTTGACTTACACAATATTAATCTTTTACATTTTAACTTAAATTTTTCATATTTAAAAATGTTTGTGTGCTGCTGCATGTATGCACTGCTGCAAAAATGCCCTGTGTGTGTGTGTAATAAACAAAGTGTACACGTGTTGTGGACCCGCCTATAGGCACACATTACTAACGCGATCTTTAAATAACAACAACAAAAAAAACTGCGCCATTGACTTTAGACCAGGTTTCAGTTGGTCAGTGGCTCAGTCTATTTCAGTTCCTCAAAATACAACATGCCAACAATGCGCATGAACACACACCTGGTTTTCAGACCATCAGCGCACAAATGGGCACAAATGAATTTGCTATTTAAACAATGTGGCGCAGAACGTGAAAATGAAAACTTCAGAAACTTGCTGAAACTAGTAAAAAACACTTGCGTCTCGCCTCGCGCCGCATTGCGCCGGGTGTATGATAGGGCTGTTCTTATTCCCCGGTCTGTAGGTGACTTTAAAGTTGAAGTTGAAGAGTAAAGCCCAGTGAGGTTGTCGGGGGTTGAGGCGATGGGCTTCCCGGAGGTATTCTAGGTTGCGGTGGTCCGTGATGAGATTGAAAGGAAGGTTTGTCTCCCTCCAGCCAATGTCGCCACTCCTCGAGTGCCAGTTTGATGGCTAGCAACTCTCTTTTGCTGATGTCATAGATCTGGGGATAACTTACTTGAAAAGAAGGCACATGGATGGAGCTTCGGTAGCGATGTTTAGGCATCCACCTCAACCACGAAGGGCAGTTTGGTATCTGGATGTATCAGTATGGGGGCATTAGTGAAAGCTTCCTTGAGCTGATGGAAAGCGGATATAGCAGCGAGCGTCCAGGACAGAGACTTGGACTTATTGCGAAGCATGGTTGGTGGTGAGGAGATCTTGCTGCAATCTGCAATGAATCGGCAGTAAAAGTTTGTGAATCCCAAGTATCTCTGCAGATCTCTCACAGAAGACAGAAGTGGCCAATTTGGGACTGCTTTTCCTTCCCCTGTTCCATCTTTACTCCACATGCATCAATGATGTAGCCCAAAAACTGGATAGATGATTGATGAAACTCACACTTCTCTGGTTTTATATAGAGGTGGTTCTCTCTCAGCCGTTGCGCAACATGGAAATGATGGTCCGCCTTGTTCTGGGAATAGATCAGGATGTAATCTATGTAGACCAGGGGTGGGGAACGTCGGTCCAGGAGGGCCACTCTCCTGCAGAGTTCAGTTCCAACCCTAATCAAACACACCTGAACAAGCTAATCAATGTCTTCAGGATCACTAAGGCTACAATCAGGTGAGTTTTTTTTCAGGGTTGGAACAAAACTCTGCAGGACAGTGGTTGCGGTGGACCAACCACTGGACCAACGTTCCCCTCCCCTGATGTAGACAATCGCAAAGAGATGTAGATAGTCCCGGAACACATTCATAAATCTTTGGTAAACGAAAGGTGAGTTGGAATAGCCATACAGCATGACTAAGAAGCGAGTATTGGTACTTGATGGTGTTCTTGTTGGTGGAAAGATAGTCAATACAGGGCTTCAAGTCCTTTTTTGCCACAAAGAAGAAACTGGAAGCGGTAGGGGATGTAGACGGGTGGATGTATCCCTGACGCAATGCCTCTTCTACATACTCTTCCATGGCCTTCAGCTCAGGAATGGATAATATTCTGAATGTTCCAATCCAATCTGACTATATACTGAATAATGGGTTGGAATCTCCACCTTACAGTCTTGGATGGGGCTCTCGCTGGTAATCACTTGCACAGGAATGGAGAGTCTATCACCTCAGTGGGTAGGTTTCTCAAGGTTTTCATTCCAACCACTGCCTCCAGAATGCGAAATTCCAGAGCGTACTTAGTTACTAAAGACTTTCCTTGATGCAATTTATACAACTGATCATGGATAGAAAGTTGAAATGGTTGGGGAATGCATCCAGCAATCCTGTGAAGGGACCGGCTTGTCCCAGATGCAAGGCGTGGCCTGTGAGCAGAGGGATAATATAAGCTATCTCGGCTCTATCCACTGGGAACCGCTGCGACTGCATCCCGAAGAGAAGAGAGCATTGAAGAAGGAAGATAGATGCGAGGATGAATCAACACAAGACTTTAATGAGGATACTTCAAATGAACACAACTCAGGAGCGTAAGGCAGTGTTAAGTATCCAAGCAGGAAACTTAGCTTGATATTTACATTGTCTCTCTAATGAGGGTCCCAGGACTGAAGAAAGTCCTGAGGGTTTAGAGTGGACAAGGATGATAAAGAAGATGGAGGGACACAGGAATGAAGTAGGTAGTCGGGTGAGTAACTGGTATGAGTGACGAGACCAGACAATGAGTGTTGCGAGTAACTGGTGGCCTAAATATCAGTCCGTAGTGAATGATAACAGGTGGAGATGATCAGGATTCAGGAGATTGGGAACAAGTGGGAGGAGATGAGGAGTCCAGCGCTGAGGGATCCGATGGATTCGGATTCGTGACAACAATAAGGGGCAGATTTACTAAACAGGGCACATTAGCGTGAGAGCGCAATTCCAAAACAGCGCCAAGGGGAGTGAATAGTTCTGCACGTGATCTACTGACGACGCGCAAATTAAAGATCATTTCCATAATGACCAACGCAATATACCAGTTAGGGTCAGTGTTGGGAGTAACGCATTACAAGTAACTTGAGTTATGTAATCAGATTACTTTTTCAAGTAACTAGTAAAGTAACGCATTACTTTTAAAATTTTCAACAAAATATCTGAGTTACTTTTTCAAATAAGTAATGTAAGTTACTTTGTTTTCCCATTTATAGACTGACAGCTCTCCTGTCCCCATGTTGAGACAAATCGAAGTGCAGAGGCGTTTTGTGTGTGTGTGTGTGTGCAAACATGACGGTTATTGTAGTTCTAGACTAAATGTGAGCATTTACTCTTCTCACTTGCACAAAAAAAAGATTCAGTATTTCTCAAAATGAATATAATCAGTGAAATGCAGAATCAGAATACTATGCAAACCTCTAATAACTAAATATGTTAAATAAAACATACTTTTTTTTGCATTTTATCTCACTTCGATGATTCAGTTAAACCATAAGCAGAAATTACTATAGATTTTTTTGTTTTTATTGGTAAAGTGTTAAACTTTTATCTCCTGCATCTATTCTTCTGTTATCCAGAACAGCAGCAGTTGAAAGGTTTGTTTGAGTGGCGCCCTCTAGTGGACACGTGTGAATCTGCATTTCCTTCATCCTGGGGATTATTATAGCACTTTTGGTGTGAAAGGGTCTTTACATTTGCCCAAAAATAGCACTTTTTTGTTATAAAAAAACAAGCCCAGCCCAGCTGGAAAAAAGTCATGTAAAAGTAACGTAACGCATTACTTTTCTAAAAAAGTAACTACGTAACGAAATGAGTTACATTTTAAGGGATATAACACAATATCGTAATGCATTACTTTTCAAAGTAACTTCCCCCAACACTGGTTAGGGTCTGGTTTAAGACGTGCTTTTTTTGGGCGGTAAATAATGGTGCAAACACCAGTACATTAGCGCAAACGACCTTGCGTGATTCATTTAAATACTCTCCTCCCATAAATTTGTCTGAAGGGGAAACTCCTACAAATGCATATGTAATAATATCAGATGCAGAAATAACCCTGTCCTCGCCTTTTCAGCGCTAATTTTCCTGCGTGTCTTTATTAAATCCTGACAGTTTTGTAACGCCTAAAGAGGGGTTAAAAGAAGCTAAAGAAGCTGTTAGTAAATCTGGCCATTGGGTTTCATTAGTTAACATGAACTAACTACTTCTCCAGAATTTATTAATCTTAGTAAAAGTTAATTTCAACATTTACTAATACATTTTTAAAATCAAAAATAATATTTGTTAACATTAGTTAATGCACAGTGATTTAAAGTGAACAACAGTTATATTATGACTAACATTATACACAAAGATAACGAATGCTTCATTTTTAGTTTGTGTTGTATTAATGTTTGCAAATGTAACTAATTGTAAAGTGTGACCAAAACCGCTGATCTGTAGCATTAATTCATCAGCTTAATTCTCTAAAACACGAAAACATGACATTAGAATAGTGATCTAAAGCTTGGAAAAGGATTCGTCTATTGTGGATTTTAACAGCAATAACTGTTTTTGGTGTGAAGTTACTGACTCGAGACGCACCGTCAGTTCCAGCAGAAGCAGGCGTTTGTACGGGACTCTCTGGACGCCTTTCTTCAGTCTCTGCGAATCGCGAAGGAACGTTCATCCTCGTGCCAGATCCTCGTTCTGGAGAAGCTGGAGCACAGTGTGAAGAACCACCTGCTGATCGTGAGCGCGCTGGGGCGACAGGTGAGCGCTCGTGACAGACGTTTTCCTGAACATCTGTTTACAGGCGCACTCTGAAACATTACACTTTATAATACTGTTCCTTCATTAATGAATAAAAACACCGAAACAAATGAGTAACGCACTATTAACATCCTAATAACTGCCACAAGAATCCATCGGAAGGAATTACTATTCAAAATCGTACACAAATCTCAAAAGTTTACAGTGTCTTCAGTCAATATTAGGGAGTTATCATGTTTCGGTTTGAATTAAGATTATTTTTCATACCCCACTGGCTTTTTTTTAAGCAAGAATCACTTCATTTTGATTTATTTCCCCAGAAAACAAGACATAATATCGTATGGCATTTTACTCATCTATTTCAATTCAATTCACATTTATTCATATAGCACTTTTCACAACACACATCATTTCACAGCAGCTTTACAGAAAGTGCACGAGTCCACATTACAGTCTACAGAGGAAACTGTCTAAGTTATGCAGTTCAGAAATATATATATACAAAATCACAGTTAGCGAAAAATTTATTAATTTAAATTATGTAATAATTTAATGCAGAAACAATGAGCTCATTGAAGTAAATGCATCTTGATTTAAGAATTTTTAGATATTTGGATTGGAAACAAGACAAAAATACTAAGTAAGAAAAGCGTTTGTGCAGTGTGATGTGGAGAGAATCAAACTAAAGTAAGGAAACGAACTCCTCTTCCTCTTGTAGATGTCCACACACTCTCGGGATCGGGACTGTAAGGGTCAGCGGGCGCTTCTGGACTGTAAGGGTCCTCGGGCGCTCAGTCTGACGGAGACGCTGGTGTTCTACTCACGGCTGGTGACCGGGCCGGTGGATCTGCTGATGGAGAGTCTGCAGCACCTGTGCCCTGACACACACCACACATGAGCAATGAAGAAACAAAGCTAATGCTTTAAACTCACACTTGAAACGCGGATAGGCCTACAAGAAGTTCAAGAATGCAGAAAACAAACATAAAAAACTTCGTCCACAATGATGGGAAAATCTGGCCTGAGGAAAACCAGGAGGAAAACAGATTATTCATCAGACTGTTCCTGGGAATTGAAAAAGCTGAAAGCTTTGTGTGATGGGTTAGTGTAAGGGGAGAGAAAATACTGTGTGTGTGTGTG
>NC_140223.1:535000-537500 GCF_951802725.1 Rutilus rutilus
ATCTATCTATCTATCTATCTATCTATCTGTCTATCTGTCTATCCGTCTATCCGTCTATCTGTCTATCCGTCTATCTGTCTATCCGTCTATCTGTCTATCCGTCTATCTGTCTATCCGTCTATCTGTCTATCCGTCTATCTGTCTATCCGTCTATCTATCTATGTCTATCCGTCTATCTATCTATGTCTATCCGTCTATCTATCTATCCGTCTATCTATCTATCTGTCTATCTATCTGTCTATCCGTCTATCTATATCCGTCTATCCGTCTATCTATCTATCTGTCTATCCGTCTATCTATCTGTCTATCCGTCTATCTATCCGTCTATCCGTCTATCTATCTGTCTATCTGTCTGTCTATCCGTCTATCCATCTGTCTATCTGTCTGTCTATCCGTCTATCCGTCTATCTGTCTATCTGTCTATCTGTCTATCTATCTATCTGTCTATCCGTCTATCTATCTGTCTATCTGTCTGTCTATCTATCTATCTATCCGTCTATCCATCTGTCTATCTGTCTGTCTATCCGTCTATCCGTCTATCTGTCTATCTGTCTATCTGTCTATCTATCTATCTGTCTATCCGTCTATCTATCTGTCTATCCGTCTATCTATCTGTCTATCCGTCTATCTATCTGTCTATCCGTCTATCTATCTATCCGTCTATCTATCTATGTCTATCCGTCTATCTATCTATCCGTCTATCTATCTATCTGTCTATCTATCTGTCTATCCGTCTATCTATATCCGTCTATCCGTCTATCTATCTATCCGTCTATCTATCTGTCTATCCGTCTATCTATCTGTCTATCCATCTATCTATCTATCCGTCTATCTATCTATCTATCTATCCATCCGTCTATTCGTCTATCTATCTGTTTATCTATCCGTCTATCTGTCTATCCGTCTATCCGTCTATCTATCTATCTATCTATTTTAGGGTTAGTGTGTAGAGGGTTAGTGTGTAGAGGGTTAGTGTGTAGAGGGTTAGTGTGTAGAGGGTTAGTGTGTAGAGGGTTAGTGTGTAGAGGGTTAGTGTGTAGAGGGTTAGTGTGTAGAGGGTTAGTGTGTAGAGGGTTAGTGTGTAGAGGGTTAGTGTGTAGAGGAGTGTGTGTAGAGGAGAGTGTGTGTAGAGGAGTGTGTGTAGAGGACTCCAGCTCTGTCTCACACTGACGGTTACTGTGGTCGAGAACAGCGAGAGTCGTCACACTGACATCTGTAGATCACATTGTTCTTTCATTTTATAATCATATTCACATGGGGAAGATATACAATAAAAACATTCTCTCACTACCCTTCCGACCTTTGACACATCCAGCCGGCCAATCAGATCAGAGGGTGTTTTAGTTACTATTTGTAATATTTTGAATGAACAGTTATTTTAATATTTTGGAAATGCTTTTTGTCAATTTGATTAGTTTACACACACACACACACACACACACACACACACACACACACACACACACACACACACACACACACACACACACACACACATATATATATATATATATATTCCCCTCAGTTTTAGTCAGTAGTCTGAGAGTAATCATTGATAAGCCGTTGAACTCGCGCTATATTACTCATGAAACTTATGAATATGAGTGTGTGTGTGTGTGTGTGTGTGTACAGTAGATTGTGTGTTTAGTGATCAGTGTGTCATCAGGGTTAGTTTCCCTTTCTTTAACACATCGAGTTTCTGCTGTGGTTAGTCCGGTTATCTCAATCACATGACACACACACACACACACACACACACACACACACACACATACACCTGGAGGTCATCCACACATGATTCATCTGCAGAGGTTTAGTTTTTAATTTTCCTTGTTTCTTTTGTGTTTTACGCACACTAACTCAGTGAGAAGGTAAGAGCTGATGATGTGTGTGTTAATGTCTAATATACACTAATATACACACTCATATACACAAACACTCACACACACACACTAATATACACACTCATATACACAAACACTCGCACACACACTAATATACACACTCATATACACAAACACTCACACACGCACACTAATTTACACACTCATATACACAAACACTCACACACACACTAATATACACACTCATATACACAAACACACACAGACACTAATATACACACTCATATACACAAACACTCACACGCACACTAATATACACACTCATATACACAAACACTCACACTCTAATATACACACTCATATACACAAACACTCACACGCACACTAATATACACACTCATATACACAAACACTCACACACGCACACTAATTTACACACTCATATACACAAACACTCACACACACACACTAATATACACACTCATATACACAAACACACACAGACACTAATATACACACTCATATACACAAACACTCACACGCACACTAATATACACACTCATATACACAAACACTCACACGCACACTAATATACACACTCATATACACAAACACTCACACACACACACACACTAATATACACACTCATATACACA
>NC_140223.1:546768-549268 GCF_951802725.1 Rutilus rutilus
ATGTAAAAGTAACGTAACGCATTACTTTTCTAAAAAAGTAACTACGTAACGAAATGAGTTACATTTTAAGGGATATAACACAATATCGTAATGCATTACTTTTCAAAGTAACTTCCCCCAACACTGGTTAGGGTCTGGTTTAAGACGTGCTTTTTTTGGGCGGTAAATAATGGTGCAAACACCAGTACATTAGCGCAAACGACCTTGCGTGATTCATTTAAATACTCTCCTCCCATAAATTTGTCTGAAGGGGAAACTCCTACAAATGCATATGTAATAATATCAGATGCAGAAATAACCCTGTCCTCGCCTTTTCAGCGCTAATTTTCCTGCGTGTCTTTATTAAATCCTGACAGTTTTGTAACGCCTAAAGAGGGGTTAAAAGAAGCTAAAGAAGCTGTTAGTAAATCTGGCCATTGGGTTTCATTAGTTAACATGAACTAACTACTTCTCCAGAATTTATTAATCTTAGTAAAAGTTAATTTCAACATTTACTAATACATTTTTAAAATCAAAAATAATATTTGTTAACATTAGTTAATGCACAGTGATTTAAAGTGAACAACAGTTATATTATGACTAACATTATACACAAAGATAACGAATGCTTCATTTTTAGTTTGTGTTGTATTAATGTTTGCAAATGTAACTAATTGTAAAGTGTGACCAAAACCGCTGATCTGTAGCATTAATTCATCAGCTTAATTCTCTAAAACACGAAAACATGACATTAGAATAGTGATCTAAAGCTTGGAAAAGGATTCGTCTATTGTGGATTTTAACAGCAATAACTGTTTTTGGTGTGAAGTTACTGACTCGAGACGCACCGTCAGTTCCAGCAGAAGCAGGCGTTTGTACGGGACTCTCTGGACGCCTTTCTTCAGTCTCTGCGAATCGCGAAGGAACGTTCATCCTCGTGCCAGATCCTCGTTCTGGAGAAGCTGGAGCACAGTGTGAAGAACCACCTGCTGATCGTGAGCGCGCTGGGGCGACAGGTGAGCGCTCGTGACAGACGTTTACCTGAACATCTGTTTACAGGCGCACTCTGAAACATTACACTTTATAATACTGTTCCTTCATTAATGAATAAAAACACCGAAACAAATGAGTAACGCACTATTAACATCCTAATAACTGCCACAAGAAACTCTGATTAACAAATTAGTAAGAAATAGCGCTAAGTTGAATATGGTTTTCATATTAGCTATTAGCTATTCACTATCTATAGGCTACTTTTCATACCTCACTAAGAACTAATACAGGTTTATAATTAATATTAGTATAAGGTAATGGTAACCCATTAGTAATGACTCAAGTGTTACAACATCCTTCTAAAGGAATTACAGATCATTTGGATCAGTATTCTGAAGTGAAGATCATAAACACACTAGTAATGACTAAAGTGCTACCAAATCCATCGGAAGGAATTACTATTCAAAATCGTACACAAATCTCAAAAGTTTACAGTGTCTTCAGTCAATATTAGGGAGTTATCATGTTTCGGTTTGAATTAAGATTATTTTTCATACCCCACTGGCTTTTTTTTAAGCAAGAATCACTTCATTTTGATTTATTTCCCCAGAAAACAAGACATAATATCGTATGGCATTTTACTCATCTATTTCAATTCAATTCACATTTATTCATATAGCACTTTTCACAACACACATCATTTCACAGCAGCTTTACAGAAAGTGCACGAGTCCACATTACAGTCTACAGAGGAAACTGTCTAAGTTATGCAGTTCAGAAATATATATATACAAAATCACAGTTAGCGAAAAATTTATTAATTTAAATTATGTAATAATTTAATGCAGAAACAATGAGCTCATTGAAGTAAATGCATCTTGATTTAAGAATTTTTAGATATTTGGATTGGAAACAAGACAAAAATACTAAGTAAGAAAAGCGTTTGTGCAGTGTGATGTGGAGAGAATCAAACTAAAGTAAGGAAACGAACTCCTCTTCCTCTTGTAGATGTCCACACACTCTCGGGATCGGGACTGTAAGGGTCAGCGGGCGCTTCTGGACTGTAAGGGTCCTCGGGCGCTCAGTCTGACGGAGACGCTGGTGTTCTACTCACGGCTGGTGACCGGGCCGGTGGATCTGCTGATGGAGAGTCTGCAGCACCTGTGCCCTGACACACACCACACATGAGCAATGAAGAAACAAAGCTAATGCTTTAAACTCACACTTGAAACGCGGATAGGCCTACAAGAAGTTCAAGAATGCAGAAAACAAACATAAAAAACTTCGTCCACAATGATGGGAAAATCTGGCCTGAGGAAAACCAGGAGGAAAACAGATTATTCATCAGACTGTTCCTGGGAATTGAAAAAGCTGAAAGCTTTGTGTGATGGGTTAGTGTAAGGGGAGAGAAAATACTGTGTGTGTGTGTGTGTGTGTGTGTGTGTGAGAGTGTGTATGAGAGTGTGAGTGAGTGAGTGAGTGAGTGTCTGTGAGAGAGAGTGTGTATGAGAGTGTGAGTGAGTGTGTG
>NC_140223.1:566768-576768 GCF_951802725.1 Rutilus rutilus
AACCAATCAGAACCAAGCTCATTTGCATATATAATGAGATGCAGAATGAGTCTTAAAGCTACAGTAGCAGAACACTCAGTTGTATTACAGGTTATAGTTTAGATGTGATCTTGATTTGTGAATTGGAGTGTTTCAGGACGGCAGGTCGAGTGAGGTCATGTGACTCAGTTCATCTAATAGATTCGTCATGATGATGATGATTACGGTAAACTAATGCTAATACTAATGCAGTGTAAGGAACCGTGTGTGTGTGTGTGTGTGTGTGTTTCTCTCAGGACTGTCAGTCTGTTCATTTATTCATTAGTGCTTCAGTGTTTAATTGCGTTAGCACTCAACAAAAGAGAAAATGACAGAGTCTATCTGACTTCTGCTTTCTGTATAACAAATATTAGTCATGATCCTTCAGAAATCACTCTAATATGAGGATTTGCTGATCAAGAGACATTTATGATTATTATCAGTGTTGAACACAGATCATATTTCAGTGGAAACTGATACGTTTGATTTCTCAGGATTATTTGATGAATAGAAAGTTCAAAAGAACAGCATTTTGTAACATTATAAATGTCTTTACTGTCACTGTTGATCAATTGAATGCGTCCGTGATTAATGAATAAAAGTATTAATTTCATTAAATCTTGCTGACCCCAAATATTTTTATATAAATGCCGTTCCTTTGAACTTTCTGTTCATGCAGAATCTGATGAGGAAATTATTATGATTATTATTATTATTATTATTATTATTATTTTTATTTTAAGTACTGCTCTGAATAAGCTGTTTCTCATTACAGTTTATGCATAATATAATCATTGCTTGTGGAAAGAAGAACCAATTAAACAAGATGCTAATGTTCTCTTCAATGAGGATCTGATATTATAAACTCTTGGCCTTTTCTAATGAGAAACAAATGCTTACATATACAGTCAGTCAGCTTTATTATACAGCGCTTTACTGTACAGAGAGCTTCACAGCAGCTTTACAGAGATTACAGGACAATAATGCAACAAAGTATATAATATTGATGAATATTTCATTAAATATTACAGTATACAGCGGTCCGTGTCTTTGCTGTCAGGTCAAGTGTCTAATCGCATACAGAAATCATGTAAATATTAGCATATTTTCAGGTCGAAATGGTTCAATTTCATAAAGTGGAGTAGTTTTCACCACTGTTGAACGTTTCCACGACAGTTGTCAGATATTAAATGTCTAGCCGCTTACATCTTTCCACTGCTAAACCTGATGAACAATACAGTGAACAATAAGCCCCGCCTACTTTGATTTGATTGGCCATTTCAATTCTGGGCATTTGTAATTACCGGGGAGACTTGTGTTCCTCGACGCCTCTGTTGTGTCCGGCCCTGCGAGAGATAGAGACCAGTGGAGTGATAGAGACGGAGAGATAGAGACGAGTGGAGTGATAGAGACGGAGAGATAGAGACGGAGAGATAGAGACGGAGAGAGACGAGTGGAGTGATAGAGACGAGTGGAGAGATAGAGACGAGTGGAGTGATAGAGACGGAGAGAGACGAGTGGAGTGATAGAGATGAGTGGAGTGATAGACGAGTGGAGTGATAGAGGCGGAGAGCTTGTTAGTTATTGATCCCGTAATGATCCTGCTCCACTCGCCCCAGAAGCGTTTAACTCTCTCTCTCTCTGGCTGTTAGCATTTTACTGTCCACACACTGAATATAGGGTCAAATCACACCCTATATATTGTATTGTTATATATTGTACTGACAGCTCATCAGTTAAATATTTACCATCGAATATTCTGCATAATTGGACGTTTTAGAATAAACACTGACAAAAAAACTCCACAAGGTTTAGGGCTGGATGTGTATATTAGGGACGCGATCACATGCATTTAGACCTATACTGTATTCATATAAAACGTTCACAGGCAAATTTGCTGTATGTTGTGGGAAAGTTATGAAATTTGGCACACGGATAGAGGGGAGTCTGAACTGTCACCATTGCAAATTTGGAGTCTCTAACTTAATCTCTCTAGCGCCACCAACTGTTCAAAGTTCCGCTTACATGCTTATAACTTTTGAACCGTTCAGGCTAGAAATAAAATCCTCGGCTCATAACCATTTGATTGCATTGCGTTGCTGTGCATGAAAATTTAACCAGATCATCTTCAGACCATGCCGACAAAAAGTTATGGAATTCATAACTGATTCGTCAAACCGTTCTTAAATAATACGCGAACGAATTTGACGAAAAGGACGCCAAAATGAACGTGAGGCTATATCTCCACAATGCTTTAGTGTATTCTGACCAAACTTGGTGTGTGTTTTGACAACCATGACCTGAGGGTGCCTGCACAGTTTCGGCACAGTGCCACCTAGTGGTCAGGAGATATGAAAAAATTTAAATTTTTGCCTAGAACTTTTGATCTTATAACTTGTATCTTTAGATTCTGTGCAGCATAAAGTCGAATGATACCCAATCTTCCCAAATCGGCCATTTTGCGTGTCGGCCATTTTGAATTTTGTCAGTAAATGCTATATTTTACGAACTCATTCGCGTATCCTTACGAAACTCGGTGTGTGTTTGGCAAGTTTCAAGAAATATCCAAAAATGTTAATAACTTTTGATTACATTAGCTTATTGTAATGAAGTAATATTGTAACTTACTGTCCGCCATTTTGATTTTCTTCAAAAACCTACTTTTTCCAATTTTCCTCAAAATTGAACCGTATCGTCTCCAGACCATGCCAGCAAAAAGTTATGGATTTAAAAGAGGGCGGAGCCTTTACACGAGCTTCAGAAACTCCAGCAATAACAAAACATCCAGAATCCCAGAATCACCAGTAGCGAGTGCAGCCTTACGGAGAGACTCAGGAAGAGTTTCTGAATGTTAGTGGAGACATTTGTGTAGTTGTTGTGGAGTTACATTGATCATCTCATCATCATGTTGAACTTCTCCACAAGTGTCCACAGTTCCTGAGGTGTTTATAAGACAGCGGTGACATGTTCTGGTCAATAGTGTTCAGTGCTCGTCTGTGCTCAACCACAGAACAGTTTCAGGCTCTGCTGGATCTTTATCATTGTGTTAGAACTGGTCTCTCTCGTCGCTTCTGAAACCAAATGTCGGCTGATGTGTGTAAACGTGCAGATTAAGGGCCGGTAATATTATAATAAGATCCTCTTCATATGTCAGAAGGGGAGAGAAATCTGATCGGCTTATTTTTTGACATGCTTGCAGAGAAAGACTCACCAGAACACAGTTACTGGGTTTCACTTTTCATGTTGTCTGTGTTGGTAGAAGCACCGATTACAGCACTGACACACGGGGAAAGCCAGATTTTGATGATATGTCCCCTTTAAAGGCTCTTTTCAGAAATCTCATCATCATTGATTTCGGAGCCGCGATCGATACGGCTAAAGTGACACGTCTGTCTCTCCGTCGCACTGCTTTTCTAATAGTTTTGTTTGTTTGCAGCTTGACAGTATTTAGATTCTTTCTGTTCCTGTAACCAGAATTAATACCTAATAAAAGATATCAGCCGCTCGCGCACGGACGGACGGACGGGCGATTGACAGTTTCTATTTTCTGCGGACTTGTTAACTCGCGTGTGTGCGAGAGATAGACAGACCGAGAGCAAGCGAGACAGACGCTCTTTTAGTGAAATAATTGTGTGTTCAGATCTGCGGTTGGTCTGTATAATACTTAATAGAGCTGGGTTGATGCCATTAAACCCGCTCGAGCTGAAAGACGGCGTGAGAAGGGTTTCAAACAGAGACTTTCAGAAGTCTCTGATTTCTTAGATGGCATTAGGTTTCATTATTTGATTTGATTCTATTCTCTGTCATCATTTACTTCTTTCTTTCCTCTGTGCAATGCAACAAAAAAAAATCACATTTACAAAATTTGTCCATACAATGCAAGTCAATGGGGTCCAAAATCTTCATTTTTGTTTCACAGAAACTCAGTGGTCATAAAGGTTTGAAATGCCTGAAATGTAATTTTCCCCATGTTCTCACGAACGCTCTGTCTCTCTTTAGGGTTCTCCTGCAGAAAGATTACGGGTTCCTCCGAGACATTAACGTCTGGCACCCCTTCGTGACCATCGGTGTGTACTCCTCGACCATCTCCGCTGCCATGAGCAATCTGATCGGAGCTTCCCGAATCCTGTACGCTCTGGCGCGGGACGACCTGTTCGGTGAGTGAATCACTGTCACCTACAAATTGTTGTGTTCTCCTTTATTATAACCTTTCTGATCTCGACACACCCCCTAATGAGCCTCATTTGCATAAACATTAACTTTGGCCCTCTCATGCTTGTAAACAGCCCAGTGTAAATATGCAGTCTGGATCTGTTGAAACGCATTCAGCTTATATTTCACCCCCTGGATTTATATATATGATTGTGTATGAGCGTTTTAGTCCAAATTTGGAAGAGACTCGATCGCTTTATATGATGATTTATTTTAGGCTTTGTATTCACATACAAACATTCATCAGTTGTGGCAAACTTAAGCTTGTTTACTGGACGACCAGTGGTAGTTGCGTACCTGTCAGTGGAGGAACAGAATGCTCTCAGATTTCATCAAAAAGTGTGTTTCTGAAGATAAACGAAAGTCTAACCGGTTTTTAACGATATGAGGGAGAGTAAATAACGACAGACTCTTTTCATTGTTGGGTGACCTGTCCCTTTAACCTGTGTGTGAGAGTGTGTGTGTCTATATCTGTTCAGCATGTTGAGGATTGTCCGGTTTGCGTGTGCGTTTCTCCTATGATGGATGAATGAATGTTCTCAGGATAAATATCTTCATGTAAGAGTGATTGATTCTCCTGCTGTTGTTCTGTTTATTCACCTTCAGCTTTCTTGTTGAAATATGAGTAGATGTATTCAGTTGCAGATGGTATCAGCTCTCTCTCTCTCTCTCTCAGGGAAGGCTCTGTCTCCAGCCAAACGCACATCTGGCAGTGGGAACCCCTGGGTGTCTGTTCTCATCTCCTGGTTCATCGTACAGGTGATGATTTAAAATGACTTTATGCATAATTCAATTCAATTCACATTTATTCATATAGCGCCTTTCACAATACACATCATTTCACAGCAGAAAGTGCACGAGTCCACATTACAATATACAGTGATCAGAGGAAAGTGTCTAAGTTATGCATTTCAGAAATGTACATATACAAAATCACAGAATAGAGTATAATAGTCAATCATCTTACATGAATTAATGTTTACTCTCTGTCTTTATGCTGTTTGTGTTATGAGATTATTAGTTATAAATAACTAATGTTTATAATTGCTCCTCCTACATCTAAGAAGCCCCTCCTACATTCAACGAATGACGAAGTTTACGGCGACACTGATATATTGGGGTCTCTTTTGGGAGCGTCGATCACCTTTGAGTTGCCCTGGGATACATTAGTCAAGTCTCCTTCATTTATACAGTGTTTCACAGCAGCTCTACAGTGATGACAGGAGATTACAGTAACAGAGATTGTTTAGGCTTTACAGCAGCTCTAGAATAAAGTTATTGTCCAGATAAAGTTAGTTTTGATTGATTCATTTCCGTTGTAAAGATCATTAGTTATTAACTTAACTAATAAATAAAATGAATACCCTCTCCATGTAGTCTAATGGGACGTGAGGGAAACTAAGCAATCAAATTACATTTCAAATACATTGTTTCTCAAATTTTTGGTAGTTTTTATCATGCTGATGTAAGTTTAAGTGTTCCATTTTAAAAAAAAAAAAGTTTGGTCTTCGTTAGTTATTTGATGTTATAAAAAACGGGAATGAGACGTCATGATTGACAGCTGTGATTGACAGCTTCTCTAAACGAAGTAGTCACTGAGGCACCAACAGACTTTTTTTCGGGATCTTCGGGATGAGATTGGAGCTTTAACTTTAATTTCTACAGTTCTACAGTTTACGAGTTGTTCTGCAGTAAACTGTACTAACCGTCTCTGAGGGACTGAGAGCGGGACCTTGATATCGCGGGTCCACTTCACGCTCACTACTGCGCAGAATCAGGTCCCACATCATTTTGCGCCATATTGGGACTTGATATTGGGAGATTGAAGGTGCATCGTACATCTTTTTTTTACAGTCTATGATCTAGCCCAGTACAGGGGCTGACCGACTGGGCATGCACACGTGCGACCTCTGACATATATAGCAATTGTAAGTCGCTTTGGATAAAAGCGTCAGCTAAATGAATAAATGTAAATGTAAATGTAAGAAAATATGTTTGTAGTGTCTGTGACGTCACCTGTAGTGTTTCTGAAGAGCGTTTTTGAAGGCCAAAGTGGGCTGAGCCGGCCGTTGCCATCTTGGCCGCGTCACTACCGGATAAACGAAAATGGACAAAAAGGCGGGATTAGCTGACGTACAGCTGACAGACAGCAGACGGCTAGTAGTGACAGCAGTGGCAATCCACCTGTCACTCGAGTGGCCACGCCCTTAATTATGCAGAACTTTAAGGCTTAATATAATTTAAACGGATGAGTTATAAACAAATTCACCCCCCTCACTGTCGTCATGAAGGGAAACATTAGCTGTATACACCAAAACCACTTTTTGTACCAGACTGTTAACACATTTTTTTCTGCTGTAAAGTTGGGCATTTTAACATGGGTGACTATGGGATTGACTCGCTTTTGCTGCCAGTCGATGAATTGCCGTTTAAGTCACTTCCGTGTTGGTTTCAAGAGAGAGACGGGAAGGTTGCCGCTTGGTGCCAACGCGTCCATGCCTTGATCAGGGAATAAAAGACCGGGCAGTGTGCCGTTTACTGAGCCGTACGTCACTGACACGCTGCACATTACAAATAATCGCAGCATTTGCGATTTCAAAATCACGATAAGCCAAATCGGTTTATATGCGATAACATGGAAATTGTGATTAATTATGTAGCCCTAATGTGCATCAATCCGAGTGGCGTAACAGCGCTTGCGGATGCCTTTTGCCCCAGGAGCCTCTGAAATAGTTTCAGTGGAACCGCTGTCTTTCCCCTGGACGTATCCGGTCAGCATCGACTGCGTGCTCGTTGGTGAGATTCGCTGTCATTTAGACAGAGTCCAAATCCATACCGAGAAAAGAGATTCTCTGCACTAGGAAGAGTTTACTCTCTTCCCAGTGTGCACGAAGTCCCGGATGTCCGAGGAGCCGGAAGACCAGGTCCCCTTGTTCGCACAACAGATCTCGAGAGGGAGCCAGAATGAGCCAGTCGTCGAGAGAGTTCGTCGAGCCTCCCTCAGTGGGGTACGGGCAGCCTCTCTGACCTTGGTGAAGATGCTGGGAGACAGGGACAGCCCGAAAGGAAAGGATACCCGACCCTTCAAAGCAAACCGTTAGTGAGAGAGGAAGAACTTTTGAAGCAGATTTTGGCACTGTCTACCTTTGCGTCGCGCTTCGAGCCCAGAAACCAATCATCCGGCCAGGAATGCTCCGGGAAGGGGGAGTGTTCCTCAGTGTAGGATGCACACGGTGACCCGGGCAAGCATGGTTGTCAGCTCTTAATCCGATTCAGAATGAGAAAACACAGCCGAAGATTGAAACTTAGCATCATATTCCTCTCCGGAGGACAATAGCCCTCTCTCCGATGCTGCTATCGACATCTGATCCTCATCCAGAGCGCCCAATGAAGCGCTGGGTCGCCGCAATAGGGATTAAACGACTGAAATTGTATTTTCTTGCACAACAAACTCCAATAAATATTTTGTTCTGTTTGAGCGTTTTGTTCCCGTCAAAGCCTGGTTTCTCCCAAGGTTTTTTTTCTCTCCATTCTGTCACCTGATGGAGCTTTGGCTCCTTGCCACTGCCGCCCTTGGCTTTTGGCTTGCTTAATCGGGGACATTTAATTTAATATACAACAATATTATTGATCTGTCTGCATTGACACCATTATATGAGAACTGAACTGAGCTGGACGATGACATCACGGTTTTCTCCAGAGCCGAGATATATATATATATATAAATTTTTTTACAACAGAAATGAACCATCACTGAACTTACTCAAGCTGGACTGTGACACTATTTTCTTCAGGACACAAACTTTGCTGCATTATTTTCCTGTAATCTCTGTAAAGCTGCTCTGAAACACTCTGTACTGTAAAAGGCGCTGTATAAATAATGGTGACTTGACTTGACTTGTGAAGTGTCGCTTGCACCATTATCGCCTTTGTCTAAAAAGGGTTAAACTCCCATAATGCACTTGGAGTGGCGCTTATAAGCGGATGATGACTCGGCATATTAAATGGTGGAACTTTTCCAGACATTTTCCTGACGTCCAAAAACATGCAATGCTTTCAAAAACCCTTTTCCCTCAGAAACCTGGATGCGTTTCTTCTGTCTGACCCTGACGTACTCTTGCCGGAGTTTGGATTGAAACGCAGCCACAACGTTCAGCCTCATAAATGCACAATTTATCTCCGACACTTACACAAGACTTAGTGTTATATACGAGGGCCTTAAAAGAAGAGCACTTAATATGAGGGATAATGCTCAGCCAATATCTTAATAACACTCTGTCTAAATTTGTGTAATAGTACACACACACACACACACACTCTTGTTGGACACTGTCTGCGTTTTAATGATGAGTAGAATTTAGTGAAGACTTTATTTTCATTGTACCGCTGTGCAAAACAATGACATTTGTTGCTATCCCACGTTCTCAGACATTTACATAAAACATCAAAAGAATCTAGTGAAATAAGGGCTCTGTTCCAAACCATAGTGTGCTCCCTGCATAGGCAGCAACTATAATGCACCTAATTTTTCACCAAATATATTTTATGTCAGCTTTATTTCAATAGTTGTATTAGCTGTGCAGCTCTAGGATTTGAGACAGAGCCATAGAAACACTGCACAAAAGCTTTTGTTTCTTAGCATTTTTGTCTTGTTTCCAGTCCAAATATCTACAAATTCTTAAATCAAGATGCATTTACTAGATTAATAAAATGCCATAAGATATTGTCTCTTGTTTTCTGGGGTAATAAATTAAAATGAATAAATTAAAATGAGCTAAATGATCTGCCAATGGGGTCAGAAAAATAATGTTAATTCAAACAGAAACAAGATTATTTCTCTGACCCCATTGGCAGATCATTTTGATTGTTTTAAGCAACAACTCTCTTAATTTTTATTTATTTCCCCAGAAAACAAGACATAATATCTTATGGCATTTGACTACTTTATTAAATGCATCTTGATTTAAGAATTTTTAGATATTTGGAAAACTGGAAACAAGACAAAAATAGAGTGAGAAAAGCATTTTTTTGCAGTGAATAGAGATCAGTGTTTTTGTATATTTGGCTAGTGATGATGATGATGACCAAACCTTCTCTGTCTCTTTGTGTCTCCAGCTGGTGTTGTTCTCAGGGAAGTTGAACACTATAGCGAGTATCGTGAGCATTTTCTTCCTGCTGGTTTACGCAACTGTGGATCTGGCCTGTCTGGCGCTGGAATGGGCGTCCGCCCCAAACTTCAGGTGATGCATCCCTGTGTTATTAATCAAAGAGTGTCATGCTCACTAAAGCCTTTAACGTCAAAGGCAGACCTGCTTTTCTGAGTGAGTGAGTGAGTGAGTGAGTGAGTGAGTGAGTGAGTGAGTGAGTGAGTGAGTGAGTGAGTGAGTGAGTGAGTGAGTGAGTGAGTGAGTGAGTGAGTGAGTGAGTGAGTGAGTGACTGAGTGAGTGACTGAGTGAGTGACTGAATGACTGAGTGACTGAGTGAGTGACTGACTGAGTGACTGAGTGACTGAGTGACTGAGTGAGTGACTGAGTGAGTGACTGAGTGAGTGACTGAGTGAGTGAGTGACTGAGTGAGTGAGTGAGTGAGTGAGTGAGTGAGTGACTGAGTGAGTGAGTGACTGAGTGAGTGAGTGAGTGAGTGAGTGAGTGAGTGAGTGAGTGAGTGACTGACTGAGTGACTGAGTGACTGAGTGACTGAGTGACTGAGTGACTGACTGAGTGACTGAGTGACTGAGTGACTGAGTGACTGAGTGAGTGAGTGACTGAG
>NC_140223.1:584268-589268 GCF_951802725.1 Rutilus rutilus
CAGTAAAAACAGTGAAATATTATTCTAATGTAAATCAGCTGTTCTCTATGTGAATATACAGTAAAGTGTGATTTATTCCTGTGATCAAAGCTGAATGTTCAGCATCATTACTCCAGTCTTCAGTGTCACATGATCCTTCACACATCACTCTAATATGAGGATCTGATGATCAAGAAACATTTATGATTATTATCAGTGTTGAAAACAGTTCATATTTCTGTGGAAATGGTGATGCATTTGATTTCTCAGGATTCTTGGATGAATAGAAAGTTCAAATAAACAGCATTTTTCTGAAATAGAATCTTTTGTAACATTATAAATGCCTTTACTGTCACTTTTGATCAATTTAATGCGTTCTTGATTAATAAAAGTATTACAAAAGTATTATATCTTATTATATTATATCTTTCCAAAAAAATGTATGAATAGGTAACGGGAAAGTTAGTCAGTGTGAGGAGTGTCCTGTGTGTCGAGCTCCAGGTCTGTATATTACACTGGTGTCAGGACAGAGTTGCTCCTGATGTTCATTGGCTGATGGAAATGAGGAGAGCAATTAAACTGATTAACGGCCCTTCAGCTGATCCTACTGTCCTCTAATCAGAGGCTGATTGAAGCGCTGAGAGTTTCTACACCTCTGTGTGAGTGAGTGTGTACGAGTGTGTGTGTGTGTGTGTGTGAGAGTGTGACTCTCTGTGTGTGTGTGAGTGTGTACGAGTGAGTGTGTGTGTGTGTGTGTGTGTGAGAGTGTGTGTGTGTCTCTGTAAACGTGTGTGTGTGTCTGTGAGTGTGATTGTGTGTCTGTAAATGTGTGTGTGTGTCTGTAAACGTGTGTGTGTCTGAGTGTGACTGTGTCTGTAAATGTGTGTGTCTGTAAACGTGTGTGTGTGTGTGTGTGTGTGTGTGTCTGTGAGTGAGTGAGTGTGTGCGTGTCTCTGTGTCTGTAAATGTGTGTGTCGCGCGGGTCATTTTGGCAGCGGGAAGTTTGCTTTTTGCTGACACGAGCAGGGTGACATCACTTTGAGTGCAGATCCGCTGGCTTTTAACATAATTGCTGCTCAGAGCGACACTGGAGGACGAGAGAGAGTGTGTGTGTGTGTGTGTGTGTGTGTGTGTGTGTGTGTGTGTGTGTGTGTGTGTGTGTGTGTGTGAGAGAGAGAGAGAGAGAGAGAGAGTGTGCGTGTGAGAGAGAGAGAGAGAGAGAGAAAGAAAGGAGAAATAAAGGAGAAACAAGGGTGAGAGTAAACTGTGATAATGGAGCAAAAGAACAAAACACAGCCAGAACTTTTGTTGTTTCCTCTCAGGTAATTACAGAAGATTACTGCAGCTCAGTGTGTGTGTGTGTGTGTGTGTGAGAGAGAGAGAGAGAGAGAGATTGAAGTGAAAGAGGAGAAAGAGAAACGGTGAAAGTGAAGTGGCAGATAAGTGAAAAGAAAAAAGGAATGGAAAGGGGGAGTGTGAAAGAGACGGGAAAACTGGAGTGTGTGTGTGAAAGAGAGTGTGTCTGTCTGTGTGTGTGTGTGTGTGTGTGTGTGTGTGTGTGTGTGTGTGTGTGTGTGTGTGTGTGTGTGAAAAACACTATTACAATAGTCAAGTCTAGCTGTAACACATGCATGAGGAAGTTTCTCGGTGTCGAGTCGGAGAACATCAGGCACTCTGGAGGTGTTTCTGAGGCGATAATATACGGTTTCAGTGACATCGCTAATGTTTTTAAACTGAGGTCACGGTCGACCATGACTCGCGAGTTCCTGACCTGATTACTGGCTTTACGAGTCCAGATGTGGAGCAATAGGTGTTCGCTGAGCATCGTTACCGATAACAAGTACCTCTGTCTTATCTTTATTTACCTGTAAAGAGTTCTGTGGAAACTGAAGTGTGCGCATCGGGTGCAAGTGAGAGATAGAGTCGCATGTCATGTTTATATTGGTGAAAGGAAATATTGTGCTGATTAATTACACTAAAGGAAGCATGTGAAGTTAAATAATAGAGGACCCAACACTGAGCCCTGAGGAACACCACAGGATAAGATGCAGCGCGTGGAGGATTCCCTGCTACTGAAGTGTGTGAGACAGGACCCGATACACCGACCCGGTTCTGTAGTCCGTCGAGCAGTCTCATGATTCTCACACACACACACACACACACACACACACACACACACACACACACACATTCTGTAGTCCGTCAAGCTGAGTCTCATGATCTCATGATGAAAGAATTAAAAAAGAGCCTTCATTTTCTTTATACAAAAACTATAATTATGTATTTCTTTTGATTTCGAGGTGAAATATAACCTAGACATGTCTTTGTATGAATCCCTACTGTTGTTTGGATGCATACATTGATTTAGCACTGAACACACACACACACACACACACACACACACACACACACACACTACCCTCTCTGCAAGATGAAAATCCATTAAAGACAAACTCGTAATTGCGTTATAATGACTCTCTCACAAACACACATTTAAACCCACACACACACACATTCTCAATGGTCCAAACACACAGAAATGCTCATTGTTATTTACACACACGGCTGACCTTTGACCTGTTTCCTCCTCGAGCAACATCTCTAAACGACTCGAGCTGCTAATGAACGACCGAGACAAGGGGTGCTTTTAGAGACGTCAGAACGTGTGTGTGTGTGTGTGTGTGTGTGTGTGTGTGTGTGTGACGCTGATGTGATTACTGATCAAAACACACACTGCTGTTTGTCTGTGTCGTTCTCATATTTGTACAACAGAAGAAAAAGAAAATGTCTGGCAGTATTTAATCTGTAATATTTCTGTAACTGGATAATGATCTCTTTCCTGCTCGTGTTTTCCTCCGTTGCAGATTAACACGAGCATCTGTGAGGATGAGAGATGTGGAGAGATAGAGATGTGGAGAGCTGCTTTACATGCAGTCATTGAGTCATTTCAGATATAATGTGCAAATTATACATCAATGACAGTTCAGTTCTGCTAATTAGTGTATTTCCCACGTCTGTGACGCTCAAGCGCTGGTTTCTTAATGTTGTACTCGTGTTCAGTCACACACCAATCTATATCTGATGAATATAGAAATAAATAAATAAATAAATATATACATATATATGTTAGGGATGCACCGATATGAACATTTTTGCCGATACCGATAATTCCTTACATTTGAAAGCCGATAACCGATATATTGGCCGATAAATCTAAATTAATTTTTTATATACTAGCCTGTATACATAAACAAAAGGCTCACCATTAAAAGCCATGTCCCAAACACATAAATCAAACATATACAATACAGTAGCCTAGTTTGAACCAGTGTAAGATTCTTTAACTTTTAAAATGAATTTTACCCTCCTATGGCCAACTTTCTTTATTAAAAAATGTTTACACTGTATAATAAGGTTTCATTTTGTTAGCCTTAGTTAACATGAAACAACAATTAATGAACAATACTTGACGTGAGTGCACAAGCGAACTTGACTTGCTTGTCATGAAGGCTTAACTCCAGACGCGCTCACGCTGAAACACTGGCGAACAAGAGTTCACACCAAGAATTCACATTTACTCCTGCCATTACTTCCTCCCTCCTTTACTTTCTTCCTCCTTCCTTCCTCCCTCCATTACTTCCTTCCTTTCTTCCTCCATTACTTCCTTCCTTTCTTCCTCCATTACTTCCTTCCTTTCTTCCTCCATTACTTCCTTCCTTCCTTCCTTCCTTCCTCCCCTCCGTCCATCCTCCCTCCCTTCCTTCCTTCCTCCATTACTTCCTTCCTTCCTTCCTTCCTCCCCTCCGTCCATCCTCCCTTCCTTCCATTGGGGATATTTAATTTTATCAATCAATAAATTCCACTAGAAACAAACCTTGTTGTATTATTTTAATTTAATACTGTGAAGCTGCTTTGATACAATCTGTATTGTGAAAAGCGCTATACAAATATACTTGACTTGACTTCCTCCATTACTTCCTCCTTTCCTTCCTTCCTCCATTACTTCCTTCCTCCCTTTCTTCCTCCCTCCCTTTCTTCCTCCATTACTTCCCCCTTCCTTCCTTCCTTCATCCCTCCCTCCATCCCTTCCTTCCTTCCTCCATCCCTTCCTCCATTACTTCCTTCCTTCCCTCCTTCCTCCCTTTCTTCCTCCCTTTCTTCCTCCATTACTTCCTCCCTCCCTTTCTTTCTCCATTACTTCCCTCCTTCCTCCCTTTCTTCCTCCATTACTTCCCCCTTCCTTCCTCACTCCATTACTTCCTTCCTCCCTCCCTCCCTTCCTTCCTTCCTTCATCCCTTCCTTCCTTCATCCCTCCATTACTTCCTTCCTCCATTACTTCCTTCCTCCCTTTCTTCCTCCATTACTTCCTCCATTACTTCCTTCCTTCCTTCCTCCATTAGTTCCTTCCTTCCTTCCTTCCTTCCTTCCTTCCTTCCTTCCTCCATTAGTTCCTTCCTTCCTTCCTTCCTCCCTCCATTCCTTCCTTCCTTCCTTCCTTCCTTCCTTCCTTCCTTCCTTCCTTCCTTCCTTCCTTCCTTCCTTCCTTCCTTCCTTCCTTCCTTCCTTCCTTCCTTCCTCCATTACTTCCAGATGAACATCCAGTGAACATCCAGACAGACTCTGATCCTCTCTCTCTCTGTGTCTCTGTGTCTCTGCAGGCCGACGTTCCGGTATTTCACCTGGCACACGTGTGTTCTGGGGATCATTGGCTGCGCAGTGATGATGTTCCTGATCAACTCCATCTACGCGTCTGCCAGTATCGCCTTCATGCTGCTCCTGCTGCTCCTGATCCACTACCTGAGTCCCGCCAGCAGCTGGGGCTACATCACCCAGGCACTCATCTTCCACCAGGTCTGTGTGTGTATGTGTGTGTGTGAGAGAGAGAGAGGGAGAGAGAGAGAGGGAGAGAGAGAGAGAGAGAGAGAGAGGGAGAGGGAGAGAGAGAGAGCGAGAGAGAGAGAGATAGAGAGTGTGAGAGGAGAGAGCAAGAGAGAGAGCGAGAGAGAGAGCGAGCGAGCGA
>NC_140223.1:599268-611768 GCF_951802725.1 Rutilus rutilus
TGCGCAGAACTCGTCAGGCGGAAAGAAGCCGTGTTCATTTGTGGCGTTCAATCCCTGCTGCTGTAAACACACACACACACACACACACACACACACACACACACACACACACACCTGCAGAAAACACACAAACAAACTCTGCATGTGTCTTTCAGTTGAAAGTAATTTCTTCACTTAAAACTAAGATGCAAATTAGACTTTAAAGTTACATGAAATAAACATTATTTACTTTAATGCATGTTATTCTGTAGAGTTTAGTTTCGAGTAGTTTTGACCATCGTCATTGTCACTTTTGCTCCTTATTCTGGAATTATCTATCTATCTATCTATCTATCTATCTATCTATCTATCTATCTATCTATCTAACTATCTATCTATCTATCTATCTATCTATCTATCTATCTATCTACACTATATTCCCAAAAGTATTGGGACACGCCTCCAAATCATTGAGTTCAGGTGTTCCAGTCACTTCCATGGCCACAGTTGTATAAATCAAGCACTAGACATGCAGACGCTTCTACACACATCTGTGAAAGAATGGGTCGCTCTCAGGAGCTCAGTGAACCTAAGCGTGGGATCGTAATCAGTTGCCACCTGAGCAATAAGTCCATTCATGAAATTTTCTCACTACTAAATATTTCACGGTCAACTGTTTAGTGGTATTATAACAAAGTGGAAACAATTGAGGCTCTTAGTCCTCAGAAGTCGCCAACTTTCTGCAGAGGCAATAAAGCATCGGGTGCAGTGGTGTAAAGCGTGGGATGCAGTGGAGTAAAGCGTGGGATGCAGTGGAGTAAAGCGTGGGATGCAGTGGTGTAAAGCGTGGGATGCAGGGGTGTAAAGCGTGGGATGCAGTGGTGTAAAACGTGGGGTGCAGTGGTGTAAAGCATGGGGTGCAGTGGTGTAAACGTGGGGTGCAGTGGCGTAAAGCGTGGGATGCAGTGGAGTAAAGCGTGGGATGCAGTGGGTTAAAGCGTGGGATGCAGTGGGTTAAAGCGTGGGATGCAGTGGAGTAAAGCGTGGGATGCAGTGGGTTAAAGCGTGGGATGCAGTGGTGTAAAGCGTGGGATGCAGTGGCGTAAAGCGGGGGGTGCAGTGGCGTAAAGCGTGGGATGCAGTGGTGTAAAGCGTGGGATGCAGTGGAGTAAAGCGTGGGATGCAGTGGCGTAAAGCGTGGGATGCAGTGGAGTAAAGCGTGGGGTGCAGTGGCGTAAAGCGTGGGATGCAGTGGCGTAAAGCGTGGGGTGCAGTGGCGTAAAGCGTGGGATGCAGTGGTGTAAAGCGTGGGATGCAGTGGTGTACAGTGTGGGATGCAGTGGAGTAAAGCGTTGGGGTGCAGTGGTGTAAAGCGTGGGATGCAGTGGGTTAAAGCGTGGGATACAGGGGTGTAAAGCGAGGGATGCAGTGGTGTAAAGCGTGGGATGCAGTGGAGTAAAGCGTGGGGTGCAGTGGTGTAAAGCGTGGGATGCAGTGGGTTAAAGCGTGGGAGACAGGGGTGTAAAGCGAGGGATGCAGTGGTCTAAAGCGTGGGATGCAGTGGAGTAAAGCGTGGGATGCAGTGGAGTAAAGCGTGGGATGCAGTGGAGTAAAGCGTGGGATGCAGTGGAGTAAAGCGTGGGATGCAGTGGTGTAAAGCGAGGGATGCAGTGGAGTAAAGCGTGGGATGCAGTGGTGTAAAGCGTGGGAGACAGGGGTGTAAAGCGTGGGGTGCAGTGGAGTAAAGCGTGGGATGCAGTGGAGTAAAGCGAGGGATGCAGTGGTGTAAAGCGTGGGATGCAGTGGAGTAAAGCGAGGGATGCAGTGGAGTAAAGCGTGGGAGACAGGGGAGTAAAGCGTGGGATGCAGTGGAGTAAAGCGTGGGAGACAGGGGTGTAAAGCGAGGGATGCAGTGGTGTAAAGCGTGGGATGCAGTGGAGTAAAGCGTGGGATGCAGTGGTGTAAAGCGTGGGATGCAGTGGTGTAAAGCGTGGGATGCAGTGGAGTAAAGCGTGGGGTGCAGTGGTGTAAAGCGTGGGATGCAGTGGTGTAAAGCGTGGGATGCAGTGGTGTAAAGCGTGGGATGCAGTGGTGTAAAGCGTGGGATGCAGTGGTGTAAAGCGTGGGATGCAGTGGTGTAAAGCGTGGGATGCAGTGGTGTAAAGCGTGGGATGCAGTGGAGTAAAGCGTGGGAGACAGGGGTGTAAAGCGAGGGATGCAGTGGTGTAAAGCGTGGGATGCAGTGGAGTAAAGCGTGGGATGCAGTGGTGTAAAGCGTGGGGTGCAGTGGTGTAAAGCGTGGGATGCAGTGGAGTAAAGCGTGGGATGCAGTGGAGTAAAGCGTGGGGTGCAGTGGCGTAAAGCGTGGGATGCAGTGGAGTAAAGCGTGGGATGCAGTGGTGTAAAGCGTGGGGTGCAGTGGCGTAAAGCGTGGGATGCAGTGGTGTAAAGCGTGGGGTGCAGTGGTGTAAAGCGTGGGATGCAGTGGAGTAAAGCGTGGGATGCAGTGGCGTAAAGCGTGGGATGCAGTGGAGTAAAGCGTGGGGTGCAGTGGTGTAAAGCGTGGGGTGCAGTGGTGTAAAGCGTGGGGTGCAGTGGTGTAAAGCGTGGGATGCAGTGGCGTAAAGCGTGGGGTGCAGTGGCGTAAAGCGTGGGATGCAGTGGAGTAAAGCGTGGGGTGCAGTGGTGTAAAGCGTGGGGTGCAGTGGTGTAAAGCGTGGGATGCAGTGGTGTAAAGCGTGGGATGCAGTGGTGTAAAGCGTGGGATGCAGTGGAGTAAAGCGTGGGATGCAGTGGTGTAAAGCGTGGGATGCAGTGGTGTAAAGCGTGGGATGCAGTGGAGTAAAGCGTGGGATGCAGTGGTGTAAAGTGTGGGATGCAGTGGTGTAAAGCGTGGGGTGCAGTGGCGTAAAGCGTGGGGTGCAGTGGCGTAAAGCGTGGGATGCAGTGGTGTAAAGCGTGGGGTGCAGTGGTGTAAAGCGTGGGATGCAGTGGTGTAAAGCGTGGGATGCAGTGGCGTAAAGCGTGGGATGCAGTGGCGTAAAGCGTGGGGTGCAGTGGCGTAAAGCGTGGGATGCAGTGGAGTAAAGCGTGGGATGCAGTGGCTTAAGCGTGGGATGCAGTGGCGTAAAGCGTGGGATGCAGTGGTGTAAAGCGTGGGGTGCAGTGGTGTAAAGCGTGGGATGCAGTGGAGTAAAGCGTGGGGTGCAGTGGTGTAAAGCGTGGGATGCAGTGGAGTAAAGCGTGGGATGCAGTGGTGTAAAGCGTGGGATGCAGTGGAGTAAAGCGTGGGGTGCAGTGGTGTAAAGCGTGGGGTGCAGTGGTGTAAAGCGTGGGATGCAGTGGTGTAAAGCGTGGGATGCAGTGGTGTAAAGCGTGGGATGCAGTGGAGTAAAGCGTGGGATGCAGTGGTGTAAAGTGTGGGATGCAGTGGTGTAAAGCGTGGGGTGCAGTGGCGTAAAGCGTGGGGTGCAGTGGCGTAAAGCGTGGGATGCAGTGGTGTAAAGCGTGGGGTGCAGTGGTGTAAAGCGTGGGATGCAGTGGTGTAAAGCGTGGGATGCAGTGGCGTAAAGCGTGGGATGCAGTGGCGTAAAGCGTGGGGTGCAGTGGCGTAAAGCGTGGGATGCAGTGGAGTAAAGCGTGGGATGCAGTGGCTTAAGCGTGGGATGCAGTGGCGTAAAGCGTGGGATGCAGTGGTGTAAAGCGTGGGGTGCAGTGGTGTAAAGCGTGGGATGCAGTGGAGTAAAGCGTGGGGTGCAGTGGTGTAAAGCGTGGGATGCAGTGGAGTAAAGCGTGGGATGCAGTGGTGTAAAGCGTGGGATGCAGTGGAGTAAAGCGTGGGG
This sequence comes from Rutilus rutilus, assembly GCF_951802725.1. Classification (NCBI taxonomy): domain Eukaryota; kingdom Metazoa; phylum Chordata; class Actinopteri; order Cypriniformes; family Leuciscidae; genus Rutilus; species Rutilus rutilus. The sequence continues at coordinate 603,090 of NC_140223.1, forward strand.
TGCAGTGGAGTAAAGCGTGGGATGCAGTGGCGTAAAGCGTGGGATGCAGTGGGGTAAAGCGTGGGATGCAGTGGTGTAAAGCGTAGGGTGCAGTGGGGTAAAGCGTGGGATGCAGTGGTGTAAAGCGTGGGATGCAGTGGCTTAAAGCGTGGGATGCAGTGGTGTAAAGCGTGGGATGCAGTGGTGTAAAGCGTGGGATGCAGTGGCGTAAAGCGTGGGATGCAGTGGCGTAAAGCGTGGGATGCAGTGGTGTAAAGCGTGGGATGCAGTGGAGTAAAGCGTGGGGTGCAGTGGTGTAAAGCGTGGGGTGCAGTGGTGTAAAGCGTGGGATGCAGTGGTGTAAAGCGTGGGATGCAGTGGTGTAAAGCGTGGGATGCAGTGGAGTAAAGCGTGGGATGCAGTGGTGTAAAGTGTGGGATGCAGTGGTGTAAAGCGTGGGGTGCAGTGGCGTAAAGCGTGGGGTGCAGTGGCGTAAAGCGTGGGATGCAGTGGTGTAAAGCGTGGGGTGCAGTGGTGTAAAGCGTGGGATGCAGTGGTGTAAAGCGTGGGATGCAGTGGCGTAAAGCGTGGGATGCAGTGGCGTAAAGCGTGGGGTGCAGTGGCGTAAAGCGTGGGATGCAGTGGAGTAAAGCGTGGGATGCAGTGGCTTAAGCGTGGGATGCAGTGGCGTAAAGCGTGGGATGCAGTGGTGTAAAGCGTGGGGTGCAGTGGTGTAAAGCGTGGGATGCAGTGGAGTAAAGCGTGGGGTGCAGTGGTGTAAAGCGTGGGATGCAGTGGAGTAAAGCGTGGGATGCAGTGGTGTAAAGCGTGGGATGCAGTGGAGTAAAGCGTGGGGTGCAGTGGAGTAAAGCGTGGGATGCAGTGGCGTAAAGCGTGGGATGCAGTGGGGTAAAGCGTGGGATGCAGTGGTGTAAAGCGTAGGGTGCAGTGGGGTAAAGCGTGGGATGCAGTGGTGTAAAGCGTGGGATGCAGTGGCTTAAAGCGTGGGATGCAGTGGTGTAAAGCGTGGGATGCAGTGGTGTAAAGCGTGGGATGCAGTGGCGTAAAGCGTGGGATGCAGTGGTGTAAAGCGTGGGATGCAGTGGTGTAAAGCGTGGGATGCAGTGGCGTAAAGCGTGGGATGCAGACTGTCAGTGAATGGTGAAGATACCATCTAAAGCTCAAATAAAGTATTCAGTCTTTAACTTGTAGAATATGAGGTCTGAATGTGTTTCTCTTGTGATGGCAGGACTGGATGGGTGATGGGATCAGATACGGACTGTAGTATTGATGGATTCAGCTGTGTGTCATTGAGTCTGGTGTGAGATAGGAAACCCTGCAGTCAGAGAAATGAGTCTTCAAACACACACACACATACACACACACACACACACACACACACACACACACCAACTGCTGCGATTCTGCTTTAGATTCGCTGCTGTCTTTAAGAGCATATGTCAGTTTGCTCTTCATACAGATGTTTTCTCCTCGGTAAAATACAGTTTCAGCATCTGCTGCATCCTGTTGATTTGTATGTGATATACATACAGGCTGGATATTTCTTTAACGCACACTTAAACCCTGGCAGTACAGTTGACTCAGGGAGATTTCTATTTTTATAGCTATATTTATAAACTTATTTACATGGAAATTACTTTGCTCCTTTGCTAAAAACTCACATATGTTGCGTAAAAAATGTGTATATAAATATAATGTTAGTGTGTATATATGGATCAGGTGTACTAAAGGGTTTAAGAGCAGAAATGTGCAGCTTGTAATTTTGTTAAACCCCTTGTCATGTCAATGCTCCAGTAAAAACGTGTTATTTGAGCTGTAAAGTGTCGAAGTCTGGAAGTGAACTGATATTTAATATCATCTGTGTCGTATTTTCTTTGACCTTGTATAGTTTTTTTTTTTTTTGATTTTTGAAGCCATTCCATGTTCATCTGACTAATTTGACTAAATTTTACCATGTGACGGACACATTTGTAGACAATGTACAGTAGAGTTAGACTGGACGCACAACCCTAGACACCAACAACAACAGGTGAGCGTTTTCGCAACCCTTAAAATGTACATTTTGCTAAACTAACTCTACATGATATATTATATGGTCAGTTGGATTAATTTTTTTCCCAGCTGTCTGTGACATTTCCGGGGGAAAAGTTAAAATAATAGTTTATTGACGATATTTCACAAATGCTTTAGATGTTATTTGAACCAATTATTTCTCTGTGAAATCAGCAAATCTGACACCAGACACAATAACTGTTTCAATCAAGGATTGAATTAAATTTATTAAAAGTGACAGAAAAGACATTTACACTGAGGTTGAAAGTTTGGAATAATTGAGATTTGTTAATGTTTTTAAAGAGTACATTCCAGTGTAAATCAGCTGTTTTCTAATGTGAATATACAGTAAAGTGTAATTTATTCCTGTGATCAAAGCTGAATGTTCAGCATCATTACTCCAGTCTTCAGTGTCACATGATCCTTCACACATCACTCTAATATGAGGATTTGATGATCAAGAAACATTTATGATTATTATCAGTGTTACATTGGAAACATTGGAAACCATCATACATTTTATTTTTCAAGATTGTTTGATGAATATGAATTTCAAAAGAAGACCATTTATTTGAAATAGAATCTTTTGTAACATTATAAATGTATTTACTGTCACTTTTGATCAATTTAATCAATCCTTGATTAATAAAAGTGTTAATTTCTTTAAGTAAAAAAATCATACCCCATAAATTATGAAACCACCCCAATGTTTCAGAAACGCTATAGTGTTTGCTCAATGTGTGAAGACTAATGATAGTCAGAAAGAGGAGATGAAGTAGAGTAGAGTAGAATAGAATAGAATAGAATAGAATAGAATAGAATAGAATAGAATAGAATAGAATAGGCTAGAGTAGAGTAGAGTAGAATAGAGCGTGGCGTGTAGAGTTGAGTGCAGTGGATGTGGGAATGATGAATGACTGCTGACACGTTTATGACTCTGTGTTTGTTCTCCAGGCCGAGCAGAAAATGACAGTGTCATATAAAACTCAACAGAGCAGAGAGACGGGAGAGAGATTCATTTACACTGTTTTAAATGAGAAATTAAAAGGGTCAGTGTGTCTCCAGTTCAATCTGAATTTAGTGAAAAAACCCAAACAAAGGTGTGTGTTACAGAAACCTTATTGCGATCACATATGGACTAAACTCATTACAGTGTGTGTGAGTCAAATAAACCCAGCACACGAGCTCAGGTTCCTCTCGTGATGGATTGATCCAGCAGCTCCATATGCTGAAGACATTAAGACACCTTCGTCAGCGCCATAAAAAGGGTCTGTCTCTCTCTCTCATTAACATTCTGTCTCTCTTTCAGGGACATAAACCGACATGAGGAACATCTGCACGTGGAACGAACCCGGACTAACACAGAGAAGGTTCCTCAGGTAACAGGGAACGTCCTCTCAAAGTCATGAACAAACGTTCTTCCAGTAACATTTATAAAACGTTAATTCAAAGTAATCTGGTCTTTCATAATGTTCTCAAAATGTTAGCACAAAAACAATATTTATACATCGTTCGTCAAGCTTCATAAAGTTCATAAAGGTTTTAGTTGGACGTTCGTCTAACGTTTCTTAAATGTTACTACATGTTTCAGAATGTTCAGAGAACATTCTAAAGTAACGTTCAGAGAACATTCAAAAGGTAACGTTCAGAGAACATTCAAAAGTAACGTTCAGAGAACATTGAAAAGCAGAAGTCAGAGAACATTAAATGTAACGTTCAGAGAACATTCAAAAGTAACATTCAGAGAACATTCTAAAGTAACGTTCAGAGAACATTCAAAAGTAACATTCAGAGAACATTCAAAAGTAACATTCAGAGAACATTCAAAAGTAACGTTCAGAGAACATTCAAAAGAAACGTTCAGAGAACATTCAAAAGCAGAAGTCAGAGAACATTAAATGTAACGTTCAGAAAACATTCAAAAGTAACATTCAGAGAACATTCAAAAGTAGCGTTCAGAGAACATTCAAAAGTAGCGTTCAGAGAACATTCAAAAGTAACATTCAGAGAACATTCTAAAGTAACATTCAGAGAACATTCAAAAGTAACGTTCAGAGAACATTCAAAAGTAACGTTCAGAGAACATTCAAAAGCAGAAGTCAGAGAACATTAAATGTAACGTTCAGAAAACATTCAAAAGTAACGTTCAGAAAACATTCAAAAGTAACATTCAGAGAACATTCAAAAGTAACTTTCAGAGAACATTCTAAAGTAACTTTCAGAGAACATTCTAAAGTAACATTCAGAGAACATTCTAAAGTAACGTTCAGAGAACATTCTAAAGTAACGTTCAGAGAACATTCGAATGTAATGTTTTGATGGGAACATTACCAAGATGTTCTAGATCATATTTCTGTTAGCTGGATCAGGCGATCTAGTAATCGCTTGTGATTTCACTGAGTTTTGCCAGTGATTTCATTCTTAATCTCTCGCACAAGACGATCAAATAACCAAACTCACAGAGTTACCTTGTGCAAATCTGATTTAACTCAGCACTGAAAACACTCTGGTTAAACCTCAAGCCTTTATCTCCTCTTAAACGGCAGGAAGTCCTTAAAGAGCTTGAGTTCATCTGAAGCGTTCACATGTTCACTCCTGAAACAAACCGAGTGTAAAAACACACGTCACAAGTCATTGAGTTTTCCTTGCAGTGGAAAATGTCTTTGGCCCGGTCGGAACTGAGGCGTGTGTTTTCCTACAGGGAGTGTGTGAACCGCTCAAATATATACCTTATATATGCAATGCAAGTCACTTTAGATAAAAGCATCTGATAAATGCTTTACTGTTGTTCAGGATGCATTAGTGTTTACACTCAAAGTGGTCACATGTATTTATGACTAATTACACTATTTTATGCCACCAGTTATTTTTGCATGTGTTGTTTTTGTGTCGATTCACTGAGTGAATTTAGCAGATCAGGTCCTGACACAACAAACTCCCACAAAATTAGTGCAGATCATAGTTTGCACATAGAAATTGTGTAAGTGGTTATTATTATTTTTTTCCTTGCCATAAAAGTGCCATGTTAATTGAATCAGGCAAGGCTGTAACAATGGCTTCAACATTGAGGGGGCAATTTAATGTTTGTAATGGTCTTTTAATTAAATAATTAAATAATTTAACTCAATAATTAAAGAATTTGAATGCATTTAGGGGAATAACGAGAAAGCAAGAAGAATATGTAATCAATTTGAACCATTGATAGCAAATACTGTTTTTATTTTCAAATATGCACACATTCGTACGCATGTAATGTCGAAAACAACGGGAAACTTTTTATGCGTTTTTGCCGTTCATTTACACAACAATGGTGTTTTGGGCGCCTGAACACGCAAACTTTTGAAAGCGGTCTCTGTGTAAACAACAAAAACGTGAATCTCTGAAGACGATGACGTCGTGCACATGCATATTACGTGTTTAATCTATAGTGTTTCATCGCCATCTACTGGCCTGACAGCAGAATACAGCGTTTTTAGATTTTAGCGTTTTGACAATGGTGTCGTCTGTACGCAGAAAACTCACAGGAAAACATTCTCCGTTTTAAGCATATCGTCGTCGTGTAAACTTACCCTCAGGCTACATGATTCACGTAGAAGATTCATCCTATATTTTCAATTTTAAAACTGCGAAATTTGACAAAAAAAAGTTGAGTAGTTTGCATTACTATATGTTACTAAAGGTGGTTTAACATTTATATTGTGAAACAGTTGTCAAACATTACATATTTAGCTGCTTTATATCTTACCTCAGACGCGCTTCAACTGTTAAACGGAAGTGGCTCGCTGAAACTGGCTTTAGGACCCAGAGGAACAGCGCATTTGCTCCATATAGAGCTATAAGGCCATCTAGAGTCATGAAATATCATGTTATAGTATTATTTTTCCACAAGAGGTCGCCAAAGACACACAATGTAAGATATTTAGAGCTGAATAAAAAGGTTTAGGCATGAAATGTAAGTTGAAAGAATGTGAGGAATGTGCTTAAATTACTATTTATTTATTATTTATTGATCAAATCTAGTAATTTAAAGATAAATATAAATAAATAAAAAAGTTTTCTGTAAAAATAATAATAATAATAATAATTTAAAGGCTTCGGGTCATTTTGACCCGCGAAGGAAAGATGTGTTCCAAAGTGCGCGGGAAGGATGCCCCGCCTTCTTTGATTTGATTGGCTGTCATTTGAACAATGATGCGCGCGGATAGATCGCTGAGACAGAGCAGGCTAAACTTTTTTAAATGCCTTGCATTGATAATTACTTGATTTTTAACGTATTTTCAGTGCATTGCTGCTGGTTTAGTTGCACGTGAATAATGCGCAGTCTTTAACGCGTGCACTAATGGGTCAGCTATAAGGATAAAGCCCTGCGTCAGGACCCCAGGAGTCGCTCTCTCTGGCTTGGCTAATTTATCAGCGTGGACGCTCGCTCTCCTGTCGCTAGGTAACACACACTCTGTCTGACAGCTTTGGAGATTCACAGGTGTAAATTTTGGAGATTGAATTTGCTCAGTGTGTGTGTGTGTGTGTGTGTGTGTTATACTATTACTCTTTCGTGCACAGCTGCTAACAGGTGGATCTGATCTCAGTAAGATGCGCATCTGAGCTGCTGAAGACAAACACAGTGGCTACTAAAGGTCACTTAGACATTTGGACACTTGTAAAAGTCAGAATGCCATTGCCTTTGATGATGAAGTATCAAACCGAGTCGTTCATTGAAAAGCAAGATGCAGAAACACACTTCTACTATCAAACCATTTGACGGATAGAAGTTTGTTTGGTTTAAAAGAACATTAATGCATTAGCAGATGCTTTTATCTAAAGCAGTTCTTTCAAAAAACAGCCCTTTTTGCACACTATAAAAAAATTTTTTCGCAGAAAATGAGTTTAATTCGATGCATTACTGTTTCTTTGTAACTGTGAAATTTACTGCCGATTTCTGACTGAAAATTGTTCCTAAACCTTTTTTCTTCAGTGTATTGAACACCAGGTTTATTAGAGACCTGACTGACAGTCTAAGTAGAAAATGTCGGAACTGAAGATCCCTGATGCAACATTCCCACACATGATGATGTGCATAAAATCTCTTTATTTTCGGCAGCTGAAACGGGATGTTTGTTCTGCCTCAGTCCTGCGTAGGGCTGGGTATCGTTTTCATTTTAACCATTACAATTCTGCTTATCAATTCTTAAATTTGATTCCAATAAGGTAAAATAACCTTTGACTGCAGCAGGAATATTAGTGTTATTATAGCAGGAATATTAGTGTTATTATAGCAGGAATATTAGTGTTATTATAGAGCGGGAATATTAGTGTTATTATAGAGATGGCAGGAATATTAGTGTTATTATAGAGCGGGAATATTAGTGTTATTATAGAGCTGGCAGGAATATTAGTGTTATTATAGAGCGGGAATATTAGTGTTATTATAGAGCGGGAATATTAGTGTTATTATAGAGCGGGAATATTAGTGTTATTATAGAGATGGCAGGAATATTAGTGTTATTATAGCAGGAATATTAGTGTTATTATAGAGCGGGAATATTAGTGTTATTATAGAGATGGCAGGAATATTAGTGTTATTATAGAGCGGGAATATTAGTGTTATTATAGAGCTGGCAGGAATATTAGTGTTATTATAGAGCGGGAATATTAGTGTTATTATAGAGCGGGAATATTAGTGTTATTATAGAGCGGGAATATCAGTGTTATTATAGAGCGGGAATATCAGTGTTATTATAGAGCGGGAATATCAGTGTTATTATAGAGCGGGAATATCAGTGTTATTATAGAGCGGGAATATCAGTGTTATTATAGAGCGGGAATATTAGTGTTATTATAGAGCGGGAATATCAGTGGTATTATAGAGCGGGAATGGGAATATTAGTGGTATTATAGAGCGGGAATATCAGTGGTATTATAGAGCGGGAATATCAGTGTTATTATAGAGCGGGAATATCAGTGTTATTATAGAGCGGGAATATCAGTGTTATTATAGAGCGGGAATATCAGTGGTATTATAGAGCGGGAATATCAGTGGTATTATAGAGCGGGAATATCAGTGGTATTATAGAGCGGGAATATTAGTGTTATTATAGAGCGGGAATGGGAATATTAGTGGTATTATAGAGCTGGAATATTAGTGTTATTATAGAGCGGGAATATCAGTGTTATTATAGAGCGGGAATATTAGTGTTATTATAGAGCGGGAATATCAGTGGTATTATAGAGCGGGAATATCAGTGGTATTATAGAGCGGGAATATCAGTGGTATTATAGAGCGGGAATATTAGTGGTATTATAGAGCGGGAATATCAGTGGTATTATAGAGCGGGAATATCAGTGGTATTATAGAGCGGGAATATCAGTGGTATTATAGAGCGGGAATATCAGTGGTATTATAGAGCGGGAATATCAGTGGTATTATAGAGCGGGAATATTAGTGTTATTATAGAGCGGGAATATCAGTGTTATTATAGAGCGGGAATATTAGTGTTATTATAGAGCGGGAATATTAGTGTTATTATAGAGCGGGAATATCAGTGGTATTATAGAGCGGGAATATCAGTGGTATTATAGAGCGGGAATATCAGTGGTATTATAGAGCGGGAATATCAGTGGTATTATAGA
>NC_140223.1:621768-629268 GCF_951802725.1 Rutilus rutilus
TATCCTTAAAATATATATTCATTTTAAAAATGCTCATGGAGTTTTATTAACCCTCTTGTGCTCTTCGCTCGTCTGTCAAAAATGACTGAAATAAAAAAAAATATTTCAGTGAAATGAATGTACTATATTTTAGTTCGATAATATTTTTTTTAGTTTATATTTTGTATTTTTACGGGATTTTATGGTCCTAAATTATATTTCTGCTGTGTTTACAGTATAATCCATTTATTCACTTTTTGAGCATAAACCTGAAAATTACATTTCCAGCTTAAACTGGTAAATCTTGAACGCTTTAGAGCGACAGACTGAAGTTTGATCTTTTCACAGACGACACTTGGCACTCTAAAAAAAGTTTTAAAAAGTGAACTTAAAAAAAACTTACCAAATTGTAGTTTAATGACCTCTCCTCATCTCTCTCTCTCTCTCCTCATCTCTCTCTCTTCCACTCCTCCTTCATCATCTCATCATTCGTTTGAGGCTTGTGTGTGTCTTGTGTTTCGGGTGGATCTCAGTTTCGGGCCACTGAAGGTTACGGAAGGTTGTGTGTGTTGTGTGTGTGTGTTCGAACAGAACGATGGATTTCTCACGGCCTGTTCCGAGTAAAAGAGCAGTTAATAACACGCCGTTCAGCAGAAAATGTCAGAGGAAAAGAGCCACACACACACACACACACACACACATTCACACAGACAGACTCTGAACAGGCCATGAGAAATCCATCGTTCTGTTCGAACGGCTGAAATGTGACCGTTGTGCCTTCAATACGCCACTTAAACTCAAACTACCCTAAACATATTTCTGCTGTGTTTACAGTATAATCCATTTATTCACTTTTTGAGCATAAACCTGAAAATTACATTTCCAGCTTAAACTGGTAAATCTTGAACGCTTTAGAGCGACAGACTGAAGTTTGATCTTTTCACAGACGACACTTGGCACTCTAAAAAAAGTTTTAAAAAGTGAACTTAAAAAAAACTTACCAAATTGTATTTTTACTGTTATGAAAAATGTGCAAAAATTCTATTTAAAATTTTTATATGAAATATATATTTTCAAAAACACGTTTTACTCTTAAACAGTAGGTGCGTTTCCATTACAGATTTGCGCAAAACTTTAGCGATTTTTTCTAAATGTAAATCGAGAAAAAACTATTGCGAAATGACGGCGTTTCCATTAACTGATGTTATGTGACTAAAACTTAATTTTTTCCTCTTGCGATAAGTAAAGTCATTCCAAAAATCATGGCAACTGATGTTTGTAGGTTTATGTATATCTCAGCTACACTGTAAAAAAATTCTAACCTCTCCAAGTCAAAATTTTCTAGTGACTGGTCACATCTAATTTTTTTAATTGGCCCAAGTGCAATTCTTGTTGCAATAGTCTGTTAACATTGGCTCAATGAGAAATAATACGTCAGACTAATTGAAAAATTTTGATGTGACCAGTCACTAGAAAATTTTGACTTGGGGATGTTTTTTATTTTTACAGTGTACTGCACTGGCCATTATTATTAATAGAAGGAGATGTGTGTGTGTTTTCCAAGCATTAATGGTGAGGAAAGACCCTTTATACTTGTGAGCGGCACATATGAGGAGTTTCTGGGTGTTTCTCCCTCAGATCTGCTTCCAGGTCTTGATTGTGGCATTTATTTGAGGTTTAGAATCCATTATTCCTGTAATTCTTTTGTCTTTTATGAATTTAATAAAGAGCTCTGTCTCGTATTCTGTCCAAACACAGTGGGAAGAGAGACCAAAGGTAAACATCAGCGGCGCGTCAGGGTGGAAAACACACTCATTTATTTTTCATCTTTTCATTTTTCATCCTCTCCATTCAATTATCCGTTTGCTGTCACCGCTGGAAACCACATTTAGTGATTTTCAGCTGAGTGAGTTTGCCGGAAACATCAGCTTTGGGAAGATTCTCAAACACATGCCTGAATATCAGTGTTTCTGAGTCCATACAGCAACAGACACGCTGGAAATAAGTCTCTCTTATGATAATCTTTAATATTCCTAAACATATCACAGGTTGTTAATGTTAAACTAAGACATTTAATGGTTTAATATAATATGGTACAAGTTGTAAATTAAATGGAATACTCATTGGACCAATAAAATATGACAGAATATTTAATCCAGTTCTTCTATATTCAGTCGGTCTCAGTTTCTTCTCTAAAAATATGACACCGGATTATTACAATTAATGACAAAATGAATGCTTGGAAATCTGAACTGATATTTCCTACCGACAATACAGCAGAAGATATAAAATATAATGTAACCATGTTTTTGTTATAATACTAATGTGCCTAAGACTTTTGCACAGTACTGTATATATAAATATTATTTTTTGATATATATATTTTATTTAATTATTTACAAAATATATAGATTTAAATTATTTAATATTTAATATAATATATATATATATATACACATATATATATATATATATATATATATATATATATATATATATATATATATATATACTGTAAATATAAACATATTAGGACTGTCAAGCAAATACATTTTTTAATCATATTAATTACATGATTAATTGCATCATCATATTCGGCTGAGAAATTACCCTCAGAAGATCATTTAACGTCTTTATTTTGTTAAATGAGAAAAGCATAAGATACACATTTCAAAAAGTAGCTTTAGAAAGAAGTATTTTATTTGATTCAAAATAGAATTTATTACACATTAATTTTTAGGCTTCAACGGCCATGATTTATTTCTTCCAGAAAATGCATCTGAATTGGTATTTAAATATATGTTTGATTACCAACATTCTAAACAAGTGAGTCACTGAATCATTGATTGGTTCGTTCAATCAGCTGACTGACTCAGGAATGAAGAGGGGTGTGTTTGACTTGAAGAGGCTGTGAAAACACACGGCTCTCTTTACTGAATCATTGTTTCACACTATTGATTCGCTCAAAGTGCGGATTCATTCAGAAACGAAACGCCCCTGTGTTTCTCTGTCACACACACACACACACACACACACACACACACACACACACACACACACACACACACACACACACACACACACACACACACACACACACACACACACACACTTGTCTGATCACTTGACTGATATTGTAGTCGTTACTCGTGTGATATTGCTTTACTATATTATGATATATATATATATATATATATATATATATATATATATAAAATATCATTTAATATTTATAAATAATAAAAAAATATTGAAAAATAATAATATGAAATTATGAAATTATGTAGGCTTATATATATATGTGTGTCTTTGTGTGTGTGTGTGTGTGTGTGTGTGTGTGTGTGTGTGTGTGTGTGTGTGTGTGTGTGTGTGTGTGTGTGAGTGAGCGTGTGTGTGTGTGAGTGAGCTTGTGTGTCCAGACCAATTAGAAATGTAGATTTTCCCGACTTTTCTCTGGTTTTGAAGTTACTAAAAATGAAATCCCGATTGTAAGGCTTTCAGTGAGAGTCAGCGGTCAGTCTCTTTCACTGTTTTAATATGGAAATAATATGGAAAAACTGAACCTTTCATAAGAAACCCAGTAAAGCCCTCCTGACCCCAGAGGAAAGAGGCGTTTAATGACCTCTCCTCATCTCTCTCTCTCTCTCCTCATCTCTCTCTCTTCCACTCCTCCTTCATCATCTCATCATTCGTTTGAGGCTTGTGTGTGTCTTGTGTTTCGGGTGGATCTCAGTTTCGGGCCACTGAAGGTTACGGAAGGTTGTGTGTGTTGTGTGTGTGTGTTCGAACAGAACGATGGATTTCTCACGGCCTGTTCCGAGTAAAAGAGCAGTTAATAACACGCCGTTCAGCAGAAAATGTCAGAGGAAAAGAGCCACACACACACACACACACACACACATTCACACAGACAGACTCTGAACAGGCCATGAGAAATCCATCGTTCTGTTCGAACGGCTGAAATGTGACCGTTGTGCCTTCAATACGCCACTTAAACTCAAACTACCCTAAACATTTTCACTTTTTACTTTCCCTCAGGTCGAACAGTCCACACACACAAACACACACACACACACACACACACACACACACACACACACAGTCACTCACACACACACACACACACACACACACACACTCAGTAATATTGATCGCTCTCATCGTTCTGCAGATATATGGGCTGCTCTATAAATATCCCACACGAGAGGAAGGAAATGAAACCAGATCGTCGTCATATTTCCTCTAGATTGTGTTTGTTTTCTTGTGTAATAATCAGTGTGTTCGAGATGGATATGAGCTACGAGTTCTCATTTCTCTCTCAATCACGCATTCACGAGACGCTCTTCACACACGTTGTGCTTTGGTTAGCGATAAACATAATGAAATGATAGTGTGTTCAGTGACTGTGTATGAAAGATCTTTGTGCTCGAATCTGATTGGCTGCTCGCACGTAACCTCAGTGTTTTGTTGTGTGCAGATTTTCATTTCATTCATTTCAATCAAAACTCTGTTTACAGCTTCTCATAAGTGTCATTTCATGAATCTGGCAAGTATTGAAACCTGTTTCTGCCACAAAAGAATATATATCCTTAAAATATATATTCATTTTAAAAATGCTCATGGAGTTTTATTAACCCTCTTGTGCTCTTCGCTCGTCTGTCAAAAATGACTGAAATAAAAAAAAATATTTCAGTGAAATGAATGTACTATATTTTAGTTCGATAATATTTTTTTTAGTTTATATTTTGTATTTTTACGGGATTTTATGGTCCTAAATTATATTTCTGCTGTGTTTACAGTATAATCCATTTATTCACTTTTTGAGCATAAACCTGAAAATTACATTTCCAGCTTAAACTGGTAAATCTTGAACGCTTTAGAGCGACAGACTGAAGTTTGATCTTTTCACAGACGACACTTGGCACTCTAAAAAAAGTTTTAAAAAGTGAACTTAAAAAAAACTTACCAAATTGTAGTTTAATGACCTCTCCTCATCTCTCTCTCTCTCTCCTCATCTCTCTCTCTTCCACTCCTCCTTCATCATCTCATCATTCGTTTGAGGCTTGTGTGTGTCTTGTGTTTCGGGTGGATCTCAGTTTCGGGCCACTGAAGGTTACGGAAGGTTGTGTGTGTTGTGTGTGTGTGTTCGAACAGAACGATGGATTTCTCACGGCCTGTTCCGAGTAAAAGAGCAGTTAATAACACGCCGTTCAGCAGAAAATGTCAGAGGAAAAGAGCCACACACACACACACACACACACACATTCACACAGACAGACTCTGAACAGGCCATGAGAAATCCATCGTTCTGTTCGAACGGCTGAAATGTGACCGTTGTGCCTTCAATACGCCACTTAAACTCAAACTACCCTAAACATATTTCTGCTGTGTTTACAGTATAATCCATTTATTCACTTTTTGAGCATAAACCTGAAAATTACATTTCCAGCTTAAACTGGTAAATCTTGAACGCTTTAGAGCGACAGACTGAAGTTTGATCTTTTCACAGACGACACTTGGCACTCTAAAAAAAGTTTTAAAAAGTGAACTTAAAAAAAACTTACCAAATTGTATTTTTACTGTTATGAAAAATGTGCAAAAATTCTATTTAAAATTTTTATATGAAATATATATTTTCAAAAACACGTTTTACTCTTAAACAGTAGGTGCGTTTCCATTACAGATTTGCGCAAAACTTTAGCGATTTTTTCTAAATGTAAATCGAGAAAAAACTATTGCGAAATGACGGCGTTTCCATTAACTGATGTTATGTGACTAAAACTTAATTTTTTCCTCTTGCGATAAGTAAAGTCATTCCAAAAATCATGGCAACTGATGTTTGTAGGTTTATGTATATCTCAGCTACACTGTAAAAAAATTCTAACCTCTCCAAGTCAAAATTTTCTAGTGACTGGTCACATCTAATTTTTTTAATTGGCCCAAGTGCAATTCTTGTTGCAATAGTCTGTTAACATTGGCTCAATGAGAAATAATACGTCAGACTAATTGAAAAATTTTGATGTGACCAGTCACTAGAAAATTTTGACTTGGGGATGTTTTTTATTTTTACAGTGTACTGCACTGGCCATTATTATTAATAGAAGGAGATGTGTGTGTGTTTTCCAAGCATTAATGGTGAGGAAAGACCCTTTATACTTGTGAGCGGCACATATGAGGAGTTTCTGGGTGTTTCTCCCTCAGATCTGCTTCCAGGTCTTGATTGTGGCATTTATTTGAGGTTTAGAATCCATTATTCCTGTAATTCTTTTGTCTTTTATGAATTTAATAAAGAGCTCTGTCTCGTATTCTGTCCAAACACACCGCGTCGTCTACGTCAGGTGACTGTAAATGCGCAAAAACTGTTTCCATTGCAGTTTTGCGAAATATTTATTTTTTGAATTGCCGGAAAAACCACCTCATATGAGCGTAAAAACTTTTTAGCGATAAATGGGAGTTTTTTGCGAAAATGACGTGTTTCCATTGGGCGTATTTTCAAATCGCAATTTCAATTTGCACAATTTGAAGGGTGATGGAAATGCGGCTAGTGAGAAAATCTAAGCCATAAATCTAAACAAGTTGTGTTCCAAATGTGAGGTTGATATCTCATAAATGATCTTTCAGTGAGAGTGTGTTCGGCTGCAGTACCAAACGCTTCCACTAGAGGAAACTTGTCTCATTCATTTCCAATGCGTCATTTCTGACCGCGAGAAACACAAGTGTGAATATTGTTTACAGGACCATTTAACCTGTTCCAATCATGTCCATGATTTATTTGTGTGTGTGTGTGTGTGTGTGTGTGTGTGTGTTCACACAGCAAGTGCCAAAACCTTTACCAAGTTTCGTACCATTCTGATAAAAAAAATAATAATAATTTACCGAAGAGCACCAGAGGCACAAGCTGGCTGATCAAATAGTGATTTAAAAATGAAAAATCTTGATTTTGAGTTGTGCGAGCTGATTTTAATGCTTGTTTTGTCTTATTTTAATTCATTTTTAGTCACGGTGCGGCTGTGTGAGTGGAATGAACTCTGTGGGGGATTATTCATGTGTTTTTCTGCTGTTTATTGTTGTCCTCTCTTCTTTTCTCTGTTTAAACACCTGCTTTGTTCTCTCTCTCTCTCTCTCTCTCTCTCTGTCAGTCATGGTCTTTTGCCAAAGTAATTACACACTATGAGGTAAATGGCGCCGTGTTCTTCCCTCTCGTTTTACACTCTCAGTTTGTCCTATCCAGACGGATGAAGCTGTGTGTGTGTGTGTGTGTGTGTTTATGCTGTAGGAATATCATATGTGGTGTGTGTTGTAATGTGTGTGTGGGATCTGTGGGGTCACTCTACAGGTGGGAAATTATAATGCAAACCTGTCTGTCTGTCTCTCAGACAGTGAGTGATCAGTCAAGCACACAGCAGTCAGATCTCAGGGAACGTCACAGCACACACACACACACACACACACACACACACACACACACACACACACACACACACACACACACACACACACGCTGTGACCGTAAAACCTCTG
>NC_140223.1:636768-641768 GCF_951802725.1 Rutilus rutilus
ATGTTTTCTTAACGTTACTTTTGAATGTTCTCTGAACGTTACTTTTGAATGTTCTCTAAACGTTACTTTTGTTACTTTTGAATGTTCTCTGAATGTTACTTTAGAATGTTCTCTTAACGTTACTTTAGAATGTTTTCTTAACGTTACTTTTGAATGTTCTCTGAATGTTACTTTAGAATGTTCTCTGAACGTTACTTTTGAATGTTCTCTGAATGTTACTTTAGAATGTTTTCTTAACGTTACTTTTGAATGTTCTCTGAATGTTACTTTAGAATGTTCTCTGAACGTTACTTTTGAATGTTCTCTGAATGTTACTTTAGAATGTTCTCTGAACGTTACTTTAGAATGTTTTCTTAACGTTACTTTAGAATGTTCTCTGAACGTTACTTTTGAATGTTCTCTAAACGTTACTTTTGAATGTTCTCTGAACGTTACTTTTGAATGTTCTCTAAACGTTACTTTTGTTACTTTTGAATGTTCTCTGAATGTTACTTTAGAATGTTCTCTGAACGTTACTTTTGAATGTTCTCTGAACGTTACTTTTGAATGTTCTCTGAACGTTACTTTTGAATGTTCTGTGAAGATTCTGAAACAAGTAATATTTAAAAAAAACATAAGGTTAACTAAAGAATAACTTTCTTTTAACGTACTGGAAGAACGTTTGTTCATAACTTTGAGAGAACATTCCCAGAATGTTCCCTGTTAGCTCATGAATATTAATGAGATTACTCAGTCGTCTCACCTGATTTGCTGAAAGGCAGACTGTGGTAAATAGGTGCTAGTTATAGTAAAATTCCAGGTTATTTCACGTTTGATTATCAACACAGCTGTTGGGCAGAGGATTATGCTCAGTCTTCAAATCACTGTTTTATGTGGCCGGCTACAATTTATGTTCTTTGCACTGTGGCTAAGCATAATGGAAAATGAAAATATAATGATTATTTCCTAAAAAGCTCCAGTTATAATGGTTAGTAGACCCCTGGGCCTGTGTGATATTGAGTGCTGTACAAACGACAAACAGACTAACCACACACACACACACACACACACACACATACACACACACACACACACACACACACACACTCACTCACTCACTCACACAGACAGACACATTCACTCACACACACACACACACACACACACACACACACACACACACACACACACTCACTCACTCACTCACTCACACACACACACACACACACACACACGCGCGCGCGCACGTGGTTATTGTCGTGGCTCTTATATATGATGATATGTGTTCAGTGTTAATGGCCCCTCATTATGACAGAGTGATTTTAGAGGAAGAAAGAGCGAGTGAAGTTTAGAAGAATATCCACAGCTTTAATGGCCTCTCTCTCTCTCCCTCTCTCTCTCTCTCTCATTACAGTACAGAACATGATGCCGCTCTTTGTTTAGACGGTGCTGTAATTTATTTCTCCGATGAGTTATTCCCTCCATCTGGTTGGTGTTTCTGCGCCTGATCCGGAATCAGTGAGATCCGCTAGTCACTGTCTCGTCACGGACAACTAGTTCTCCAGTCAGTCAGCTAGAGGTTTATGAGTTTGACTCCATCCTTCTCTGTGGAAAACACTGATTGTTTCTGTTCCTCTCGCAGTGATGATGAAACTGACGTCGATCTGAAGGCCCATTTGAAGACTAATTGTGTTTCCAGTGGATCTAAGCTAGAGAAGGTCTGTGGTTAGCATTACCTGAAGAGGTCTGTTATTAGCTTTTATTTTTAGCCAAACGATTTAAAGTTGATATTCTAATAATTTAACAAGAAGTTTGCATGTTTATGATTCTGTGATGTAGGTTTAATGACCACATGACATGCAGGTAGACAAATAAAATATTTATAATCTTTTTTTTTCAGTAAGTACTTTATTTTGATTGTTTTTATTTGTTTGAGTTTTTATTTTTATTTTTAGGATTTATATATTTTTTGTAATTATTTTAATTATTTTAAATATTTTTTTTATGAATAATACATTAAAAAGTGTTTTATTTTGATTGGTTATATTTTAAAATGATTTATTTACATTTTTACATATTTATGATTGAATTTATTTTTAGTAAGTGTTTAATTTTTTATGGTTTTATTTCTAATCACTTTTCATTTTAATTTGACCTTTTTAGGATTTAATTCATTTTTAGGAAGTATTTTATTTTAATTGGTTTTATTTTTAAATAATTTTTATTTATTTTAATTAGACATTTTTATTATTTAATTCATTTTTAAAAAGTGTTTTATTTTAATTGTTTTTATTTTTAAATTATTTTAATTTTTAAATTATGTTTTAAAATTAAAATTTTACATTTGTATGAACATTTTTTATTAATTAATTACTTTTCATCAACTCACAAAGCCCAGTTTGGGAAACCATGATCTAAAGTTAGTAAATAAGCATAAATAACTGGCATGTATTCACACTTACATGTACATTTTAAAGTGATTCAAAAACCACATAATTACTGTTATAAATTGTTTATTGCTGTATACATTCTGTACAGTGCAGTATGCTGTAAAAAGTACACTATTGTTATGTGCATAGCCATGAGCTTCAAATGTTGGGGAGGAGCAAGTTCATATAATCCTCCAATCACAGCTCTGTATGCAAATAACCCACTGCCCACTTCATTATTCTCCAGGCTTTATTTCCAGGTATGAATTTTGAAAATCAAGTCTGTTGATGGATGTTTGAGCATGAGTTCACACACACTGCTACCGTGTGTGTGTGTGTGTGTGTGTGTGTGTGTGTGTGTGTGTGTGTGTGTGTGTGTGTGTGTGTGTGTGTGTTTTGAACACATGTACTGTAGAGATGTATGTGTTGTGTCATGATGTTTGTCAGTCAAATCAAACACAGACACATTGAGTCTTTCCTGAGCCGTGTGTGTGTGTGTGTGTGTGTGTGTGTGCACGACTCAATCACATGCACTAGTTCACAGGTTTATGATGTGCTTTTAATTAAGATTCATTAGAATAGATATTTCTCATTAGAGCACAATCCCCTACAGACCTCCATGATGAACCTGTCAGTCAAACCCCAACTGAGTTCACAGAAACAAACTCTCTCTCTCTCTTTCTCTTCACACTCCAGTGGACATAGAGGCAGCAGAACTTTTTTAAAACAGTGTGTAAATTTGGCTCAGATCTGATGTTTTACCCTCAAATGTGATTATACCCATCAAAACATGATTATGTTATGAAAACATTAAGTCTAAAAGTCTAAATGCAAACGTTAATCGAACATTCCATTTTGCAAGCATAATGGGAAGGTTACTTTTGAATGTTCTCTGAACATTCCAAAACAAGTAACAAGTTCAAACACTCTTCCTTCATCATGGTTGCTGAGCAACAAGTAGTTTAAGTTCACTGTTGAGGTTTACCACAGTCTTGTCATCTGCGAACTTAATAATGTTTTTGGAGCTGATCTTGGCAGTGCATTCGTGAAGAGCAGCGGGCCCAGTACTGAGCCTTGTGGGACACCGGTGCTCAGTGTGGTGGTGCTGGAGGTGTTGCGGTCGAAACTGGGGTCTTCTGGTTAAAACGTCCAGGATCCAATTTAGGGCTGCCCTCGACTAGTCGACTAGTAGTCGTTCAATTGAGCCATTAGTCGACTAATCGCGTGTTTATATTACAGTTTTTCTCGATTGTTTACACACATTTTCTGAAAGCATGCCTCATATTCTCAGAACTCTACACACAAAAAAAAAAAAACATTTCTTCTCAAAATGGTATTTTGTTTTCAAATGACACACACAAACCATCATATGAATAGACATTTATAAGAACCAGTTGAACACTGATGTGCTCAATGTAAAACACTATGATGAATGGAAAACACTTCTTCTCCATTCATCATAATGACTTAGGCCTTTTTTTGTTCAGTGTTACACTTACTACAGACATGTGTACATAAGTGTGTTGTAAAATATTTGAGAATATTGTTTTTATACTCAGAACACACAAATACACGGTAACAAATATATTTTATTTTTCCCACAAAAACAATGTACACAGTGTACATCCCAACCAACACAAAGTTGTACATACAGTACACAACATACAAAACAACAGGAGAATTGACTGTATACAGTTACAGTAAAACAAATTTTGGCATCCATTGCTCCATTGAAGCGCTCACCTGTTGCCCTTTTATGCTAAAGCTCTGATTGTTAATTGTAAAACTGTGTGACGGGTGTTTGGCCATGTGATGAGTCAGTGTGCATATGTGAATGGCAGTGTGTTCCTTGTGAAAACAAGAGATTTTCTGCATGAAAATTGTGCCAAAAGCAGAGAATTGTGTGTAGTGTTTTGAAAAAATTGTGTTTTAGAACTGCAATTTGAGTGTAAAGCAGGAATTGTGCTTGTAGTTTAGCAGAATTGGTTCAGGGGGTTGGTGAATGAGTTACATGTTGTGGTCATTGTGTCTCAAGTACCAGTATTTGTGTGTAAACAATTGAGAAAAACTGTAATAAGCTATAAATCATAATAATGAGCCTTTAATTGCCTATATATATATAATACGCATAAAGCTCACCACAGCGCACAGGCAAACGTAAGGATTATGAGTGTGTCATGAAAAAACAGAAGGAGACAGTCTAAAAATTGCAATAATTTATTGATAAGGTTTTCAATGTTTTCTGATGCAGAGATTAAGTCAACGATGCTGACTCGTCATTTCCGCCTATATGCTCGTTTCATACGGATTACATAATCTGAAAATATGTATTTTCCATTTGAATTGGTTTGTTTAAAAGCAGACATTTCAAACTTTCAATAAATATATTTCTCATGTCTGCGAGGCAAGTATACATTGCCTCGTTTTTGTTTTTGTGCCGAGCTCAAGTTCACAGAGACGCCAGAAAGCGCATTCTGAATGTTTCCATTATTTAACAAAAGCACAACGTTTTGTTGTTTTTGTGAGTTTACAGAAATATAAGTAGACCATTTACAGTTTGCATTACTCGTATAACCAAAAATGACGGAGTAT
>NC_140223.1:646768-651768 GCF_951802725.1 Rutilus rutilus
ACGAGTTTGAATGCCTTTCAAAAACACATTTAGCTGTTTTGCATGAGTTTGATAACAGCCCGAACACATGCTGGTGCATCATGGGAAATGTGATAAAACAACACTGTAGTGCAAAACAGAATCAGAGTTCAGGTCTCAGTTCTCATGTGACGTGTGTGTGTGTGTGTGTGTGTGTGTGTGTGTGTGTGTGTCACTTGTTCTGTTGCTTTTTTCAAACTCCCATTTCGAGAAACAATTTTCTTTTCCGTAAGACAAAAGAGCAAGAAAGCCGAATGCACACGTGCGCTCGAACAAACACTGCAGAGATGTTGCTCTGACGTGATTGATTGACTGCTCACACACACACACACACACACACACACACACACACACACACACGGTTCAGTAATGAAATCTGCTTTGGCTGGAAGCTTCATCTCATTGATGTGATAGAAAAATGTGGATTTATATTTTCAGAAGGAAAGAGCTGGAAGAGAAAGCATGGGATGCTAACACACACTGCAGACTCACACTATACACTGTAAAGCGCAAACTTATTTATTATAAATAGTATGTTTTATTTTGAAATTAGTTTTTTAATTATATTAATGTAGAAAATTATGCAAATGGCATTTATTGTATTTTTTATTCACTTTTGTGTATAAAAATCGACTAAAAATACAACTGTATTTACATATAGACAGAAAACTGCACATTTTGTGAAATGTATTTTAATTTTATTTTGAATCATAAGGTATGGTGATAATGTTTAAATGTTAAGATTGTTGTGACGTCAGTTTGTGTGGTATTACACACACACTAGCGATTCCTCTTTGAGACGGGTGGATGTTTCGTTTCAGTCGGTCACGTCTGATGAATCTGGACCTCGTCTGAGAGCCAATCACCTTCGAGTGTGAACTAAACGAGCCAATGGACTTTGGCGTGTAAGATTTGCATCGAGGTAATGAGCCCAGCAAACATCCCAGCGATCGGTTTAGCGGTTAGCATACGGCTAATAGCGTCCGCACACAGCTCAGACGCCTAGGCTAACACAGGGCTAACGTAACGCCGCCGCTGACGCCTCTCGCGGCTCAGACTGATGGCCAACCGCTCGTCACTGCGCTGTGCGGCAACTTCAAGTCTCACTCTTTTGCCGTAAATCGATACGTAGGCCGTCTGGCGGACGCTCGTTATTTTAGTCGCTAAAGTTTTAAATATGGATATTTTTTTTACTCAAACGCATCGCTTCACTTCAGAAGGCCTTTATTAACCCCTCATAGCCTGTGGAGCACTTATGATGGACAGATGCTCTTTTATGATGGACAGATGCACTTTTATGATGGATAGATGCGCTTTTATGATGGATAGATGCGCTTTTATGATGGACAGATGCGCTTTTATGATGGATAGATGCGCTTTTATGATGGACAGATGCGCTTTTATGATGGACAGATGCGCTTTTATGATGGACAGATGTACTTTTATGATGGATAGATGCGCTTTTATGATGGACAGATGCGCTTTTATGATGGACAGATGCGCTTTTATGATGGATAGATGCGCTTTTATGATGGACAGATGCGCTTTTATGATGGATAGATGCGCTTTTATGATGGACAGATGCGCTTTTATGATGGACAGATGCGCTTTTATGATGGATAGATGCGCTTTTATGATGGATAGATGCGCTTTTATGATGGACAGATGCGCTTTTATGATGGACAGATGCGCTTTTATGATGGACAGATGTACTTTTATGATGGATAGATGCGCTTTTATGATGGACAGATGCGCTTTTATGATGGACAGATGCGCTTTTATGATGGATAGATGCGCTTTTATGATGGATAGATGCGCTTTTATGATGGACAGATGCGCTTTTATGATGGATAGATGCGCTTTTATGATGGACAGATGCGCTTTTATGATGGACAGATGCGCTTTTATGATGGATAGATGCGCTTTTATGATGGACAGATGCGCTTTTATGATGGATAGATGTACTTTTATGATGGATAGATGCGCTTTTATGATGGATAGATGCGCTTTTATGATGGACAGATGGATAGATGCGCTTTTATGATGGACAGATGCGCTTTTATGATGGATAGATGCGCTTTTATGATGGACAGATGCGCTTTTATGATGGATAGATGCGCTTTTATGATGGACAGATGCGCTTTTATGATGGATAGATGCGCTTTTATGATGGATAGATGCGCTTTTATGATGGACAGATGCGCTTTTATGATGGATAGATGCGCTTTTATGATGGATAGATGCGCTTTTATGATGGATAGATGCGCTTTTATGATGGACAGATGCGCTTTTATGATGGACAGATGCGCTTTTATGATGGACAGATGTACTTTTCTGATGGATAGATGCGCTTTTATGATGGACAGATGCGCTTTTATGATGGATAGATGCGCTTTTATGATGGACAGATGCGCTTTTATGATGGACAGATGCGCTTTTATGATGGATAGATGCGCTTTTATGATGGACAGATGCGCTTTTATGATGGACAGATGCGCTTTTATGATGGACAGATGCGCTTTTATGATGGACAGATGCGCTTTTATGATGGATAGATGCGCTTTTATGATGGATAGATGCGCTTTTATGATGGACAGATGCACTTTTATGATGGACAGATGCGCTTTTATGATGGACAGATGCGCTTTTATGATGGATAGATGCGCTTTTATGATGGATAGATGCGCTTTTATGATGGACAGATGCGCTTTTATGATGGATAGATGCGCTTTTATGATGGACAGATGCGCTTTTATGATGGATAGATGCGCTTTTATGATGGACAGATGCACTTTTATGATGGATAGATGCGCTTTTATGATGGATAGATGCGCTTTTATGATGGACAGATGCGCTTTTATGATGGACAGATGCGCTTTTATGATGGACAGATGCGCTTTTATGATGGACAGATGCGCTTTTATGATGGATAGATGCGCTTTTATGATGGACAGATGCGCTTTTATGATGGATAGATGCGCTTTTATGATGGATAGATGCGCTTTTATGATGGATAGATGCGCTTTTATGATGTATAGATGCACTTTTATGATGGACAGATGCGCTTTTATGATGGACAGATGCACTTTTATGATGGACAGATGGACAGATGCGCTTTTATGATGGACAGATGCGCTTTTATGATGGATAGATGCGCTTTTATGATGGATAGATGCGCTTTTATGATGGATAGATGCGCTTTTATGATGTATAGATGCACTTTTATGATGGACAGATGCGCTTTTATGATGGACAGATGCACTTTTATGATGGATAGATGCGCTTTTATGATGGATAGATGCGCTTTTATGATGTATAGATGCACTTTTATGATGGATAGATGCGCTTTTATGATGTATAGATGCACTTTTATGATGGACAGATGCGCTTTTATGATGGACAGATGCACTTTTATGATGGATAGATGCGCTTTTATGATGTATAGATGCACTTTTATGATGGATAGATGCGCTTTTATGATGGATAGATGCGCTTTTATGATGTATAGATGCACTTTTATGATGGACAGATGCACTTTTATGATGGACAGATGCGCTTTTATGATGGATAGATGCACTTTTATGATGGATAGATGCACTTTTATGATGGATAGATGCGCTTTTATGATGTATAGATGCACTTTTATGATGGACAGATGCGCTTTTATGATGGACAGATACGCTTTTATGATGGATAGATGCGCTTTTATGATGTATAGATGCACTTTTATGATGGATAGATGCGCTTTTATGATGTATAGATGCGCTTTTATGATGGATAGATGCGCTTTTATGATGTATAGATGCACTTTTATGATGGACAGATGCGCTTTTATGATGGACAGATGCACTTTTATGATGGATAGATGCGCTTTTATGATGGACAGATGCGCTTTTATGATGGATAGATGCGCTTTTATGATGGATAGATGCGCTTTTATGATGGATAGATGCGCTTTTATGATGTATAGATGCACTTTTATGATGGACAGATGCGCTTTTATGATGGACAGATGCACTTTTATGATGGACAGATGGACAGATGCGCTTTTATGATGTATAGATGCACTTTTATGATGGATAGATGCACTTTTATGATGGACAGATGCGCTTTTATGATGTATAGATGCACTTTTATGATGGACAGATGCGCTTTTATGATGGACAGATGCGCTTTTATGATGGATAGATGCGCTTTTATGATGGATAGATGCGCTTTTATGATGGACAGATGCGCTTTTATGATGGACAGATGCGCTTTTATGATGGACAGATGCGCTTTTATGATGGATAGATGCGCTTTTATGATGGACAGATGCGCTTTTATGATGGATAGATGCGCTTTTATGATGGGTAGATGCGCTTTTATGATGGATAGATGCGCTTTTATGATGTATAGATGCACTTTTATGATGGACAGATGCGCTTTTATGATGGACAGATGCACTTTTATGATGGACAGATGGACAGATGCGCTTTTATGATGGACAGATGCGCTTTTATGATGGATAGATGCGCTTTTATGATGGATAGATGCGCTTTTATGATGTATAGATGCACTTTTATGATGGACAGATGCGCTTTTATGATGGACAGATGCACTTTTATGATGGACAGATGGACAGATGCGCTTTTATGATGGACAGATGCACTTTTATGATGGACAGATGCACTTTTATGATGTATAGATGCACTTTTATGATGGACAGATGCACTTTTATGATGGACAGATGCACTTTTATGATGTATAGATGCACTTTTATGATGGACAGATGCGCTTTTATGATGGACAGATGCGCTTTTATGATGGACAGATGCGCTTTCATGATGGACAGATGCGCTTTTATGATGGACAGATGCGCTTTTATGATGGACAGATGCGCTTTTATGATGGACAGATGCGCTTTTATGATGGACAGATGCGCTTTTATGATGGATAGATGCGCTTTTATGATGGATAGATGCGCTTTTATGATGTATAGA
>NC_140223.1:659268-661768 GCF_951802725.1 Rutilus rutilus
CACACACACACTAACCCTACCCCTAAACCTACCCATCACAGGAAACTTTCTGCATTTTTACATTTTCAAAAAAATATAATTTAGTATGTTTATTAACCCATTTCCCTCGTGGGGACCGCTGGCTGGCTGGCTGGCTGGTCCCCACAATGGAGGTGATCTCATGTTTTACTATCCTTGTGGGGACATTTGGTTCCCACAATGTAATATAAACAAAAACACACAGTCACTCTCACACACACACACACACACACACACTAAACATGTACCTATGGCTACAAATAGTTATAAATTAGACACTGTATTTGCCTGCAAAAACAAATAAACCACAAGAGGTTTTATGCTTTTTTTAACGGCAGTCGTGATGCAAATGTTCCATGTTTGAATGCATTTGCTTATAAGTTTTAAAAGCTTAATTTGTTACAGTGTTGAATTTTAAATAAAAATGTCAGAATGCATGTCATATAATGTATATTAAAGGTACAATATGTAAGAATTTTGCATAATCTCAAGGCCAGTGTTATATATTTTGTTGAGTTGATTACTTACAATATCCCAAATGTTTCCAACTATTTTTAAATCGTGAGAAAATTGCGATTTTAACCAAGGAAACGGGGCGTTAGAGCAGGGGGGAGCTGGGAGTCGCCAGTCAATTGCGTCACATCCGCGTTACCCTCGGTTTCCGCTCGTACTGCGTGGAGTCCTGGACAAATGCGGAAGTTGTAGTTGTAGCGTCTATCAAGCAACAAACGTTAGCTTGTTTCTTGCAGTCGTTATGGAACACAATTATTCTTTATCGATTGCAGCTGGTTCTGTCGACAAAGTATGCTTAATTTTATATTTTCCAAATGTAGCATTCGGTAATAGTTATGTTTATGTAAGGGAAGTATTATTGCTTTAGATTTGTGTTTAGTTTATTGACATTGTTTATCATGTCTGGTGTTTATGGCCATGTAAATAAATATAGCATGTGTTATACATAAAGATTAATCAGTATTTTGGCAAATGATGTGGGTATGTTCGAATGTACTTTTACAACAATTGTTTAGAACACGTAAAACTGCGCCGCGTTATCACAACAATGAATTCGACATACAGTAACATCTATGATAGCCAATGTAGTATTAAACCTTACTTTTCTTGCGGTTAATTCATTTTAATGAAATAAAAGTGTGATGAGGTCCAAGAGTCAGGAAGGAAGAAGACAGGGGTCGGCGTGACTGGGACTCGTACTTTATTAAAATAAAGCAAAACAAACAAAAGTCGCACACAACGCACATTCACCGTGGCAACCGCGACGGCACAAAACAGTTAAAAAATGAGAGCTCGGATCCACCGGTTTTCTTTCTCTGCGTCCAATTTTCTCTTCAGTCTCTCTCTCGTTCCAGCGCGCGGCTTATAAGCGGTCTCTCCACGCCGATCACTGCAATAAGACACCGGTGTTCGTCATTTGCACTTGACCTACTTGCTCGTCTCTTCTCTCTCCCATTACAGACCGCGCTGAACCACGCCCTCCTCGCCACAAAAAGCATGTCATTATAAAAATAAAACTTAACCTCATCCATGAACGTGATTTTTCGATTCCCGTCTGACTGATATACATCCACAGTGGAGTTGAAAATGACAGTTCCCATCATTCCACGCTCCTTCACATCGTCATCAAGCTACGCCGCTGTTGTTGTTTGGAATGTAGCGCCCTCTAGAGGCCAAAAATTGTTGCATATTGTACCTTTAACCCAATGCAAATACAGGCATATTCTTCATATAGCAAACATCAACTTGTGTTCTCAGGCTTCTCTTGCAGATCAGATTCTGAGTTTGAGGAGAATCCTGCTGAGCAACTTAGTCAGAGTAAGTTTCCCTACCTGAATCATAACACACCTGGTTTAATAAGTCATCTGAGGGAAACTCTAGCGCCCCCTTGAGTACGGAGGGTTTGTAGTATGTTAGACAAACTATGTTAAACAAAGAGTTAGCTTTAGTGATGAAGCAAGTCGCTCCCAGGCAGGAGGAGGCGTGGCGGAGGACGCAGTGTCTCAGTCCCTTTCTCAGGGAACAAGGGTTACAGTCGTAACCCGAGACGTTCCCTTTCGAGGGAACTCTAACTGCGTCAATAACGACACTTTGGGGAACGAATACCCACTATGCCACAGCGAACCCTGTCTGTCCCAGTGTGAGGCTGAAACAGGCACACTTAAGACGAGAGCACTTGTGCTCCTGGCGGTGAAGGAAGGTCCAGACTATACAATCTCATAGATGTGTGCGGGGGTGGCTCATCCAGCGGCGTCCACACCGCCGTCATGTGAGGCTGAGGATGAACAGCCTAAGAGAACAGTGGGCCGTGCCGTATTGGAAGGCCTTAACCCTCCCAGGCACTCGGAAGATATAGAGAGGGCCTGAAGATCTCCCACTCTTTAAGAGAAGTGATTGTTAAGAGAAAAGCTACCTTGAGGGAAAGGTTCTTGGCCTCAGTCGACTCCAGAGGTTCGAACGGGGCCTCGAC
>NC_140223.1:669268-679268 GCF_951802725.1 Rutilus rutilus
GAATACTAGAATAAAACTATAATAACACTAAAAGAACACTATAATAACACTAAAAGAATACTAAAATAAAACTATAATAACAAACAAACACTAAAAGAACACTAAAATAACACTATAAGAACACTAAAAGAACACTAGAACACTATAAGAACACTAAAACAAGACTATAACACTAAAAGAACACTATAACACTAAAAGAACACTATAATAACACTAAAAGAACACCAAAATAAAACTATAAGAACACTAAAAGAACACTAAAAGAAGACTATAACACTAAAAGAAGACTAAAAGAACACTATAATAACACTAAAAGAACACTAAAAGAACACTAAAATAACACTATAAGAACACTAAAATAACACTAAAAGAAGACTATAACACTAAAAGAACACTATACAGTAAGAACACTAAAAGAAAGAACTCTAAAAGAACACTAAAATGACACTAAAAGAACACTAAAAGAAGACTATAACACTAAAATAACACTATAAGAACACTAAAAGAAAGAACACTGTAAGAACACTAAAATAACACTATAATAACACTAAAAGAAAGAAGACTATAACACTATAAGAACACTATAAGAACACTTAAAGAAAGAACACTAGAACACTATAGTAACACTATAAGAACACTAGAACACTATAAGAAAACTATAATAACACTAAAAGAACACTAAAAGAAAGAACACTAGAACACTATAATAACACTATAATAACACTATAAGAACACTTAAAGAACACTAGAACACTATAAGAACACTATAAGAACACTAAAAGAAAGAACACTAGAACACTATAAGAACACTATAAGAACACTAAAAGAAAGAACACTAGAACACTATAAGAACACTATAATAACACTATAAGAACACTAAAAGAAAGAACACTAGAACACTAAAAGAACACTAAAAGAAAGAACACTATAAGAACACTATAAGAACAGTAAAAGAAAGAACACTAGAACACTATAAGAACACTATAAGAACACTAAAAGAAAGAACACTATAACACAATAAGAACACTATAATAACACTATAAGAACACTAAAAGAAAGAACACTATAACACTATGAGAACACTATAAGAACACTAAAAGAAAGAACACTAGAACACTATAAGAACACTATAAGAAGACTATAAGAACACTAAAAGAAAGAACACTATAACACTATAAGAACACTAAAAGAAAGAACACTAGAACACTATAAGAACACTATAATAACACTATAAGAACACTAAAAGAAAGAACACTAGAACACTATAAGAACACTATAAGAAGACTATAAGAACACTAAAAGAAAGAACACTATAACACTATAAGAACACTATAAGAACACTAAAAGAAAGAACACTAGAACACTATAAGAACACTATAAGAACACTAAAAGAAAGAACACTATAACACTATAAGAACACTATAAGAACACTAAAAGAAAGAACACTAGAACACTATAAGAACACTATAAGAACACTATAAGAACACTAAAAGAAAGAACACTATAACACTATAAGAACACTATAAGAACACTAAAAGAAAGAACACTATAACACTATAAGAACACTATAAGAACACTAAAAGAAAGAACACTAGAACACTATAAGAACACTATAAGAACACTATAAGAACACTAAAAGAAAGAACACTAGAACACTAACATGCTTAACAGAGTAAAGAGCACTAGAACACTAGAACACTATAAGAACACTAAAAGAAAGAACACTATAACACTATAAGAACACTATAAGAACACTAAAAGAAAGAACACTAGAACACTATAGTAACACTATAAGAACACTATAAGAACACTAAAAGAAAGAACACTAGAACACTATAAGAACACTATAATAACACTATAAGAACACTAAAAGAAAGAACACTATAACACTATAAGAACACTATAAGAACACTAAAAGAAAGAACACTAGAACACTATAAGAACACTATAACACTATAAGAACACTAAAAGAAAGAACACTAGAACACTATAAGAACACTAAAAGAAAGAACACTAGAACACTATAAGAACACAACACTGAAAGAACACTAAAAGAAAGAACACTATAACACTATAAGAACACTATAATAACAATATAAGAACACTAAAAGAAAGAACACTAGAACACTATAAGAACACTATAAGAACACTAAAAGAAAGAACACTAGAACACTATAAGAACACTATAATAACACTATAAGAACACTAAAAGAAAGAACACTAGAACACTAAAAGAACACTAAAAGAACACTAAAAGAAAGAACACTATAAGAACAGTAAAAGAAAGAACACTAGAACACTATAAGAACACTATAAGAACACTAAAAGAAAGAACACTATAACACTATAAGAACACTAAAACACTAGAACACTATAAGAACACTATAAGAACACTAAAAGAAAGAACACTATAACACTATAAGAATACTATAAGAACACTAAAAGAAAAAACACTAGAACACTATAAGAACACTATAATAACACTATAAGAACACTAAAAGAAAGAACACTGTAAGAACACTAAAAGAACACTATAATAACACTAAAAGAACACTAAAAGAAAGAACACTAGAACACTATAGTAACACTATAAGAACACTAGAACACTAGAACACTATAATAACACTATAAGAACACTAAAAGAAAGAACACTAGAACACTAAAAGAACACTAAAAGAAAGAACACTATAAGAACACTATAAGAACAGTAAAAGAAAGAACACTAGAACACTATAAGAACACTATAAGAACACTAAAAGAAAGAACACTATAACACCATATGAACACTATAATAACACTATAAGAACACTAAGAGAAAGAACACTATAACACTATGAGAACACTATAAGAACACTAAAAGAAAGAACACTAGAACACTATAATAACACTATAAGAACACTAAAAGAAAGAACACTAGAACACTATAAGAACACTATAAGAAGACTATAAGAACACTAAAAGAAAGAACACTATAACACTATAAGAACACTATAAGAACACTAAAAGAAAGAACTCTAGAACACTATAAGAACACTATAATAACACTATAAGAACACTAAAAGAAAGAACACTAGAACACTATAAGAACACTATAAGAAGACTATAAGAACACTAAAAGAAAGAACACTATAACACTATAAGAACACTATAAGAACACTAAAAGAAAGAACACTAGAACACTATAAGAACACTATAATAACACTATAAGAACACTAAAAGAAAGAACACTATAACACTATAAGAACACTAAAAGAAAGAACACTAGAACACTATAAGAACACTATAAGAACACTATAAAAAGACTATAAGAACACTAAAAGAAAGAACACTATAACACTATAAGAACACTATAAGAACACTAAAAGAAAGAACATTATAACACTATAACACTATAAGAACACTATAAGAACACTAAAAGAAAGAACACTAGAACACTATAATAACACTATAAGAACACTAAAAGAAAGAACACTAGAACACTAACATGCTTAACAGAGTAAAGAACACTAGAACACTATAACACTATAAGAACACTAAAAGAAAGAACACTATAACACTATAAGAACACTATAAGAACACTAAAAGAAAGAACACTAGAACACTATAGTAACACTATAAGAACACTATAAGAACACTAAAAGAAAGAACACTAGAACACTATAAGAACACTATAATAACACTATAAGAACACTAAAAGAAAGAACACTATAACACTATAAGAACACTAAAAGAAAGAACACTAGAACACTATAAGAACACTATAACACTATAAGAACACTAAAAGAAAGAACACTAGAACACTATAAGAACACTATAAGAACACTAAAAGAAAGAACACTAGAACACTATAAGAACACAACACTGAAAGAACACTAAAAGAAAGAACACTATAACACTATAAGAACACTATAATAACAATATAAGAACACTAAAAGAAAGAACACTAGAACACTATAAGAACACTATAAGAACACTAAAAGAAAGAACACTAGAACACTATAAGAACACTATAATAACACTATAAGAACACTAAAAGAAAGAACACTAGAACACTAAAAGAAAACTAAAAGAAAGAACACTATAAGAACAGTAAAAGAACACTATAACACTATAAGAACACTATAAGAACACTAAAAGAAAGAACACTATAACACTATAAGAACACTATAACACTATAAGAACACTATAAGAACACTATAATAACACTATAAGAACACTAAAAGAAAGAACACTATAACACTATAAGAATACTATAAGAACACTAAAAGAAAGAACACTAGAACACTATAAGAACACTATAATAACACTATAAGAACACTAAAAGAAAGAACACTAGAACACTATAAGAACACTATAATAACACTATAAGAACACTAAAAGAAAGAACACTAGAACACTAAAATAACACTAAAAGAAAGAACACTATAAGAACAGTAAAAGAACACTATAACACTATAAGAACACTATAAGAACACTAAAAGAAAGAACACTATAACACTATAAGAACACTAAAACACTATAACACTATAAGAACACTATAATAACACTATAAGAACACTAAAAGAAAGAACACTATAACACTATAAGAATACTATAAGAACACTAAAAGAAAGAACACTAGAACACTGTAAGAACACTATAATAACACTATAAGAACACTAAAAGAAAGAACACTATAACACCATAAGAACACTATAAGAACACTATAAGAACACTAAAAGAAAGAACACTATAACACTATGAGAACACTATAAGAACACTAAAAGAAAGAACACTAGAACACTATAAGAACACTATAATAACACTATAAGAACACTAAAAGAAAGAACACTATAACACTATAACACTATAAGAACACTATAAGAACACTAAAAGAAAGAACACTATAAGAACACTATAATAACACTATAAGAACACTAAAAGAAAGAACACCAGAACACTATAAGAACACTATAAGAAGACTATAAGAACACTAAAAGAAAGAACACTATAACACTATAAGAACACTATAAGAACACTAAAAGAAAGAACACTAGAACACTATAAGAACACTATAATAACACTATAAGAACACTAAAAGAAAGAACACTAGAACACTATAAGAACACTATAAGAACACTAAAAGAAAGAACACTATAACACTTTAAGAACACTATAAGAACACTAAAAGAAAGAACACTAGAACACTATAAGAACACTATAACACTATAAGAACACTAAAAGAAAGAACACTAGAACACTATAAGAACACTAAAAGAAAGAACACTAGAACACTATAAGAACACAACACTGAAAGAACACTAAAAGAAAGAACACTAGAACACTATAAGAACACTATAAGAACACTATAATAACACTATAAGAACACTATAAGAACACTAGAACACTATAAGAACACTAAAAGAAAGAACACTATAACACTATAAGAACACTAAAATAACACTAAAAGAAAGAACCCTAGAACACTATAGTAACACTATAAGAACACTAGAACACTATAATAACACTATAATAACACTATAAGAACACTAAAAGAAAGAACACTGTAAGAACACTAAAAGAACACTAAAAGAAAGAACACTAGAACACTATAGTAACACTATAAGAACACTAGAACACTATAAGAACACTATAATAACACTATAAGAACACTAAAAGAAAGAACACTAGAACACTGTAAGAACACTATAAGAACACTAAAAGAAAGAACACTAGAACACTATAAGAACACTATAAGAACACTAAAAGAAAGAACACTATAACACTAAAAGAACACTATAATAACACTAAAAGAAAGAACACTAGAGCACTATAAGAACACTATAAGAACACTAAAAGAAAGAACACTAGAACACTATAAGAACACTAAAAGAAATAAGACTATAACACTAAAAGAAAAACTATAAGAACACTAAAAGAAAGAACACTAGAACACTATAAGAACACTATAAGAACACTAAAAGAAAGAACACTAGAACACTTTAAGAACACTATAAGAACACTATAAGAACACTATAATAACACTATAATAACACTATAATAACACTATAAAAACAGTAAAAGAAAGAACACTAACACTATAAGAACACTATAAGAACACTAAAAGAACACTAAAAAAGAACACTAGAACACTATAAGAACACTATAAGAACACTAGAACACTATAAGAACACTATAAGAACACTAGAACACTATAAGAACACTATAATAACACCATAAGAAAGAACACTATAACACTATAAGAACACTAAAAGAACACTAAAAGAAAGAACACTAGAACACTATAGTGTTACTATAGTGTTTTAGTGTTCTTTCTTTTAGTGTTCTTTTAGTGCACTAGAACACTATAAGAACACTATAATAACACTATAAGAACACTAAAAGAAAGAACACTGTAAGAACACTAAAAGAACACTATAATAACACTAAAAGAACACTAAAAGAAAGAACACAAACACTATAGTAACACTATAAGAACACTAGAACACTAGAACACTATAAGAACACTATAAGAACACTATAATAACACTATAAGAACACTAAAAGAAAGAACACTAGAACACTGTAAGAACACTATAAGAACACTAAAAGAAAGAACATTAGAACACTATAAGAACACTATAAGAACACTAAAAGAAAGAACACTATAACACTAAAAGAACACTATAATAACACTAAAAGAAAGAAGACTATAACACTATAAGAACACTATAAGAACACTAAAAGAAAGAACACTATAACACTAAAAGAACACTATAATAACACTAAAAGAAAGAAGACTATAACACTATAAGAACACTAGAACACTATAAGAACACTAGAACACTATAAGAACACTATAATAACACTATAAGAACACTAGAACACTATAAGAACACTATAAGAACACTAAAAGAAAGAAGACTATAACACTATAAGAACACTATAAGAACACTAAAAGAAAGAAGACTATAACACTAAAAGAACACTATAAGAACACTAAAAGAAAGAACACTAGAACACTATAAGAACACTAGAACACTATAATAACACTATAAGAACACTAAAAGAAAGAACACTAGAACACTATAAGAACACTATAATAACACTATAAGAACACTATAAGAACACTAAAAGAAAGAACACTAACACTATAAGAACACTATAAGAACACTAAAAGAACACTAAAAGAAAGAACACTAGAACACTAGAACACTATAAGAACACTATAAGAACACTAAAAGAAAGAACACTGTAAGAACACTAAAAGAACACTATAATAACACTAAAAGAAAGAACACTAGAACACTATAGTAACACTATAAGAACACTAGAACACTATAAGAACACTATAATAACACTATAAGAACACTAAAAGAAAGAACACTAGAACACTATAAGAACACTAAAAGAAAGAACACTAGAACACTATAAGAACACTATAAGAACACTAAAAGAAAGAACACTATAACACTATAAGAACACTAAAAGAAAGAACACTAGAACACTATAGTAACACTATAAGAACACTAGAACACTATAATAACACTAAGAACACTAAAAGAAAGAACACTAGAACACTATAATAACACTATAAGAACACTAGAACACTATAAGAACACTATAAGAACACAAAAAGAAAGAACACTAGAACACTATAAGAACACTATAATAACACTAAAAGAAAGAACACTAGAACACTATAGTAACACTATAAGAACACTAGAACACTAGAACACTATAAGAACACAAAAAGAAAGAACACTAGAACACTATAAGAACACTATAAGAACACTAAAACAGACTATAACACTAAAAGAACACTATAAGAACACTATAACACTATAAGAACACTAAAAGAAAGAACACTAGAACACTATAAGAACACTATAAGAACACTAAAAGAAAGAACACTAGAACACTATAAGAACACCATAAGAACACTAAAAGAAAGAACACTAGAACACTATAGTAACACTATAAGAACACTAGAACAGTATAATAACACTATAATAACACTATAAGAACACTAAAAGAAAGAACACTAGAACACTATAAGAACACTATAAGAACACTATAAGAACACTATAAGAACACTAAAACAAAGACTATAACACTATAAGAACACTATAAGAACACTATAAGAACACTATAAGAACACTGTAACACTATAAGAACACTATAAGAACACTAAAAGAAAGAACACTAGAACACTATAAGAACACTATAAGAACACTAAAAGAAAGAACACTAGAACACTATAAGAACACTATAATAACACTATAAGAACACTAAAACAAAGACTATAACACTATAAGAACACTATAAGAACACTATAAGAACACTGTAACACTATAAGAACACTATAAGAACACTAAAAGAAAGAACACTAGAACACTATAAGAACACTATAAGAACACTAAAAGAAAGAACACTATAACACTATAAGAACACGATAAGAACACTATAAGAACACTAAAAGAAAGAACACTAGAACACTATAAGAACACTATAAGAACACTAAAAGAAAGAACACTAGAACACTATAGTAACACTATAAGAACACTAGAACACTATAATAACACTATAAGAACACTAAAAGAAAGAACACTAGAACACTAGAACACTATAAGAACACTGGCTAAACAGTGTGGTTGTTCCTGTAATGGGGAAACACTGGAGAGATGAGCTGGCCTGTGAAACGTAAAGCTATACAAACCCATATTGGACGGCCACTAGAACTAAGACACCAACAGCAGTTTGATGAAAGAGACCAATATTTATTAATTTATTATCAACATTTATTAATACTAATCTGAATTTCCTATAATCCATTGTTCTGTAGACTCATAACTGCATTAATGCATGATGCTCTCTGTTTTATAATGCAGATTTCAGTAAAACAGTTTGAACGTGTGTGTGTGTGTGTGTGTGTGTGTGTGTGTGTGTGAGAGAGAGAGAGAGAGAGAGAGAGAGAGAGAGAGAGAGAGAGAGAGAGAGAGAGCTGTGTTTGAAAGACAGGAAAAGAGCAAGACACATCTGATGAATGATGGTTTGAATGGAGACTGACATTTTCCAGAGAAACACCTCCATAGACATTAGGTGTGTGTGTGTGTGTGTGAGAGAGAGAGAGAGAGAGAGAGAGAGAGAGAGAGAGAGAGAGAGAGAGAGTGTGTGTCTTCAGTCCACTTACAGAGAGATTCCCTGTGTGTGTGTGTGTGTGTGTGTGTGTGTGTGTGTGTGTGTGTGTGTGTGTGTGTGTGTGTGTGTGTGTGTGTGTGTGTGTGTGTGTGTCCAGTGAAACAGATGAGAGGTGACAGGATGAATTAACTCAGAAATGTAGATGCACACACACAATAACCGATTTAATGAATGCAAACGCTTTTGTCATTTGCTTTTGTCTCTACACACACACACACACACACACACACACTCACAGACAGACACACATGATTTTCATCAACTCACGTTTGTAGTTCTCTCCCACATGCTCAACTGCTTAAACACACTCACACACACACTCACACACACTCACACACACACACACACACACACACACACACACACACTCACAGACGGTGGGATGTTGAAACGGCTGGTAAAAACATCAGCGCTGAACTTTCCCTCCGGACGGATCCAGGATAAATTTTCATACATTGCCCTGAAGCCACACACACTCATATACTACTATTTACCCTAAAACTCAGACAGGAAGTGTGTGTGTGTGTGTGTGTGTGTGTGTGTGTGTGTGTGTGTGTGTGTCAATGTGTGAGTGTGTGTGAACCCCAAAGAAAGATTTGAGATAAAGGCCAGAAACAGTGAGTGGGTGAGTGACTTTGTGTGTGTGAGTGAGTGAGTTTGTGTGTGTGTGTGTGTGTGTGTGTGTGTGTGTGTGTGTGTGTGTGAGAGTGAGTTAGTGTGTGTGTGAGTGAGTTAGTGTGTGTGTGTGTGTGTGTGTGTGTGTGTGTGTGTGTGTGTGTGTGTGTGAGTGTGTGTGTGTGTGTGTGTGTGTGTGTGTGTG
>NC_140223.1:684268-696768 GCF_951802725.1 Rutilus rutilus
TTTTGTTGTTGTCTTCCTGCCTCGGGACTACAGGTGAAAATTAGCATTTATGCTATAAGCTGGCTCATTTACAGTCTGTACAGAAATGTTAGATTGTTCATTAATGTGCACTGTCCCAAATAAAAAAATAAAAAAATAAAACTGAATAAAAACAGTAAAATGCAATATCAGAATTTTATGCAAAACTTTTATAATTAACTATATTAAATTACACAAATATACTTTATGTATTTAATCTCACTTTATTAACCAGTGTCTTTGCTGCTGACCTTCAATGATCTAATTCAACCATACTAAGAAGCAAAAATGACTTTAGATTAGATATAGAAATAAGAGTGTTGAACTTCCTTCTCCTGTATCCTATTGTTCTTTAATCCAGAATAATATCAGCAGCTGAAACGTTTGTTTGAGCGGAGCCCTCTACTGTACACTACTGTACTCTACTGTACGGTACTCTACCTCTACTGCACTCTACTGTACTGCACTCTACCTCTACTGTACACTACTGTACTCTACCTCTACGGCAGTGGTTCCCAATTCCAGTCCTCGTGACCCACTGCTCTGCACATTTTGTAGGTCTCTCTTATCTGACACACTCAGTTCAGTTCATGGAGTCTCTCCTAACGAGCTGATGATCTGGTTCAGGTGTGTTGAATAAGGGAGACATACAAAATGTGCAGAGCAGTGGGTCACGAGGACTGGAATTGGGAACCACTGCTCTATGGTACTCTACCTCTACTGTACACTACTGTACTCTACCTCTACTGTACACTACTGTACTCTACTGTACGGTACTCTACCTCTACGGTACACTACTGTACTCTACTGTACACCACGTACTCTACAGTGCCCTCCACAATTATTGAACCCCCTGGTAAATATGATCAAAATTGGCTGTAAAAAATAAATCTGCATCGATTATCCATGTGATCTTTCATTCAAAAAATGTGCAAAATTCTAACCTTTCATTGAAGTAAAAGAATTGAAAGTGGGGGGAAATCACATTATGAAATAAATGTTTTTCTCCAAAACACGTCGGCCACAATTATTGAAACCCCTAGAATTTTTTACGAGTAAAATATCTCTGAAGTATATTCCCATTAATATTTACCTTTTTTAGTACACCAGGGTGACTAGGAACATGAAACTGTCCAGCTATGACTTCTTGTTTCACAGGAGTTTAAATATGAGGAAACACAAAGGCCAAATCCCCTTAATCATCCATCACAATGAGTAAAACCACAGAATATAGTTCTGATGCGTAGCAAAAGATTGTTGAGCATCACAAACTAGAAAGTGGCTGTAAGACAATAGCTAAAGAATTGAAAATCCCCATTTTGACCATCAGGGCAATAATTAAGAAGTTATAATCAACTAAAGATGTTATGAATCTGCCAGGAAGAGGACGTGTGTCTATATTGTCTTAATGCACGGCGAGTATGAAAGTTTGACTGGCCAAATACTCTCCAAGGATCACAGATGGAGAATTGCAGAGATTAGTTGAGTCTTAGGGTCAGAAAGCCACAAAAAAAAAAATTATCAAACAACCCCTACATCCCCACATGTTGTTTGGGAGGGTTTAAAAAAAAACCTCCTCGCTCATCCAAAAACAAATTCCAGCAAATTTAATTGTCAGACATGACTGGATCTTCAAACAACACAGGGTTCTGTGGTCAGATGAGACTAAAACAGAGCTTTTTGGCAGCAAACACACTAGATGGGTTTGGTGAACACAATGATAAAAAGTACCCCATGTGTACAATTTAATATACCATTGGATCTTTAATGTTGTGGGCATATTTTTCTGCTGGAGGTCCTGGACTTCTTGTTCAGATTCATGGCATTGTGGATTCTATCAAATATCAACAGATAAAAAATCAAAACCTGACGCCTTCTGCTAGAAATCTTATAATATGCCGTGGTTGGATCTTCCATCAGGACAACGATCCAAAACAAACATCAAAATCAAAACAAAAATTTGTTGTGGAGCACAAAATGAAGCTTCTGCCATGACCGTCTCAGTCCCCTGACCTGATGAGTGGCTGAACTGAAGAGGAGAAGCACCAGCATGGATATGGGAATCTGAAGGATCTGGAGAGATTCTGTATGGAGGAATGGTCTCTGATCTCTTGTCAGTTATTCTCCAAACTCATCAGGCATTATAGAAGAAGACTCAGAGCTGTTATCTTGGCAAAAGGAGATTGCAAAAAGTATTTAATAAAAGGGTTTCAATAATTGTGGCCAACGTGTTTTGGAGAAAAACATTTATTTCATAATGTGATTTCCCCCCACTTTCAATTCTTTTACTTCAATGAAAGGTTAGAATTTTTCACATTTTTTGAATGAAAGATCACAAGGATAATCGATGCAGATTTATTTTTTACAGCCAATTTTGATCATATTTACCAGGGGGTTCAATAATTG
Source organism: Rutilus rutilus (assembly GCF_951802725.1). NCBI lineage: Eukaryota > Metazoa > Chordata > Actinopteri > Cypriniformes > Leuciscidae > Rutilus > Rutilus rutilus. Next base: position 686,693 of record NC_140223.1, read on the forward strand.
TGGAGGGCACTGTACCTCTACGTACTCTACCTTTACTGTACTCTACTGTACTCTACCTCAACTCTGCTCTACTGTACACTACTGTACTCTAACTCTACGGTACACTACTGTACTCTACCTCTACTGTACTCCACTGTACACTACTGTACGCCACCTCTACTGTACTCTGCTGTACATTACTGTTCTCTACCTCTACTGTACACTACTGTACACTACTGTAATCTACCTCTACTGTACTCTACCTCTACTGTACACTACTGTACTCTACCTCTACTGTACTCTACTGTGCTCTACTGTACTCTACCTCTACTGTACTCTACCGCTACTGTACTCTACTGTACACTACTGTACTCTACCTCTACTGTGCTCTACTGTATTATTCTGTACTCCACCTCTACTGTACTCTACCTCTACTGTACTCTACTGTGCTCTTCTGTGCTCTACTGTACTCCACCTCTACTGTACTCTACTGTACTCTACCTCTACTGTACTCTACTGTACTCAACCTCTACTGCGCTCTACTGTACTCTACCTCTACTGTACTCTACCGCTACTGTACTCTACTGTACACTACTGTACTCTACCTCTACTGTACTCTACCGCTACTGTACTCTACTGTACACCACTGTACTCTACCTCTACTGTGCTCTACTGTACTATTCTGTACTCCACCTCTACTGTACTCTACCTCTACTGTACTCTTCTGTGCTCTAATGTACTCCACCTCTACTGTACTCTACTGTACTCTACCTCTACTGCACTCTACTGTACTCTACCTCTACTGTGCTCTACTGTACTCTACCTCTACTGTGCTCTACTGTACTCTACCTCTACTGTACTCTGCTGTGCTCTACTGTACTCTACTGCGCTCTACTGTACTCCACCTCTACTGTACTCTACTGCGCTCTACTGTACTCTACCTCTACGGTCCTCTACTGTACTGTACAGGAGTGAATATGCATTTAGGTTATTCATTTCACTTTTGGTGTGAAAGGGCCTGAACATTTGCCAAAATAGAACTTTTTTTGTTGTTATTAAAAAATAAACAAGCAAGCCCAGCCCAGGTGAGAAAAAGTAACGCAAAAGTAATGTAACATATTACTTTTCATAAAAAGTAACTAAGTTATGCAATTAGTTACTTTTTTTGGGAGTACCGCAATATTGTAATGCATTACTTTTAAAAGTAACTTTCCCCAAAATGATTACATTCAAAATGCATCACAGACTTTATTAATTTAATTGCAATTTTTCAATGTTTGTTCAAAACATAAAAAATCTAATTGAAACATGTCCTGCACTATATCAAGCAATTCATTAATTGCATCTCTCTCACAACAGGTCAATCTGAGAAAGGAAACGGCTGACGGACACGACGTAAAAAAATCCCCTGGATACAGACTGACCTCAGATTTGAAAGGGTCAAAGGTCATGACCGTACTTTGATCCTATATCCTTCCCTCGTGACCTCATGTTCCACACTTTCCCCAATAAATCGCGTACGCAGACGTCGGTCGGCATGGAGAAGACGTACTCCCTGACCGCGCATTATGACGACTTCCAGGAGATCAAGTACGGGAGCCGCTACGGGAGCAACACGCTGAGCAACGGCATGAGTTTGCATCTGGGCGGATCCCTAGATCGCGGGAGCCGAGGGCGAAGTGGGCGGGGCCAGTGTGTGGTGGGCGGGGCCAGCCCTGGGGGCGGGACTCCGGCCCGCTGGAGCCGGCGGGAAATCTGCCTTCTCTCGGCGCTGGTGTTCGCAGCGGGAATGTGCGTGATTCTCGGATGCATGCTAGCGCTAAAGTTCCTGTCGCTGGAAGCGCAGGATTCACAGTGCAGGCAGGATTGCGTTAAACGGCGTTCGCTGATCCGGGCTGCGCGATTCGTCCAGGGGAACATCGACCCGAGCGTCCAGCCCTGTCACGACTTCTACAGCTTCGCCTGCGGAGGATGGCTCCGCCGACACGGGATTCCCGACGACAAACTGAGTTACGGGATCATCACTGCCATCGGGGAACTGAACCAGGAGAAGCTGCAGCGCCTCCTACAGATGCCGGTCCAGAGGAACGAGCCGGACAGTGCTGAGAGGAAGGTATGACTGCACATGAATATATGCTTGCTTTAAAGACATTTTAATTGTATTTTTTTATATATTTTTTTTATTAATAAATAAATAAAATACATTTATTTATTATTTATGTTTTTTATGTCTTTTTTTATTATATTTTTAATATTTTTAATTATAATTTTTTTTAAATACTGTTTTTATTTTCTTGAACATTTACACAACAGTGTACATCAAATATCTGTAACAACACATTTAATGTACAAAAACAAAACATACAAACAAACATTGGGGCTCATATTACATGAAAAGTATCATTGGATAATACTGTATGTACTTTGGATGTCAGAGTTAACAATACATCGCAATCAATAATAGCCACAGATATAAGCAATAAAATAGGGTTAATATAGTGCAAATGAAAAAAATACATTTATTTTATTTTATTCAAGTATGTATTTATTTCAATTTTTTTTTAAAGAAATTATATAAATCAAGGTTATTATAGTTAGCTAAAACTGAAACTAAAACCAAAACTAAAGCCATAAAAAGCACTTTCTTTAGTTGAAATTAAATAAATGTTGAATGAAATTAAATATATAAAACTTGTTTGCATTGTTCGCAAACTTGTCAGCTTGTCAGAGCGCAAACAGAACTGCTCGTGCACAAATTAAAAGCGCGCAAGCAGACCGTCTACGGGACAAGCCGGATTCCACCATATCTTTATATACACAATAATACTCTTTTACATTGTAATCCTTTTATTTTAAATATTTGGCATGTTTGTGTGCTGCTGTGCGTCCCTGTGTGTTTAACAAGCAGAGTGTATGCGCATTGTGGACCCGCCTATAGGCGCACATTACTAACATTTAACTTTAACTAACATTACAATGCGAATGAAAAATATATAAACTATATTAATAAAAACTATAATAGTATCTCAACGATACTACAATAACACTGGTATAGATTTAAATCTACATATTTTTGCAATATATATATATTTGACTTTGATGAACTTTTTTTATCCACTTCAAATATATATGCACACTGAACAAAATTATAAACGCAACACTTTTAAATGCCCCCATTTTTCATGAGCTGAACTCAAAGATCTAAGACTTTTTCTATGTACACAAAAGGCCTATTTCTCTCAAATATTGTTCACAAATCTGTCTAAATCTGTGTTAGTGAGCACTTCTCCTTTGCCGAGATAATCCATCCACCTCACAGGTGTGGTATATCAAGATGCTGATTAGACAGCATGATTATTGCACAGGTGTGCCTTAGGCTGGCCACAATAAAAGGCCACTCTAAATAGGCCTTTTGTGTACGTAGAAAAAGTCTTAGAACTTTGAGTTCAGCTCATGAAAAATGGGGGCAAAAACAAAAGTGTTGCGCTTATAATTTTGTTCAGTGTATATATATATATATATATATATATATATATATATATATATATATGTCAAGCATCACTATTTCCTTTGCTCATACATGATTGAATTTGTGTTTTTATCAAATTCCTCGTTTTATTCAGAAAATTAAAAAATGTAGTGATAACATTATACACTGCACTGATACTTTTTTTACATTTAGGAAAAGAGCTAAAGAAAAAACGAATGAAAAAAAGATTAATTACTTAATGTTTAAATTTGTAAATGGTGAAAATATTTAAATTTAAATTAAACATCAGAATATCAAATATTATTTGATTGGATATTTTACTTAAACCATGTGATTGGATTAACAATTTAAATTTGTTTAATATTTTGTTGCAATTGTCTAATTTTTTATTCAGATTGATATGAAAAAAACAACAACATATATATATATATATATATATTTCTCAATTTTACCATGGAAAGATCTTTTAAAAAATATTTTTCATTGGGAATAAATTATACTTTATTATAAGTTCAAAAGATCTTTAAAACGTATTATTTTCTCCCACAGGTGAAAGAATTCTACCGCTCCTGTATCAACATGAAGGAGATCGACCGTCTGGGGGCGGGGCCTATGACTGAGGTGATTGACAGCTGTGGTGGGTGGGACCTGTCTGGAGCTCCGCCCAGAGGGGCGGGGTGGGACAGTAGCTCCGCCCCCGCGAGCCCGGATTTTAATGAGATGCTGTACAAGACTCAGGGATTGTACAGCACATCTGTGTTCTTCTCGCTCACTGTCAGCGTAGACGATAAAAACTCGTCACGCAACGCCATACGGGTGAGGGAGAGACTAATAAAGTTATATTGTGTTGTTTTTGTTTGAAAGTAACTTGAGCTGGTGTGTGATTGCAGATTGATCAGGAGGGTTTGACTCTGCCGGAACGAACTCTGTATCTGGGACAAGATGAAGACAGTGTGAAGGTGAAGTATTAGTAAATGTTGAAATTAACATTAACCATCATGATTAAGAAATTAAATGCTGTATACGTGCAGTTCACTCTTTCGTCTCTCCTGTTGCGTCTCAATTGGCCTACTTAACTACGCCCTAAGGGTAAGTTTACACGACAACGATATGCTTAAAACGGAGAAGTTTTTCCTGTGAGTTTTCCGTGTACAGACATTGTCAAAACGATCCCCATTCAAACGGGACCTTTAAAACGACTAAAAACGCTGTATTCTGCTGCCAGGCCAGTAGATGGCGATGAAACACTATAGATTAAACACGTAATACGCATGTGCACGACGTCATCGTCTTCAGAGATTCGTGTTTTTGTTGTTTACACAGAGACCGCTTTCAAAAACTTGCACTTTGAAATCCGTTTTCAAAACATTGTGTTTTCAGGCGCTATTGTCGTGTAAACGAACGGCCAAAACGCATTAAAAGTTTTACGTTTTTAGTTGAAAACGGTGTCGTGTAAATAGCCCTTAAAAGTATGTACTCTTTTTTGTGAAGAAAAAGTGCATACTTTTGAGTGTGTAGCAAAAGAGTAGACAAACTTTGGGACAAACTATGCCGTCATAAAACAGCGTCTTTAACGGTTGCTCTCTCATCCTATCACCGTAAACTGGCCTGTCAATCATATTGTCACAGAAAACTGGCCTGTCAATCATCTTGTCAAAGATAAAACTCCACATTTAATTTAATTGCAGAATTGTTTGGCAGTCGCGGGTCTTTCATGCGGAGACTCTCCTCATATTAATGCATAATGATGCATTTAAAAGTTAACGGCCAAACGGATCTTTATTAAAGTCCTCATTGTTATTGCAGATGAAATATAACACGGATAACATTAATACATATTTTTCTATCAGGTTAAACTTTGATTAGTCACTCAAACCTTTATCTAAACCTCTCACCGTCGGTTGCGCATATCCGCCATGTTTTGTAGTTTTTTAACACTTTTTACCCATGTTTGTAGTTCCTCCTCCAAAGCGCAATGGATTGTGGGTAATATTAGCCATTATAGTGAACACAGATCCACACTTCGAAAACCCATAGATCATACAGGGACTTTTGTCATAATAATTCATGAATTATGAAATCTCAATTTCAACATACTATGCTTTGGGACACACTTCTTTTAATCTCACACACTGTCTAGGATGGATAGTGTGAACACTGAGATGCAGTGTGTGTGTGTGTGTGTGTGTGTGTGTCTGACGGCCATCTGTCACTCGCTGTGAGCTCACATGTCTAATTGATCGTGTCACAGCTGGTGATGATGTCACAGATGAGCTCGTGTCCATTAATAATGAGGTCACAGCGGTGCCTCTGTCACGGTCCGATGACATCAGACTTTTACTACAATGCAACTACAAATTTAATCTGACAAGCCAAGAAGAAATCCCACTGAGAGAGATATATATATTTAATAAAGCAAATCTGACATTATGCCTGAGTTACTAATAATAAAAACCAGGTCTTATTTCACCATTATATTAAGAAATTATATTTTTAGTGCTGGGCAACAATTAGTCACACCCGAAATAAAAGTTTGTGTTTACATAATATATGTGTGTGTACTGTGTATAATTATTTTGTATATATAAACACACACATATGCATGTATATATTTAAGTAAAATGGGTTATTTATATATAAAATATTTATATTTATATATACTATAAATTATGTATAAATATATATAAACACAGTATACACATGCAAATATTAACTATATACATGCATATGTGTGTATTTTATACAAAATAATTATACACAGTACACACACATATATTATGTAAACACAAACTTTTATTTCGGGTGTGATTAATTGTTGCCCAGCACTAAAAATATAATTTCTTAATATTATGGTGAAATAAGACCTGGTTTTTATTATTAGTAACTCAGGCATAATATGAGATTTGCTTTATTAAATATACAAACAATTGACGTATATAATTAGACATCCAGATAAGTGTAAATGCAAGTGTTTACATTCAAATAACAATAATTGGTAAAATAATTGGTAACACTTTACAATATACTTTACAGGCCCTATTAGTTAACATTAGTTAATGCACGAACTAACAATGAGCAATAGGTTTGTTATAGGATGTATTAATCTTTGTTAATGTTAGTGAATAAACATTAAACTGTTCATTGTTAGTTCATATCAGTTCAGGTCCATGAAACAATATTTAACAGATGCAACTTTTGATTTTAGTAAATGTATTATTAAATGTTGAAACTAACATTAACATTAACATTAACATTAACACAGATTAATAATACTTCAAAAGTAGTTTTCAGTGTTAGCTCATGTACACTAATCTAACTAACTAATATTATGAAATGCAACCATATTGGTAAAGTGTTACCAAATACATACATATATATATATAATGACTCCCAAATATTGACATACAAAACTATTCAAAGTTTTACTTTCCGGGTATCTTTAACTCTTTAGCACTCTAGTGTTTTCTTCATGATTTCCATGATTGTTGTTCTAAAAAACATATTACATTGATTTTGCAAAAAAAAAAAGAAAAAAAAAAAGTTACATTTCAGGTGTTTGGTCACTTTTGATACCAGAGGGTTAATTAATAAAATAAATTAATATATCTAGATTTTTTTTTTTTTTGTTAAAATAAAAGTAAAATGCAGACAGCAGACACTATTATAGTTTTATTAATATTTTAACTTTTTTTATTTTTTATTTTCATTTTATTTAAAGTTTTTGTAAATTTTTATTAGTTTAAATTTTAATTTTAAAATTTAAAGTTTTATTTTAAACATTAAAGATAATATAAAAAATTATTTGTTATCAGAGACAAAATCATATGAAATGCATCAATAAAAGCCTCAAAGCATGGTTTATTAATGCTACTTTTGCTTTTGTGTATGACATTTAGCACATAAAATCCTAAGATTCTGCTTGACATTAGTTTAATAACGGACGTTTTTCTCGATGACGGCAGATTCTGGCGTCCTATAAGGCGCTGATGGAGCGATTGCTGAGCATGCTGGGAGCTCAGAACGCCACGCTGAAGTCTCGAGAGATTCTGGATCTGGAGATGAAACTAGCAAACGTATGTATCTCGTGTGTGTTCATCATTCTTTCTCTCATCCTTCCCTCGGGTCATTGGGACCCGGAATTTTTAAAAAACATTTTTGAAAAAAATTGTGTTCATCAGAGGACTTTTGTCGTACTTGAACCACGAATACAAGAAAAAATTATTTTTATTTAAATTTAAAACAGTAACAAATCCTTCCCTTGCAAGTCAATTTGAGTGAATGCGAGGAATGCTTCAGTACACATAGAAAAACATAAAAATGCTCAAAATTCAAACTAAAAATGCTAAAACTTTACCAAAAAAATTATTTTATAATGTCTACTTATATTTTATAATGTATAATGTTTATAATTAAAAGGTTTAGGCTTGAAATTATGAGTTATTTTCTTTTTTTTTCTTTTTTTTTTATTTAAGTTGAAAGATTGTAAGGAATGTGCTTCTAAATTACTATTTATTTATTATGTATTCATTGATTAAATCTAGTCATTTAAAGGTAAATAAAATAAAAAATAACAAAAGATCCCCCAAAAAAATTGCATTAAAAAAGTGAAGAAAAAAAAAGATATTATCAAAATTAAATTGAATAATCATTTTGGACCAAAATAAATAAATAAAGTGTAATTTTGACCTGCGAGGGAAAGATGTGTGTTAAGTTAATGACTTTTAAACCGAGTATTTACATGTGTTCGTTCAAATGAATCACTTGAATGAACCGAATCACTGAATCTGAAGGGAAGTGATTCTGAACTGCAGGGTGTGCTTGTATGAACTTGTGTGTGTGGGAAATGTCTTAATGCACATGATTTAACAGTCTTTCTTCTTTCTTTTTTGCCAAAGATCACAGTGTCTGAATACGAGGAGCAAAGAAAAGACATCAGCAGCATGTACAACCGAATCACTCTGAGCCAGCTGCAGAAAATGGCTCCGAGCGTGAGTAGATACACACACTTTATCACGTGTGTTAGAAGGTTCACAAGCAGAAAGAAAGTAAAATGTCTTCTTTTGAATGGCTGTCAAGTCAACAAGTCAAGTCACCTTTATTTATCCAGCGTTTTTTACTGTACAGAGCGTTTCAAAGCAGCTTTACAGAGATAACAGGAAAATAATGCAACAAAGTTTGTTTCTAGAAGAAAATAGCGTCACAGTCCAGCTTGAGTAAGTTTAGTGATGATTCATTTCTGTTGTAAAAAAATTATTTATTATCATTTATATATATAGGGTTAGGTTAGGGTTAGGGTTACTAACCCTAACCCATTTGTGGCAATAGCCAACATTGTATGGGTCAAAATTATAGATTTTTCTTTTATGCCAAAAATCATTCGGATATTAAGTAAAGATCATGTCCCATGAAGATATTTTGTACATTTCCTACCGTAAATATATCAAAAATGTATTTTTGTGAGTGCAGCACAATCGCCAACATAAATGCACAAGTTTGAAGGAGATTTTCTCAATGTTTCGATTATTTCGCACCCTCAGATTCCAGATGTTCAATAGTTATATCTCGACCAAATATTGTCCTATCCTAACAAACCACACATCAATGGAAAGATTATTTATTCAGCTTTCAGATGATGTATAAATCTCAGTTTAAACAAATTGAGCCATGTGACTGGCTTTGTGGTCCAGGGTCACTAATGGCCTTGATGACCTTCCGCTTCACGGTGAAATTAGAAGGCAAACTGGCAAATATCTGAAGCCGCTGGATCTGGACACACTTTTGGCAGCACAGATCCGCTGTTTAAAACGCAGAACATGATCTCCAAATGAAGCATAAATCAATAAGCATAAGGGCAGACGGCACGCGCTCGAGGATAAACGCTGTCATCTCTCTCTCTGCAGTTCCACTGGAAGCGTCTTCTGGACCGAATCTTCAATGATAATTTCTCCGAGGACGAGGAGATCGTAGTTCTGGCCACTGACTACATTCAGACGGTGTCGGACATCATTAAAACCACGTCCAAACGGTGAGAGATCTGAAGAATCGGTGACGCTTTACAAGAAGGTTGATTAGTTAACATTAGATAATGCATTAACTAACATGAACTAACCATGAGCAATACATGTGTTACTGTATTTGTTAATCTTTGTTAACGTTAGTTAATAAAAAATACAGCTGTTCATAGTTTTCTCATGTTAGTTCACAGTGCATTAACTAATGTTGACAAGATTATAATTTTAAAAAGTATTAGTAAATGTTGATATTAACATTAACCAAGATTAATAAATGCAGTATATATGTAGAGTTCATTATTGGTTCATGTTATGTTAACTAATGAACTGATGTTAACTAATGAACCTTATTTTAAAGTGTTACCGAAATCTTATTTCATGATGTAAGTTGCTGCACCATTTGGGGAAAAAATCTAATTGCAATTTTTTGGATAAAAATTGTGAATTCAATTTAAAAGAGTTTTTTTTTTTTTTTTTTCATGATTGCGGTGCTTGTTAGTAGTGCTGCACAATTTGGTGAAAATCGTGTGATTATAAAGCAAAAATGGCTATAATAATAATAATAATAATAAATATAGCTGCAAGCAACAATAAAT
>NC_140223.1:701768-711768 GCF_951802725.1 Rutilus rutilus
ACACATGTGGTGAATGTTAATTTGAATCAGTCATTTTTATCTCTATGAAACTCATGACTTGTTTCTATAACCTGCCCTCAAATTTCGGATTCCTGTACTTTGATGAACTGCTGATCACTGAAGGTGTCTGTCTACTGTCTCACTCTCACAGTGTCTGTCTCACTCTCACAGTGTCTGTCTCACTCTCACAGTGTCTGTCTTACTGTCGCACTCTCACAGTGTCTTCACAGTGTCTGTCTCACTCTCACACTCTCACAGTGTCTTCACAGTGTCTGTCTCACTCTCACAGTGTCTGTCTTACTGTCTCACTCTCACAGTGTCTCTCACTGTCACGATGTCTGTCTACTGTCTCACTCTCACAGTGTCTGTCTTACTGTCTCACTCTCACGGTGTCTCTCACTGTCACGATGTCTGTCTACTGTCTCACTCTCACAGTGTCTGTCTCACTCTCACGGTGTCTGTCTCACTCTCACAGTGTCTTCACAGTGTCTGTCTCACTCTCACAGTGTCTGTCTCACTCTCACAGTGTCTCTCACTGTCACGATGTCTGTCTACTGTCTCACTCTCACAGTGTCTGTCTTACTGTCTCACTCTCACGGTGTCTCTCACTGTCACGATGTCTGTCTACTGTCTCACTCTCACAGTGTCTGTCTCACTCTCACGGTGTCTGTCTCACTCTCACAGTGTCTTCACAGTGTCTGTCTCACTCTCACAGTGTCTGTCTCACTCTCACAGTGTCTCTCACTGTCACGATGTCTGTCTACTGTCTCACTCTCACAGTGTCTGTCTTACTGTCTCACTCTCACGGTGTCTCTCACTGTCACGATGTCTGTCTACTGTCTCACTCTCACAGTGTCTGTCTCACTCTCACGGTGTCTGTCTCACTCTCACAGTGTCTTCACAGTGTCTGTCTCACTCTCACGGTGTCTGTCTTACTGTCTCACTCTCACGATGTCTGTCTTACTATCTCACTCTCACGGTGTCTGTCTTACTATCTCACTCTCACGGTGTCTGTCTTACTGTCTCACTCTCAGGGTGTCTCTTACTGTCTCACTCTCACGATGTCTGTCTTACTGTCTCACTCTCACGATGTCTGTCTTACTCTCATAATGTCTGTCTTACTGTCTCACTCTCATGATGTCTGTCTTACTGTCTCACTCTCACGGTGTCTGTCTTACTGTCTCACTCTCACGGTGTCTGTCTTATTGTCTCACTCTCACGGTGTCTCTCACTGTCACGATGTCTGTCTACTGTCTCACTCTCACAGTGTCTGTCTTACTGTCTCACTCTCACGGTGTCTCTCACTGTCACGATGTCTGTCTACTGTCTCACTCTCACAGTGTCTGTCTCACTCTCACGGTGTCTGTCTCACTCTCACAGTGTCTTCACAGTATCTGTCTCACTCTCACAGTGTCTGTCTTACTATCTCACTCTCACAGTGTCTGTCTTACTGTCTCACTCTCACGATGTCTGTCTCACTCTCACAGTATCTGTCTCACTCTCACAGTGTCTGTCTTACTATCTCACTCTCACAGTGTCTGTCTTACTGTCTCACTCTCACGATGTCTGTCTCACTCTCACAGTATCTGTCTCACTCTCACAGTGTCTGTCTTACTATCTCACTCTCACGGTGTCTGTCTTACTATCTCATTCTCACGGTGTCTGTCTTACTGTCTCACTCTCAGGGTGTCTCTTACTGTCTCACTCTCACGATGTCTGTCTTACTGTCTCACTCTCACAATGTCTGTCTTACTGTCTCACTCTCACAGTGTCTGTCTCACTCTCACGATGTCTGTCTTACTCTCATAATGTCTGTCTTACTGTCTCACTCTCATGATGTCTGTCTTACTGTCTCACTCTCACGGTGTCTGTCTTACTGTCTCACTCTCACGGTGTCTGTCTTACTGTCTCACTCTCACGGTTTCTATCTGACTCTCAAATTTAATTTCAGAGTGTTTATTGGCACGACTAAACTGCCCATTTTTTGCCAAAGCAGTGCAAAAAATGAAAAGACAGAAATATGGATGGATGAATAGATAGATAGATACATTTTTAAAAATAACATAAAATATTTAAATTAAAGTAAGTCATATTAGCCTGGAAGCATTGACAAGAAAAAATCAATGAATACAGTAACACTCAGACACACACACACTCACTTCAATGCTGTAGAAATGATGTGTTTTTTACTAAACACCAGTTTGTGTGTGTTTTGAGTTCTGTTGATCTTCTTTAGAAACGAGCTGCTTTTATGCATAATGAGCTTCATTAGAATACATTAGCCTAATGAGTTTACTCCTGTTCCCCTGTCACTGATTGACTTGAGTTCCAGCATTAGAATATGTTTGTGTAAAGCTTGTTAATTAAATATCCGACATCGCCACACCTGCACAAACACACACAGTAAACTGCGCATTCAAAGAGAAACAAATCACAAACAACAATCGCGTTAATAAAACACATTCACTGTGTGAAATCAAACCTGTCTCTGTCTTTCTTTTCTTTTCTTTTCTTTTCTTTTCTTTTCTTTTCTTTTCTTTTCTTTTCTTTTCTTTTCTTTTCTTTTCTTTTTCTCGCTCTTAATTATTTTCTTCTTAATGCTCTCATTATCTCTCTCTCTCTCTCTCTTTCCCCCTCTCTTTCCCCTTCTCTCTCCGTCCCTCTCTCTCTCCCCCTCTCTCTCCGTCCCTCTCTCTCCGTCCCTCTCTCTCTCGCTTTCTCTCTCTCTCCGTCCCTCTCTCTCTCCCCCCTCTCTCTCCGTCCCTCTCTCTCCGTCCCTCTCTCTCTCGCTTTCTCTCTCTCTCCGTCCCTCTCTCTCTCCCCCTCTCTCTCCGTCCCTCTCTCTCCGTCCCTCTCTCTCTCGCTTTCTCTCTCTCTCCGTCCCTCTCGTCTCTCCTTCAATTGAATTCTGTCAGAAGTGCTTTGTTGGCGAGAGAAGCGGCTCACGGCGCCAAACCGCGTTGTGATTAAAATGCTAACGCGTGTGTGTCACGGCTTAAATATCCCAGAAGGCTACAGTATGGTGACATCATCTCCACAAAGTGTGTGTGTGTGTGTGTGTGTGTGTGTATGTACAAGCAAGCTAGTGTGAGATTGATCAGGCTGTGGAATAATTTCAGAGCTTTGATTGAGTGTGTGTGCGAGTGTGTGTGTGTGTGTGTGTGTGTGTGTGTGTGTGTGTGTGTGTGTGTGTGTGTGTGTTTGATTGAGCATTAAAACACTCACTTTGACAGTAGTTAGACATCCCAAAGCAGCTCGACCATGACAATCTACACTTGCGTTCACACACACTCTTCTCTCTCTCTCTCTCTCTCTCTCTCTCTCTCTCTCTCTCTCTCTCTCTCTCTCTCTCTCTCTCTCTCTCTCTCTCTCTCTCTCTCTCTCTCTCTCTCTCTCTCTCTCTCTCTCTCTCTCTCTCTGTCTCTCTCTCTCTCTCTCACACACACACACACACACACTCACTCACTCTCTCTCTCTGTCTCAGGGTTCTTCATAACTACATGCTGTGGCGTATGGTGGCGGCTCTGAGCGAGCATCTCTCCACGGCGTTTCGCAGCTCCATCCACGAGTTCTCTCGCGAGATCGACGGCACTGAGCAACAGCTGGACCTGCAGCTTTTGTGTCTCAACCAGGCCAACAAGCACTTCGGCATGGCTCTCGGTGCGCTGTTCGTCCAGCAGCACTTCTCCTCCGCCAGCAGAACCAAGGTCAGGTGTGTGTGTGTGTGTGTGTGTGTGTGTGTGGTCAGACACCGATGAGTCTCAGAAAACTTCTATAGTGAGATCATAAATGAATGAGGAGAGCAGCTTAGATAAGGAGAGATGTTTGAGTTCATACAGAAGTCTTTTGATTACAGGTGTTTTATGCAAATGCTTTAATTTGTTGTTCCGGGTCAAAAATGACCCACCTTTTAAATTGCTTGTAAATCTCTTATAATGCCATATTATCACCAAATATTGGATTCAATGATTTTGTCAACTTGTTGTCTTTCATTTAGCACAGGTTGTGTGTTTCTCTTTGTAGCTGGTAGGCCAGACAGCAACATAATGTCGGCCCGGGCACATGGCACATGTGGCTATCACACGGCCCGGATCCGGCCCACATCTGGCACATGTGGCTATCACACGGCCCGGATCCGGCCCACATCTGGCACATGTGGCTATCACACGGCCCAGATCCGGCCCACATCTGGCACATGTGGCTATCACACGGCCCGGATCCGGCCCACATCTGGCACATGTGGCTATCACACGGCCCAGATTAATGATCTGAGTTTATACATACAGTGTTTTTGAGGAGAATAAGCTCAAGTGAACCCAGCAAGCAATATCCGTCATCTCACCGTCTCGGTTAACTATAGACCTGATATAGTCCGGCTGTGAGGAATACACTTCTACACAAATAACCTTCAATTTGGTTGAATGCCGTTTTTGCCAAAATAACTTGAGAGATGTGTGATATTCCATCATGTGAGCAAAGTCAACAGTGATTGCAAGCTGTTTGGTTTCATTTCTTTGACATGTTATCTAATTGATGACTTGGGCTGTGGTTAGACGTCTATTAAATGTTCACTGACAGCCCATATTCAGCCTTGTTTTAGCCTAGATTTCTGGGACGCTATTAGACGTCTTCTAAACGCAAAACTGCGTGTGAGAAAGTGTTTCACTCCAAAACTGAGGAGCATGAGCTCAGATCAATGAGGCCTATGATCAACCAGCGCCAGAGAGAAACACAAAACACACACACACACACACATATCCCTATCATATATTGTAGAAATCATCATAAATTAGGCGTAAACGCTCAAAATTCATCCTGTCAGAACCGTGTTGAAATTGGACCCCGTGTCACCATAGAGTCGTTACTTTAAATCGTTTTACCAGCTCAATGTTTGTGATATCAACTTCAAACTTGGGACAGAGCTTGGATAGACACACAGCTTTGATTTTAGAACAATTTTAAAGGCCAAATAATTTTGTAAAATATGTATTTTGAATAAAATACAAAACGTTTAATTTAGCCATTTTTTTTAGCCAAGTTTTTTGCTGCTGAATGTCTTCTTGAAGATTGTCATAATTAAAAAATTAATATGAGGTCCACATTTCCGTCTATTTTGTAGTTAATACTGAATTTCAAATTTGGGCAAAAAGTCATGTCACGCATAATGATAACCAATCATTGCTTACTTTATAGATCATTGGTGTCATTATTATTATTAGGGGTTCAGAGAACGTATGCACATCCCGAGTAGAGTTGTACTATGTATTATATGTAGCTAGTGTTCTGTTGTAATGCAGTATTAAAGTCATTAAACATTGTACTGGAGGTTACCCTAACTTCTTTTCAAGGATTTGCTGCAAAACTTCAGCAGAAGTCTCCGTTTAATAGAGTTATTGAGAGATCTCATTTCTTATTCTTCTCTCCCAAGGAAAAGCGCTGCACACAAACACGAAATGTTGTTTTCTGTCTCTCATCTTCCTCTTTTCTCTCTAATGGAGTCGATCTGTTTCTCTTCCTCTGGCCCAAATGTTTGTTTACCTTTCATCTCGGTTCCTTCCTTCCGCGCTGTTCTTGGATAGATAGAATGATGGATGGATCAAATCGAGCTTCTGTTGAGGAGGACGTTGTCCCAGATGGTTTGCGTGGCGGGGTGTCTAGATTTGTGAAAGTCCTCAGTCAAAATTTGGTCAGATGACTGCAGACTTTTGCAGTTTCTCCAGCTTGCAGGATTCATTCTGATGCACAGGCGTCGTTCATTCCCAGCCTCTTAAAACTATATATTAGCGTGATGATTCATCTACTAATGAAGTCTTTCATAATTTATAGTAAGCTTCTTTCTTTCTTCAGTGGAACATAAAGCGTTCAGTAGAATGTTCATGTTGCTCTTTTACACACTGGGGTCGATGAGATTTGTAATGTTTTGAACAAATTCTGTTATTCTCACCAATTAAGACTGCATTTATTTGATCAAAAATACAGTAAAAATAGTAAAATATTATTAGAATGTAAATCAGCTGTTCTCTATGTGAATATACAGTAAAGTGTAATTTATTCCTGTGATCAAAGCTGAATGTTCAGCATCATTACTCCAGTCTTCAGTGTCACATGATCCTTCACAAATCATTCTCATATGAGGATTTGATGATCAAGAAACATTTATGATTATTATCATAAATATTTTTGCGGAAACTAATGCATTTTATTTTTCATGATTATTTTGATTAATAGAAAGTTCAGAATAACAGCGTTTTTTTTTTTTTTTTTTTTTTAAATAGAATGTTTAGAAACATTAGAAATGTCACTTTTGATCAATTTAATGCATTTTTGCAGAATAAAAGTATGAATTTCTTTCCCCTTAAAAAAAATCGCACTGACCCCAACCTTTGAACGGTGTTTTTTCAATGAAAATTACTGAATAAAATTTAAATAAAAGAATTTAAAAGAAGTCTATAATAGATTTATGTGCTGTATTTCAAGTCAGCAGAAGTGATGAACACAATTTGCACAATTTTTTGTGTGCAACGATTGTTTTTATGGGTTTGGTAATATGCTCTTGCTCGTTTGTGGTCGTCTCAGGTAATTCTGGCCAGCTTTTAAATGAAGGTCTCACTTGACTTGCTTTTCTAATTACAAGTGTGAATCATTTTTGTCACTCAGAAGTCTCGACTGCATATTAACTCAACACGAATGTGAAAAGATGTGCAAGAGTTCAGCAGCACCTATAGAAACTGTGCTGATCTGATTCTGGAAATATCAAACTCATATATATCACATATGAGAAATTTCACAACATTCACAAGTACATTCATTCATTCAGCTTTTCCTTACAAATGAGCAATACATCTTCAAAATATACAATTCACAACATCATAGAGTTAGTTGTGCTGGAAATTCAACAGAAGAATAGTTTATATACTGAAGTATGTGGTGACGCTTATCCCTTTTCATTTTGGAGATTATTCATATTATTCCTAACGAATGAGTCGGTGTAAAAACTGTTATTTGAGCTGTTCCAACAGTGAGACTTTAGTTGACTCTATACTGGGTTAAAAACAACCCAAGATGTGTTGAGAATGGACAAACCCAGCGAATGGGTTGTTTTAACTCAGCGGTTGGGTTAAACGTTTGCTCATCCTGCTGGGTAGTTTTATTTAACTCAACTATTGTGTAAAAATTACTGTATTTCATTCATAAAATTAACCGTTGACAGTTGAAAATTAATATTTTTTAATATAATAGGTTTAATAAATGAACATTTATTAATAAGTTTAATGAATAACAATTAAACAATACACATTTATTATTTTGCTTATTAATAAATGTTCACCTTTTGATTATTATTGTTGCCTGTAGTTATTATGTGTGTGATTTTTTGGGTTCATTTTAAACCAGCCATATAGTCATTTTTATAAACAATAGTTGGATTAAATAAAACTGTCCAGCACGTTGGGCAAACGTTTAACCCAACCGCTGGGTTAAAACGACCCATTCGCTGGGTTTGTCCATTTTCCATGAAATGTAATTAAATGTAGTGTACCCAATGAAACGTGACGGCAGCTTTGATTGACAGCTTGACTCCGCCCCCGTCCACAGGTTCAGGAGCTGGTGGAGGACATCAAGCACTCGTTGGATCTGAGACTACAGGAGCTCGACTGGATGGATGACGAAACGAAAGACGCTGCGAGAGCAAAGGTGAACACACTAACTCAGTTATTTCTCCAAACATACGCAATCTTTCTCTTCACACAGTGAACACACACTAAAAAAAATGCTGGGTTGTTTCAACCCAAATTTGGGTCAAATAATGACCAAACCCAACCACTGGGTTACATTTTTTTATTACATTTTTTAATCCAGCGGTTGGGTTCGTCCATATTTGAACCAAATTTGGGTTAAAACAACCCAGCATTAAGGATTAGTGTACGTGGAATAAACTGTGCATCATTTATCATTGCATTCAATCACTTCATCTTTCTTTTCTCACTTAAGGTGGATTTAAAAAGTGGGTAAAAAACAGCTGGTTTTTGTGATGTAAAAAATGAAGCAAAGGTAAATCATGCAGGAACTTTTGCATGTTTAAATGCAATAATTACACTTATGCAAAGTGACACATTTCAGAGAAAAAAAGACTAAAACTAAAGACCTAACTGCATAAGTGTTCACCCCCCTGAAAACTTAAAGTGATGAAACTCCAGCGTTTAATGTAGTTTATGTGTCTATGTGGTGTGTTTAATATGCTTTACGACAAACCATGAGTAAGTTCATAAGTCGACACCATTGCTGAGTATTTCCTCCTTAAAACTGCAGTGAACCAAAGACAGTCTCAAACACACGCTTTGAAATCGCTGGTGTTTCTGACGTCACAAACTACCTTGTAACCAATCAGATCAACGTGTGATCGTCAACCAGTGGATCTCTGAGCTGAGTGAGTGAGTGGAGGCGGGGCTCATTTGCATATTCATAGAACCACGCATACTAAATGAGGCAAGAGTGTCGAGTTACAGTCAAGATATTTTAAGACAAGACCACATTTCTTTCAAGGAAAAAATAGTTTAACCTCCTGAGACCCTTTTGTCCACTGTACTGGATATTATATTTTAGTGTATTTCTCTGACACCGTACATGTCACACTTTTAACTGTGTTTAAACTTGTTTGGAGGTTTCACCGTGAAAGCAACTTCTCCTTGGCCTTTAAAAATGACTGACATTCATTTAGTGATCAAATCATTCATTCATCAAATGTAGCACTCTTATGGAAATATGATAATATATTGTACTGTAACTATCATTTAAATCGAACTAAAGAAATTATACATCAATATTCCTATGACATATTAGATATTATTATTAAAATGTTGCCAATTATAACTCCCATTATTACACTTCTTTTCTCATTACATGTCGCCCCAAGAACACATTAATATGCAAATTAGATACAGTGTATAGATACTTTGTATTGAATGGTAATATTCATTTATGACCATTTTACCCACATATTGCATAAAGTAAAATTGTGTATCAATTAATTCCGTTATATGATTGATTTATTGATTGAAGTTTATTTCGAGCAAAAAAATTATATATATATACTAACACAATATACATAGAAACAATAGAACAGTTTATCTCCTATATATATATATATATATATATATATATATATATATAGGAGATAAACTGTGGGTCTAAAGCAGAACATATGAATATAGTATCATTTTTCAAAAATATATATCTATACTTTTTTTTTAGCATTTGTTTCTTATGCTCTAAACAATGTGATAACATGAAAAAATAATACATTTTAAAAAACTTTTTTTTCTGGGTCTCATTTTGGTGATCAAAGAAGAGTTTTCAGGGATAAAATGATTGACTATGGTCATGACTATAAAGTCCCAGTTAAAACGGATGGTTTTTGTGATTCAAACAGAATTAAAGTCCCCCTGACTTCACAACAACCATCCATTTTAACTGGGACTTTTAACACCCACTGTACACGCACACACACACACACACACACACGTTAGCGAAACTCAGTGCATCTACATGTTATTTGACACGTTTACTCACTGATTTACTGTGCGTAATTTGACACCTTTACCGTATTTTTATTATCCTCAGTTTGGTAAGTCGGACTTAAATTACAAGCATTTAAAACAATTTAAAAAACAAAACATTAATTAAAAAAAATTAAACGTGAATATATAGTAAAGTGTAATTTATTCCTGTGATCAAAGCTGAATGTTCAGCATCATTACTCCAGTCTTCAGTGTCACATGATCCTTCACACATCACTCTAATATTCTAATATATTATTATCAGTGTTGAAAACACATTCTTTGACGAAGTTCAAAAGAACAGCATTTATTTGAAATAGAATCTTTTGTAACATTATAAATGTCTTTACTGTCACTTTTTATCAAATTAATGCTTCCTTGACGAACAAAAGTATTGATTTATTTTATTTATTTCCCCCAAAACTATCAAAATAAAAATTCTTACT
>NC_140223.1:719268-821768 GCF_951802725.1 Rutilus rutilus
CAACGTGCAAACTATCGCAAATCAAAGTGAAAGTAAGTCGCAGACGCTTAACACACAATCATCATCATCATTAAAAGTAAAGAAATTAAATGATCTTACCAGGGATGTTGCCGCTCTCTCTTATTGCGGTCTTTGATTTTGAAATTTTAGCTGATGATCAATAAAATGCAGCTCATATCTGTTGCTTTCGGTGACGTGCACTCCAGTTAATCTGCATATAGAGTGGGAATTGAAGATGGTGGGGGGGTATTTACGACAGTGCAAGTATTCCACAGCGACTCTAGGGGTCGCTGTTTGACAAAAACACAATTTCTACACAGTGTGCCTTTAAAGGAGAAGTTCACTTTTAAAAAAACTTTTGCTGATAATTTACTCACCCCCATGTCATCCAAGATGTCCATGTCTTTCTTTCTTCAGTCGAAAAGAAATTAAGGTTTTTGATGAAAACATTCCAGGATTTTTCCCCCATATAATGGACTTCAATGGGACCCAAACGGTTCAAGGTCCAAATGACAGTTTCAGTGCAGCTTCAAAGGGCTTTAAACGATACCAGACGATGAATAAGGGTCTTATCTAGCGAAACGATCGGTCATTTAAAAAATAAATAAAAAAGTTTAAGTTTTATAAGCACAAATGCTTGCCTTGCTCTGTTCTGTGATGCGCGTTCGTGACGTCACGTAATACGCAGTTACGTTGAAAAGGTCACGCTTGAAAAATTTCTGTCCTGAAGAAAATGTTCTTTTTGGCTTTTTAATATTAAAGCACACAGGATACGCACACGAAATGGGCATTTTAAACGATAAACTGACACAAATACATTTGAAAATGTGTATATGGTCCTCCTCCTGCACATTTGTAAACAGTCAAACTTGACCTTTTCAACGTAACTGCGTATTACGTGACGTCACGAACGCACATCACAGAACAGAGCAAGGCGAACATTTGTGCTTATAAAACGTAAACTTTTTTATTTATTTTTTAAATGACCGATCGTTTCGCTAGATAAGACCCTTATTCATCGTCTGGTATCGTTTAAAGCCCTTTGAAGCTGCACTGAAACTGTCATTTGGACCTTGAACCGTTTGGGTCCCATTGAAGTCCATTATATGGGGGAAAAATCCTGGAATGTTTTCATCAAAAACCTTAATTTCTTTTCGACTGAAGAAAGAAAGACATGGACATCTTGGATGACATGGGGGTGAGTAAATTATCAGCAAAAGTTTTTTAAAAAGTGAACTTCTCCTTTAAGGAAGTTCAGTGATGGTTCATTTCTGTTGTAAAAAAGTTATTAATTTAGTTCACTTATATATAAAAAAACAGTGATGTCATCGTCCAGCTCAGTTCAGTTCTCATGTAATGCTGTCAGTGCAGGAGATCAATAATACTGGTGAATATTAAATTAGATTAAATAAATGAATCAGAGTGTTTGTCCTAGCCGGCCGCGACACGCCACGATTCTGTTCGAGAAGCGGTTTCTATTTTTCAAAGATTTCAAAGATTTTTTCCTATTTTTTAATTCATAAAAAGTGGGTAAATGTAGTAAACACACATAGTAAAACACTGTGACATTCAAATCTTAGATTTTTTTGCACATTCACACATTATTGAGAAGTTACTGATCAGAGACAACATGGTTTTAATTAAGAAAAATCTAAAGTAATGACTGTTCTAGAAGCTCAAGTTCCACCGGGTCAAAACTATGTTAACAGAGACTTACACACATTAGAGCATAACAGCATAATAATGTGCACGTGTGTGTGTGTATGTGTGCGTGTGTGCGTGTGTGTTTGTGCATGTGTGTGTGCGTGTGTGTGTGTGTGTGTATATGTGTGTGTGTGTGTGTGTGTGTGTGTGTGTGTGTGTGTGTGTGTGTGTGTGTGTGTGTGCGTGTGCGTGTGTGTGTGTGTGTGTGTGTGTGTGTGTGTGTGTGCAGGCGTATCAGAAGTGGGTTCGTGAACACGGCCCTGAGCGTCCTCTTCCAGGACTCAAGTACACACACGAGCAGCTGTTCTTCATCGCGTTCGCTCAGGTAATCAACACTCAATAATAAACACTAGTGAAGTGAGAATCAGCTCTTGAGATTCTGAAATATCTTCCACATGTTTGCGTGACAGAACTGGTGTATGAAGAGGCGGTCGCAGTCGATCTACCTGCAGCTGCTGACGGATAAACACGCACCTGAACACTACAGGTGACACACACAAGCATCACACACACACAGTGGTGGACAGAATTAATGGCACCCCTGGTAAATATGATCAAAAATGGCTGTAAATATAAATCTGCATTGTTTATCCTTTTGATCTTTCATTCAAAAAAATGTGCACAAATCTCCACCTTTCATTGAAGTAAAAGAACTGAGAGTGGGGGGGAAATCACATTATTAAATAAATATTTTTCTCCCAAACACACTGGCCACAATTATTGGCACCCTGTTATTAAATACTTTTTGCGACCTCCTTTTGCCAAGATACCAGCTCTGAGTCTTCTCCTATAATGCCTGATGAGTTTGGAGAACACCTGACGAGAGATCAGAGACCAGATCCTTCAGATTCCCAGATCCATGTTGGTGCTTCTTCTCTTCAGTTCAGCCACTCATCAGGTCAGGGAACTGGGACGCTCATGGCAGAAGCTTCATTTTGTGCTCAGTTACACATTTTTGTGTTGATTTTGATGTTTGTTTTGGACCGTTGTCCTGATGGAAGATCCACGGCCCATTATAAGATATCTAGCAGAGGCCGTCAGGTTTTGATTTTTTATCTGTTGATATTTGCTAGAATCCATAATACCATGTATCTGAACAAGATGTCCTGAACCTCCAGCAAATAAATAGGCCCACAATATATAAGATCCAGCAGTGTATTTAACCGTAGGCATGGGGGACTCTTCATCCCTGTTTGCACCGAACACATCTGCTGGGTTTGCTGCCAAAAAGCCCTTTTTTTGTTTCATCTGACCACAGAATCCAGTCCCGTTTGAAGATCCAGTCGTGTCTGACCACTGAATATTCTGGAGTTTGTTCTTGGAGGAGCGAGGAGGATTTTTCCTGAAACCCTCCCAAACAACATGCGGGGATGTAGGGGTTGTTTGATATATTATTTTTAGGCTTTCTGACCCCAAGACTCCAGTAATCTCTGCAATTCTCCATCTGTGACCCTTGAAGAGTCTTTGGCCACTCAAACTCTCCTCCTCACCGCATTAAGACAATATAGACACGCGTCCTCTTCATGGCAGATTCGTCACATCTTTAGTTGATTATAACTTCTTAATTATTGCCCTGATGGTCAAAATGGGGATTTTCAATTCTTTAGCTATTGTCTTACAGCCACTTTCTAGTTTGTGATGCTCAACAATCTTTTTTTACATTTACATTTATTCATTTAGCTGACGCTTTTATCCAAAGCGACTTACAATTGCTATACATGTCAGAGGTCGCACGCCTCTGGAGCAACTAGGGGTTAAGTGTCTTGCTCAGGGACACATTGGTGTCTCACAGTGGATTTGAACCCGGGTCTCTCACACCAAAGGCATGTGTCTTATCCATTGCGCCACAACACCCCACGTTCTTTTGCTGCACATCAGAACTATATTCTGTGGTTTTACTCATTAGGACGAATGATTAAGGGAATCTGGCCTTTGTGTTTCCTCATATTTAAACTCCTGTGAAACAGGAAGTCATAGCTGGACAATTTCATGTTCCTAGTCCCCCTGGTGTACTAAAAAAAGGTAAATATTAATTGTGGCCGACGTGTTTTGGAGAAAAACGTTTATTTCATAATGTGATTTCCCCCCACTTTCAATTCTTTTACTTCAATGAAAGGTTTGATTTTTGCAAATTTTTGGAATGAAAGATCAAAAGGATAAACGATGCAGATTAATTTTTTTACAGCCATTTTTGATCATATTTACCAGGGGTGCCATTAATTCTGTCCACCACTGTATATATATACACACACACACACACACACACACACACACACACACACACACACACACACACACACACATACATTATATATATGTAAGATGTGATTAACTGAATTGACAGCACTGATAAAAAATACATAACTTTTTTTCAAGTGTGCATTTTATTGTTTTACATAAACAGTGACAATATCCGACTGTTACACCTTATAAACGCAATCAAACCAAATGAAAACAGACAAAAGAATTAAACCGGAATAATAAATAATTACAGAAGCAAACAAATAAATTGGTGCATTATCGTATATTGAATTATGAATAATTGAGCCAATATTGAATTGTTTTTATTCATTTTGAGGAATACTGAATGTTTTCGTGCAAGTGAGATGAGTCACACACACACACACACACACACACACACACACACACACACACACACACACACAGGAGAGCTGTCATCAATAAATGTGAAAAAGTAACTCAGATATTTGTTGTAAATTGGAAAAGTAATGCGTTACTTTATTAGTTACTTCAAAAAGTAATCAGATTACATAACTCGAGTTACTCCAAACACTGATTATATCAGTGAATACTATTATAGTTGCTTAAAATTAATGATTGAATTTGTGTTTGTTTGTTTTTTGTTTTTTTGACACTTTCATTCAAAAGTGTATTGAGTTTACTTTAATGAAAGGTTCGGTTTTTTTTATTTTTTTTATTTTTTTATTTTTTAAAGAAAGATCAAAAGGATGACCAATGCAGATTTATTTACTTTCATTTATATGTTTCCATAGATATTTTCATATTCTGAGATGTTAATTGTTCCTCGGTTCTGCATTAATATCAGGGTTCCCACTTGAAATCCTGGAAAGTTTGTGAATCTCTGTCATACGGCCATAACTAAACACATGAAAACTGTAACAGTGTCTCTTACATATAACCTTACTCTCACTCGAAGTGTGTCCCACATTCAGGCCTTGAATTTGAAGTAAACTTTTTATTTATTTTTTATTTTTTATTTTTGAATATTAATAATCCCTCAGTTGTGCTTGAATGTGTGTGTGTGTGTGTGTGTGTGTGTGTGTGTGTGTGCAGGGTGATCGGCAGCGCGTCTCAGTTCGAGGAGTTCGGTCGAGTGTTTCACTGTCCCAGAGGATCACCCATGAACCCCGTCAACAAGTGTGCCGTCTGGTGACCTTTGACCCCGCCCCCGGGCCGTGACCTCACGACGCCGAGCTGCTCGACATCACCATCCAATCACGACGCCGTTCGATGTTTACAGCATTCGATCAGAATCACCCTCATGTGCCATAACTCTTCTTTTGAAATGTTTATTTTTATATTCTGATGCGGAGTGTGTTATCTCAGTCACGTTGTGTGTGTGTGTGAACAGAGGCGGCGCTGTATCGTATAGGCATGTTGACGTTTTGATATGACGTGTTTTGTCGGAGAAGTTTCGTGTTTTTTAAGTAGGACAGAGTGCATTCTGGGATAACTCCAGACTTATTTCTGGGTTTCTGATGTGATGTTTCTGTGATTGTGAAGGAAGATGTTCATTTTATTTCTCCCAGATGAAGTCTGGACTTCAAAATAACCCCACATTTCGGTCGAATCCAAACGAACGTTTATGCAACTGCAGCGAAGAAGTGAACATTTGTTATTATTATTATAGAACTTTAATTTTGTATAAAGTTTTTTCTCATGAAAGATAAAAAGAGTAACTTTGTACAGATGCACTATATGAAAGTTTAGAAAAATGTACAGGTCAAATAAAGCATGTTTCCTGTTTAAAACGCATACACACACACACACACACACACACACACACACACTCTCTCTCTCTCTCACACACACACACACACACACACACACACACACACACACTCTCTCTCTCTCTCTCTCTCTCTCTCTCTCTCTCTCTCTGTCTCACACACTCACAAAAATAAGACTTTGTTGAATGAAAAACTGGAAAATGCTGAATTCTCCATAATCCATGTTTGGAATAAAACAAGATCATATGCAACAATTAACAGATCTTTCTTTTAATCATTTATAGAAACATTGACAGAGACAGACAAAACTTGCACACTATTTACGTTACGTGGTGAATTTAAATCCAGATATTGGGACTTTTATTTGTTCCAGTCAGTCTCTATAACCAACACGCAAGCCTTAGCAAGAGTTAATTCCTATGATGTTACTAAGATATTCTGAAGTTCCTGAAATGTACTTAATAGTTTCCTAGTACTTTTTAATTAGATGCTCAGACAGACAACAGATATATGTGAAAATAGGGATCTTCGCCGTGACGTCACGACGCGCTCTGGTTGGCAGAAGAAAAGTAATGGCCGCTTGCTGCGCAGCGCAAACACAGAAGAAAAATGGTTGTATCGTGCTGTGTGATCGGCAAGATTGGGTACTGTACTGTGTGTATCATCTGTGTACATACCCTTATATATTAAGGGCAAATTATTGTATTTTAATACATTTTTACGTGTCAACCAATGTTATATACAGGGCCTGAAGTTAACTTTTTTGACCACCAGCCACTGTGACTTTTTACCAGACAGTTTTTTTTTGGCCTCATAAAAGGTGAAAAAAGGAATTGCACAAACATTTCTTCTTTAACTTGTAAGAATACACATTTAAGTTCTGTCAATTTATTAACGAGATCCATACAAGTAATAATAACTCTTAGAATACAGATATAGACCTAGTGCAGCTCGCATGTAAACAAATCACACGCAGCTGTGTTGATGGCTGGGAAGCTGTTAGTTACAGCGTTCAGGAACCGTTAAGCAGAACTAAATTAATATTGTTATTACTGGTAAAGTGACCGGGTAGGCTACCGGACATTTTCTCACCGGTTCCCAACACCTGTGCAACTGTCATTGTACTGTAGTTTATGTCAGCGTTGCATTATCGCATCTCATCTCACCAACAGTTTAATACTTAACTCACACATTCAAACGCAGTCAGAGAAGGGCCTCATCTTGCTCTCCGATCACATATACGTTCCGAAACACTCAAACTGCGCTGCTTTCACAGATGCTTTCTTTACTAATGTGCCGCCACATTTTTTAGCTGTAAATCCAACGAATTTGCTGACTTCGTTAGTCAAAGAACAACAAAAAATTCTCACTCAGGTGATATGGATCAGGCAGAGAACATGAACCCTGGTTATAAAAGCTTAATTATATCTCTTTTTAGCTTCTTCGGACAAAGAATTAACATTATGCTGACAAAACACAGGTAGACTGCTGCGACTTGTTGATTCTTTCTGCCAACCAGTTCGCGGCCACGCCCATATCGTGACGTCACATTTGACTCCGGCGAACCGGTACAGTAACTTACGCTGTATAAAATATTTTTTTAATAAAAATATACATATATAGCGTAAGCTACTTTATAAAAAAAAGAAACGGATAAACTGATAAAAACTATATTGACTGGTATCTTGATAGTTTTTCAAAAACAGAAATAGTGCACATAACCTTTAAATATTATTATTAACGTCTCATGACTTTTATTTACAAATCTACAGACCGGATGTTGTCATCGCTGACCTCACAGCCTCTGTTGTGCGCGCTTGTGTTTGGTTTCCTGTTTGCAACAACCAACAAATTCACAACAAACAGAACTAAAACTCATAAAACTTGAATGTAGTAAATTAAATATGATCTAAGATTAAACTCGCATGTTAATGGACACGAACTCGAAACCCTGCGCGAGGCGAGAGAAGGTAAACACAACATTACAGCTTCTTTAACATTCACACACACTCAACGTGTAGCAGCTTTAAAGTTAATATAGATAACCACATCTATTGAAATTATCAAAAAATAATGTGTAATTAAACATCATATATATAGATATAGGATCATGATATTAAAATCAAACTACCTGTAAATAATATTAAATAAAGCAGCGGATGGTTATGAACTGTCTCTTCCTCAGAACTGCTGGTGTTTCTTCCTGTTTTCCTCATTTCTGCTGTTTTTAATCGCTGGTTTTTAAAACTTATTTCTAAACCCATCAGAGTTTAAACACAACATGCTGCATTTAAAGACTCGACATGTGTTTTCATTTAAAGACTCTCTGGGGAAAAAACAACAACTTGTTTGCAATATCAGTCAAATAAACTAAAATCATATCAATATATGAAATTTATAATGTATAATTTTAAAGTCAGAATTTCCAAGATTTACTGACAGATTATTTATTTCATTTTTAACTTGTTTTTTTCTGGTAAAGTTTTTTTCTGGTTTGTCCATAAACACACATTTCCAGGCTCACTTCCTTCTCTCTCATATTGTTTGATTGAGCATTAACTGGTAATAATAAAACAGATTATTGAAACAGTATGATTATTTATTTGCACTATATGTGTTTTTACAGTATGATCTTGTGTGTGTGTGTGTGTGTGTGTGTGTGTGTGTGTGTGTGTGTGTGTTTCTCTTCAGGAGTGTGTGTTGGCGATGTCTGACAGCCTGTCTCTGCCCTCTTATGCCGATTATCCCACGGGACGTCCCTTCATCAACACACACACTCACACACACCGGTCCTACCGTAGCAGAGCCGTGAAAGCCTTTCCTGAGAGCAGTGGTGCAGGTACACACACACGCACACACACACACACACACACACACACACGTGATGTCACCTGAGAGCTTATACACTGATGACCGTATAGAGAGCGAATGATGATCCAGTGTCAGTCTGAATCCGCTCATGAATGATTCACTGACACACACACACACACACACACACACACACACACACACACTTGTTTATGATGAGGGAAGCAGCCGATTGCAGAAACACACTTTCATTACTGATGTCTTACACCAGGAAGTGATGATTATGTCCTCTTGAACACATGAGATGGAAACGCCACTTTATTCACTAATGTTTTATGCCATATTCCAGTTTTGTGCAGCTTTGGATGGAAACATAGTTAGTAATATATATATATTTTTTACATAATTGTATACATAAAGTGATTTATATGCATTTAAAAGATAATGATAGTAAAACACACGTGTGTGAAGATGCTGAGATGCTTTGGTGAACAGCTCCTCCTGCTGGACCGTCACCAGTTCACATTCAGATTCTTGGTTTTCTTGCATTTATATTGGAAAAATGATTCAATAATCCAATTTTTAATTAAGTTAAATTGACAGCTTTAGATGGAAATACAGCCAGTAAATTTTTACATAATTTCATACATGAATAAACGTATTTATGCATTTAAAAGGCGTCTGAAAGATCAGGTTTCGGTGAACAGCTCCTCCTGCTGGACAGACATGAGTTCTCCGTTCAGATTCTTGGTTTTCTTGCATTTACATCAGAAAACTGAATAATGAAAAAGAGGAATCTTCTTAAACGAGATGAAGAAGTGTGTGAAGTGTTGTACGTGTGTTTGCAGCGATTATTTCCGCGCTGAAGAACCTGCAGGAGAAGATCCGTCGCCTGGAGCTGGAGCGACCAGAACACACACACTCCCCGGAGCGACGAGAACACACACACTCCCCGGAGCCACGAGAACACACACGCTCCCCGGAGCGACACGACACCGGTGCGACTCAAACACACACCATTCTGACTCGTATTTAGGGATGGGTATCGTTAAGGTTTTAACGGGATTACTACTCTTACCGATACTCCTTATCGATCCGGTACTTTAACGGTATTCTTATCGGTTCTTTTTGTTATATTAAAAAAAGGGAAAAAAATAATAATTTAGAATAGAATTAATATTGCTTTATATTTTGAAATGTAAAATAAATATCTTCAGCAAAAGAAAAAGCAATGCTTTAACAAAACAAATAAAACATGTCTGTTATGCAGAAGGGTCAGGCTTTTGTGTTTTATATAGACATAGGACACCAAACACAAAGTACAAACACACGGTCAAACAATCAAAAGTAGATAGTTTATCACAGATAGTTTATCACAGACAGATTAAAGCTTATATCATTCAAGAGCTGCGACTGACTGACCTGCAATCCTCAGCAGGGTTATTAGACTGCTGCCTCTTTAAGACCAAATGCAGATCTAATCATTATTACGCATCATATTTTCTCCCAGCTATTTACGCCCATTTAAGACATAAACTGTATTTAAGTGAATAAACGGTTACGTGAATCCATTTTTACATATTTGTGTGTGTATTTGATGGTTTAGATGCGCACACGAAGCCCAATACGTTGCTTGTCTCGTTGCGGTGTGTTTCGCAGCGCGCGCCGCATTTGGAACAGCGTCTATTGCGTCAATGTTGGTACTTTTAATATCAAACGCGTCCCGCAGTTTAGCAACAGTATAGATATTTTACAACAATCACGGATCGTGCAGATTCTGGCGTTACGTTTGGGTTTTAGGGAGAATGACAGCGCACCGCTGTGAAGGGAAGGAAGCTGCGCTGGAGAGAATGCGGCTTTAGTTTTTAATGGTTATACCTCAAATATCTTTTTTATAATCATTGGAAGCTTAAATCTAAAATAAAATTAGTTTAATATCAGAGATCTAAAGTGAAACCGTTTGAATGTTTAGTTCTGTCCTCATCGTCACTCATTAAGCAGGACTGTTGTGTTGTCCACGCCGCGGCTACGAGCTCTCTCTCTCTCTCACACACACACACACACACACACACACACTCTCTCTCTCTTTAGCAAAAATGCATCACAGACAAATCGGGGTATCTGCACAATTTTTAAAGTCAAATTTAAGGCTTTTTAAGACCTGAAGAAATCAAAATTAATACCGTACATTAGGGGTGCCCAATATTGACAAAATATGTCTAGATATTTTCAAAGTTTTGTTGATAATAATTAGATGATATTTTATTGATTGTGTTTTTGCACTGGTACCCTGGCTGGTTTAGGCCTGTTGTTCACAGCAGACTCATGAAGATATTCATATTTTTTATATTCTCTGCAGTGGCCAGTTCACAGCAGTGACAGAAATTAACATTTTTTATTAAGGGGCAATATTTGCCACTTTAAACTGATTTCCAGGGGCATTTTCACCTATATATGGACATTGTTTCTAAATGTATTTAGAGGTATGCATCACCTTTTATGTCAAATTCTAACATTCAAATTAAATTATATTAGAATAACACAGTACCAATGTCAAAATAAATCATTAAATTAAAATCCATCCTTGCAGTGCAGAGGAGACACAGAAGCGGCATCAGAACTGGCATTATTATATTTACACTTCATTTACAATTGCATAAATAAAGCTATTCAATATTTAAATATGAAATGATTTATAATTTTAACGTTTTAATTAAAGGATACTTTAAATATGAAACTGAAACCACCAGTAGGTGGCGGCAAGTCACTGTCTTAATAAGCGAGTTGTTGGAGTCATTTATTCAACCGATTTGTTCAAACGGCTGATTCATCCAGAAAACAAGTGATTGTTCATTGAATCGTTAAAATGATTCGTTCAAAACGCGGGTTTCAGTAAAAAAAAAAAACACAAAAAATCATCGCTGTCTGTTGGACTACGGCTTCATTATGAAATTCTCGTCGGTGATATAAAGTGAAAATTGACAATATTGTGTCCAAAAAGTAACTCACGATGTTAACTTTATTGTTAATTTAACTGTTGTATAAAATAAATAGCACATTTGCAATTGTGCACAGGAAAACGGCACTCTTGCTCATGTGATATTCTAATATAACAACATAACATGATATAAATATAAGACAAAAACTCATTTGGGGACATCTATAACTGCACTGACACATAACGCAGAGAAAGCAT
Source organism: Rutilus rutilus (assembly GCF_951802725.1). Taxonomy (NCBI): domain Eukaryota; kingdom Metazoa; phylum Chordata; class Actinopteri; order Cypriniformes; family Leuciscidae; genus Rutilus; species Rutilus rutilus. Next base: position 730,969 of record NC_140223.1, read on the forward strand.
GAGAGAAACACGATGTCAGCTCGCACTCGCAGTGCCTCGTACAGTTAAAACAATGATTACAGTATCATCATAGTTCATAGACAATATCACACACGCCTAAGCACATAAAGACTGAACTTACAATTGAACTGACATTTACTCGTTTCCTCCTCTCCTCTGGCGTGCAGGAGACAGACGTGGGCTAATATACTGCCGTAAGTGACGCGAATTGTCACGTGAACAAGCAAATCCACCAAGATAGAATTAAAAAAATAATACGTAGGCCTACGCTAATTAGATAGTTTTAATTTCGAAAGCATTTAGATGAGTCTAAGTCAAAGTGTCATCTAAAATTTAAGACCTTTCATAAGTAAAAATAAGACATTTTTTAAAAAAAAATTTTACGACTTTTTATGGCCTTCGATTTAAAAAATCTAATTTAAGACCTTTTAAGACTTTTTAAGGATCCGCGGGGACCTTGACAAATGGTTCAATATTATTATATATAGAAGTGGCTGGCGAGATTAAATTAGCAAGATAATAATTTCTTAATAGCAATAATAAATAGCACGTGGCTTTCTTAATTTCTCCAGTACCGGCAGCAGAACCGATAACGTCTGAGCTTATCGATCCAGCAGTCTTTCATAATTCAGCAACCGTTTAATACCGGGTTTCGGTACCCATCCCTACTCGTATTATTCAGGAGATCAGTGATGATGTGTGTATGTGTGTAGACCTGCTCGCTCAGCTGTCTGCGGCCGAGACCCGATGCTCGCGGTTGGAGAGACAGTTGGAGCTGATGAGGAAGAGCGTACGACACACAGAGTCAGACAGAACCGCTGTGCTGCAACAACAGGTGCGACACACACTCACACACACACTCACTCACTCACTCACACACACACTCTCTGATTCACTGACTCACACACTCACTGACTGACTTACTCACTCACTGATTAATTTACTCACTCACTCACTGACTCACTCACTCACTCACTGACTCATTCACTCACTGACTCACTCAAACACTCTGATTCACTGACTCACACACTCACTGACTGACTCACTCACTGATTAATTTACTCACTCACTGACTCCCTCACTGATTCACTCACTGACTCACTCACTCACTGATTCACTCACTCACTGACTCACTCACTCACTGATTCACTCACTCACTGACTCACTGATTCACTCACTCACTGACTCACTGATTCACTCACTGACTCATTCACTCACTGACTCACTCACTCACTCAAACACTCTGATTCACTGACTCACACACTCACTGACTGACTCACTCACTGATTAATTTACTCACTCACTGACTCCCTCACTGATTCACTCACTGACTCACTCACTCACTGATTCACTCACTCACTGACTCACTGATTCACTCACTGACTCACTCATTCACTCACTCACTCACTCACTCACTCACTCACTCATTCACTCACTCACTCACTCACTCATTCACTCACTCACTGACTCACTCACTCACTCACTCACTCACTCACTCACTCATCTGTCCCACTGAAGCAGGTGTATAGAGACAGACTCATTCATCCTCCTGTGTGTGTGTGTGTGTGTGTGTCAGGTGTCTCTGGAGCGTGTGTGTTCTGTGGATCAGCTGTGTAAGCTGGATGTTCTGGAACAGGAGTATCACCGACTGACGGAGACTCAGAGCGTCACTGAGAGGAAGATCCGAGCGCTGGAGAGGAAGCTACAGGAAGAGGAACATCAGAGGAAACTGGTGCAGGAGAGAGCAGCTCAGGTGAGTGTGTGTGTGTGTGTGTTTGAGCGAGTGAGTTAGTGAGTGTGTGTGTGTGTGTGTGTGTGTTAATCATGCCCTCTTCTCTGTTGTCAGTTACAGACGGGTCTTGAAGTCAATCGTCTGCTCATTCAGTCTGTTTCTCCTCGTCCTCATAAACACAGTCGGATCAAACAGAAGAAAAGCTCCTCAACGGTAAACGAGTGCAGCATCAGATTCTCTCGCTACAACAAACACTCAGAGCTGATGAAGTCAGAGACACGAATTACTAAGTGAATTTAAAGCCGTGTTTTCTTCCACTTCAGCAGCTTTACAGTGTTATTCATATCCGAGGGCTTTGTTGATGTTTAGTGTGTGTGTGTGTGTGTGTGTGTGTGTGTGTGTGTGTGCGCGTGTGTTTCTGCAGAGAGAGCCGTCCGTCCCGCAGCCGCATTACAGACTCAGTCTGGGAGACGTGCCGTTCGTGACCGGGACGGTAAACACACACACTCAGTTTGATAGTGTGTGAGTGAGAGAGAGAGAGAGTGTGTGTGTGTGTGTGTGTGTGTGTGTGTGTGTGTGTGAAAGAAAGAGAGTGTCACTAATGAGTTTTTAATGATAATTTAAAATAAGTTATTTTATTTATTGAGGATATATTATGAAGTTAGTCATGATTGATGTGTAATCAGCGTCTCTGTGTTCAGTCGACGAGCTCGAGTCACTCGGTGCGAGCGAACGTGCAGCGGGTCCTTCATCTCATGAAGCATCATCATCCTCAGCTGTGTAATGAGCGTGTGCTAGGACACGCCCCCTCCTCTGGTGGCCCCGCCTCCACTGGCTCCACCCCCTCCCCCACTGGCTCCGCCTCCTGCAGGGAAGAGCTGTCGGAGCTGCTGCTGACGCTTCAGGACGAGTTCAGACACATGAGCTGGTGAGGATCAGTCAAGCTATTATGTTCATTATTAACACTAAAAATATTACATTGAAATAAAATAAATGTTAACTGAAAAACTGTTTATTTTCTTGAAAAAAATTCTCAATTATCTTTTAGTTTAAATAATTATACTAAAAATGTAGTATCAAATAACTAAACAAAAAATTAATAAACATATTTGATTTAAACAAACAAATAAAAACTAATAGACTTTGGACTAGTGTTATTATCATTAACTAAAAGTATTACATTTAAATTAAATAAATGTTAACCGAAATAAAATAAAATAAAAAATCTTATTTTTTAGCTAGTTGACAAGACAACATTTCTAATTTTCATTTAGTTTAACTTGAAAGTACTAAAATGACTAAGATTGGAACAAAAATAATAAATTAGACTATGTAGTTCTTTGTCTAATTTTTACACTAATTAGACACATAACTAAACTAAAAAGAAAAAAGAAACAAAGAAACAACAAAAAATGAATAAACTGACAAAAAGGGAAAACTTAAAAATAAAAACGAATTCATAATATTAATAAATACGCTAATAATGAATAAACTGACAAACTGACCTGTGCTGTGCTATTATTGTTCATTAAAAATAACACTAAAAACATTACATTGAAATAAATATTAACCTAAATACTGTAAAACTAAACTAAAACTGAATAAACATATTTGGTTTAAACAAACAAATAAAAACTAATAAACTTTGATCATTTGATCATCATTAACTAAAAGAAAATCTATTACTAGAAATATTAAATTGAAATAAAATAAATGTTAACTGAAATCAAATAAAATATAAAATTCTTATTGTTTTGTCAACTGAAAATATTTATTTTGTTTAGTTTAACTTGGAAGTACTAAGATTAAAATAAAAAAATTAGACTGTAGTTATTTGTCTAATATTCTAAATGAAAGAAAATTAGACAAAACTAATAAAAAAAAACATTTGGTTGTAAACAAATATATTATATAATATATCAAATATATAAAAAAATTCATAATATTAATAAAAACTATGATAATGAATAAATTGACAAAAACACAACAAAATGACAAATGCTTAAAAGAACATGAATTAAACACAATTAAGATTTCATGCTATTTAATGATTCCTATATTACATTTAATAGATACTTGTTGCGTTTGGTTTGACTATGCGTGGGTTAAAGCGAGTTCTTTCAGCGCTTCGAAAGAGTGAATCAATTGGTTAAAATTAAAATGGAAAATATAAAAATAAAAACTAATTGTTAATATTAATACATACTGTAATAATTAAACTGACAAAAAGAAAACAAAATGACAAATGAAAATGGAAAATATAAAAATAAAAACTAATAAGTACTATAATAATTAATAAACTGACGAAAATAAAACAAAATGACAGAAATGAAAATGGAAAATATAAAAATAAAAACTAACATAAATACTATAATAATTAATAAACTGACAAAAATACAACAAAATTACAGAAAAAAAGGAAAAAAATATATATATCAATATTGGTAAATACTATATTATTATAGTATTTTTTCTGTCATTTTTCACTCACTCTTGTGTCGTTCTTCACTGCTGTATTGTTTTAATTTCATGTTTCCAGCTTGAGTTCATTCAGCGCTTCGAAAGAGTGAATCACTTTGCGAATCAATTGATTCATAGTTTAAAAAGCTGGTGACCACGATCAGTCAAGCTCCAAAACACACATTAAAGTATGAAAAGAGTTAATCTCGCTCTGGGTGAAGGCTGTGCTCATGAGGAGATGATGAACGATGTGTGTGTGTGTGTGTGTCAGCGAGCAGCAGGAGTTGTCCACACAGATCCAGTCCTGCGCTTCGGATCGACTGAGACAGAACATGGAGCGAGAGATGGAGACGCTCGTGAAGAGAATGGAGAATAAAGGAGAACAGATCGCTAAAGTCAGGCGCCATCAAGCTCAGGTACCTGACTAGATCTATCCATCTTTCACAAATTCAAAGCAGTCTAACCCTAACCCTGACATTAACACATTTAACTGTTCTTTTATTTGAAGATCTTAAATGTTGTAAGTTTGATGTTGAGATGATGATGGTGTGTGTGTGTGTGTGTGTGTGTCAGATGGAGAGGTTGAGGAAGCGCAGTGGTAAACAGAGTCCCGGTGGAGGATCAGTGTCGGTGCGAGTGAGACCCGGCGAGCGGATCAGAGAGAGTCTGAGTCTGCTGAAGGACATGCGCTCGCTGCAGACCTCGCTGCGCTAACTCCTGACTCCAGCGGGTTTAGCCGAACAATCGGGACCATGGCTCGAAAACATGCCCGGGTCAAAGGTCGGGACAAAAACATGCCTGGGTCAAAGGTCGGCATAAAAACATGCCCGGGTCAAAGGTCGGGACAAAAACATGCCCGGGTCAAAGGTCGGGACTAAAACATGCCTGGGTCAAAGGTCGGCACAAAAACATGCCCGGGTCAAAGGTCGGCACAAAAACATGCCCGGGTCAAAGGTCGGCACAAAAACATGCCCGGGTCAAAAGTCGGCACAAAAACATGCCCGGGTCAAAAGTCGGCACAAAAACATGCCCGGGTCAAAGGTCGGCATAAAAACATGCCCGGGTCAAAGGTCGGCACAAAAACATGCCCGGGTCAAAGGGTCATATATATATATATATTTGTATAAAAAAATCCATTTCATAATTGCCATAAAAAGTGCTAAATTGTCATTCAAAAATAATGTCACGATGCAGAGAACCTCCATGTTCCTAGTTTTAATTATGTAGAATATAATTTATTTCATCCTTGTGGTGTGTTTTATTGGTCATGTGACCCGGACATGTTTTTGACATTTACTCTTTGATCTCTTTTTTGTTTGTTTTCTGATGTTTGATTTGTTTGGAACAGGTTTAGTCGTTCAGAATCTGTTCACATCTGTGATTTAGACTCAAATGAATGAAGATAAACAAGCAGATGAAACTCTGTTTTCATTGGTATTTGTCACTTTTATCACATGAAGATATTTTTATTACGTGCTGAGAAATGTTTCTAATGAACTACAGCTTCTTCTACCTCAGATATTACCCAGAATTCCTTAATTGTATAATTAATAATCCTTAATTATTAATATTCTCGACATTTCAAGAACCAGTTTTTGTTTGGTGTAATGTGGCCTGATAACACTTTACAATAAGGTTTCATTAGTAAACATGAAGCAAACAATACTTCCACTGTATTTATTAACATTTCTATGATCAACAGTTGTATCTGTTGAACATTTTGATTTACTAACATAAGCAATGGTTACTAAATGCAAATGTGAAAAAAAATATTGCTTGTTTGTTAATGCATTAACTAATGAGACCTTATTGTAACATGTCACCTTTGACTTTTATTATAATCATTTTGTGTTTTTTTCGTGATAGTGAAGGTGAGATGTGACCAGTTAAATGAATATTACAGATTTTTTTTTTTTAACACATATAATGGATGTTATTTGAATTGAGCAGCGATTTGTTAAAGCTACAGTGTGTGTGTGTGTGTGTGTGTGTGTGTGTGAGTGAGAGTGTGTGTGTATGTGTGTGTGTTCATACGCTGGTGCTCAGTATGTCTTTAAAATGTTTGAAATATTTATTTTTACAGCACTGAATAAAAATCACATGAATGACGTACGTGTGTTTTGATTGTTTTCACTGCGACACCAACAGAGTATTTGAAGAAATGTATTTAAATGAAAAGTATAGTTATTTATATTTTGTTTTTCATGAGCTGAACTCAAAGATCTAAGACTTTTTCTATGTACACAAAAGGCTTTTCTCTCATATATTGTTCACAAATCTGTCTAAATCTGTGTTAATGAGCACTTCTCCTTTGCCATAACCATAACTAACCATACCATAACCCCACCGCCACCATGGGCCACTCGATCCACAACGTTGACATCAGCAAACCGCTCACCCACACGACACCACACACGCTGTCTGCCATCTGTAATCGTAGATTGTAATTTGCTGTGAAATAAAAGGTGTTTCACTGTCGCCTCATCAGGTCTGTCAGAGGATCGTTGAAATCTAAATGAAGTCTTAATTTATAACAGTGAAGTCACTGTATCTTCAGTCTCTGTTGATTCTGTTGACTGTGAAGCCTTGTTTATACTTTCGCCTGGCTCCGCAGCGCGAGTCTCCGCAGACTGCGCGCGCACCTCCCCAAACGGACGAAGCGTTTATACTTGACGCGCTCGCCGTTGTACTATTCTTTGAAACGACAGGGGGCGACTCGAGTAATTGTCCTCTAAACCATCAGGAATCAGCAGTGAGAAGAAGAAAGCTATACGTGACAATGTTTATTTTAGTAGACACCACTGTTACCACACTAAAAAAAGAATCGTGTAAAACCCAGTAAACCCTGAGATTATTACTCGTGACAATAAAACAAAATATATGGATATGAGAATGTGTACAATATAAATAAATTAACGATCTCTTACATATTTTCTAATTTCACTAAACATTTCATTGTTTCATTAACATTTTTATTAAACATGGACTTTTATGTTCATTAAAAATACTTTTTATGCTATTGTATGCTCATTTTTTAAATGTAAGCAACTCATTTAGACGTGCAAACTGGGTGCTGGTGTGGTGAGAAGTTCGAGCTCGGCCAGATTCGGCTCGAAGTCGTTCATCTTCGGATGCGGCGCCGCGCGCGTTGTTACAAAAAATGTCGCGCACACCGCCAGGCGAAATTGGGTCTTGCGAACCCAACGCGCACGACCGCCCACACCGCAATGACGTCATTTTTGCCGCGCGCACCTTAGCACTCGTGCGGACGCGTCGAGTATAAACCAGGCTTGAGTCTCTGTAGTGGATCCTTATTCACCATCAGATGATCATCAGAAGATCAGTCTGTCTTCTGACTGCCAATCCTAAAATAAAACACAGTCACATATGCAGTATGAGATATTACATCTGTCACATCTTTTCATAAGAAAACTAACTAGATAATCTATATTAATTCATCCTCAAACATGATAATAGAGCTTCTATCTGATGCTCAAAGTCACTTTACAGAATCAAAAGCACATGAAAGGTCACTTTCACACAACGGACAGCTGATACAGAACCAGCAGAAATGATCATTACACTCACTACACATTTAATATCAGTTAATAACAAACAACCCAAATCTCAGATTATCACACACATAGAGACAGTTAAAGGGGAAAAGCTGAAAAATTATGGAAGTAAAATAATGCCAAATGTTTTTGAAACAAAAAAGCCTGTTGAATTGCACGACTTGGTATTGCATTAGTAGTTGTAAGCATGTATTTTTAAACAGTTTGAATACTTTGGAAATATGAAAGGTGAATATAGATTTCATTTGTAATAATGAAAATGTGTTTGAAATGTTTTGAATTTAAATATTCACATCTTAAATATTCAACATGCTGAATTTCAGCCCTAAAAAAATACAATGCATGAAAATGGAAGCATGGTTAATGCCAGTGGCGGCTGGTGCTAAAAAAATTTGGGGGGGCGCAACAAACCGAATTATTAATCCAGGAATGAATGTAGGCTAATTGTTAAATAACAATTTAACAGTGATAATGTAGCTATCATTAAGCCTAAAGTTTAGCTAAAACTTCAGCCAGTGGTTGGGAAATAGCCAATTGCCAAATAAATCAGAATTTTTGGGCTAGGCCTATATGGCGATGTATGGTATAATCTGAGTATTTAATTATTATTTTTCTATTTGAAAAAAAAAAAAAAAAAAATGTAATATCCTGATCAATATTGTCCTACAAACATTGTTCATATTGAAGGTTATAAAAACATAGTGTAACCTTGCTGTCTATCTGCAGTCTATCCAAAAAAGGGGTCAAATCACATTACATTCTAACATTGCAACATTACAATCTAAAAACATAATAATGCTTTTTAAAGAAGTAGTTAAATTTACTAAACTTAAAATAAAAAATAAATAAAATAAAAACAAAGCTAATATCATAAAAATACACATGTACGTTTGAAATTCTCTAGCACATGTATGTTCACCAACAACAACAAATATTCAACAACAAATTTTAGCTACATTTATATTTATAATTTAGTGATGTATATTTTAGTCAGAATAATTGCGCTCCTATTCTATTGCGCTCCGTCTGTTCGGCGCGCATGCACGCGGCGGCGCTCGTTCACGGACGTTTAGCTTGCAGAAGCTCGTCCACTCATGACAGCAAACTGGAAATATTTACTTTCTAACATTTACAGATGGAGAATATGTCCGCGAAATGTAAGTTATGCACTGAGGAAATTATTGGATGTCACTTCAGCTTATGGCTAAATATTATTAGAGGTATATTTATTTCCACCAATCGTGAAGTGAAGTTTACGTGTGATGACGAAAGCACGTTAGTGAGAGCCCTCCCGGAACCCAGAGAATGCATTGCAGTGCCTGCAGTTCGAAAAAAAAAATCTTTGAATGTAAGTCTATGGAAACACTCTGGGCGATTTTCGGCCATAGTGAAATCGCCCAAAAAGAGGCGGTACTCCACAGAACGTGACTTGGCGCTGATTGGACTATATCCAGAGGCAGAACAACAGTGAGTGACTGCTAGCGTAACTCTGTGGTTGAATGAGATTGTGATTGAAAAAGTCCCTTTCACACTTTGGTGGTGCGTCGCCCGATCGCCCTAATGAAGAAACCGCCGCTGGTTAATGCAATGCCTATTTTTAAGTAGTGCAATTCAATAGGCTTTTTGTTTCAAAAACATTTGGCATTATTTTACTTCCATAAAATATAATATTAATATTATTTTCTCAATCAGTCACAACACTATGAGCAGAATTAAACTCATATTAAACAGTTTAAAGTTCAGAGACCTGCAAAAATGAAGCTCAATTTAAGAATCTTAAACAAAATATTCACACACACACACACACACACACACACACACACACACACACACACACACACACACACACACACACACACACACACACACACACACACACACACACACACGTGGGGTTACTGAACCTGGTACAGTTTCCTTTTATTTCTAGTGAGTAAATCAACCATTTGGAAATCATAAAGAACTATTCTTACAATAGTGTCTCCAGTTTATAATGTGGATCTTCCTCCAGATCCTTCAGCAGCTTCACTCCTGAGTCTCCTAGTTTATTATATGACAGATCCAGTTTTCTCAGGTGTGAGGGGTTTGATCTCAGAGCTGAAGCCAGAGCAGCACAACCTTCATCTGTGACACCACAATCCCTCAAACTGTAGAGAACAATGACACACATTAAGCCTATATCCAGAGATAAACATAACACTTAAAAAATAAATAATGATGACATAATAATGTCAATATAAAATATATACAAGTACTCATTAGTTTACATTGTTAAAATACATTAATTAGGATTAGGGGATTGAATATATAGTTTGTACAGTGATCTTCCAATTCGTCTGTCTATTAAACCTTTGACAAAATCATATCGTAACATTCAAATCTGTGTTGAGTAAATCAGCTTTTGATAAAAAACTTTGCACTTAAGATAACGCATTTATCGATTACAATATTTTGCCACTAGGTGACGACAAGTGACTTAAAAAATGTATTTATTATTGAATTTTTTATTCAAGAGAATGTAGTAGTGTATGATGTTTCTGAAATAAAACTCAAAAAGATGTGATGAATTGTTTTTGTAAATATGACTCATCTTATACATAATGTACAGTCTGTATAAGTGGGTAACACTTTACTTGAAGGGGTGTGCATAAGACTGACATGACACCTTCATAATCATGACATGGCAGATGTCATAAATATGAAGGAGGTCTTATGCATGTTTATGACAACTGTCATTAAGTGTCATTTGCTCAATTATGACATTTTTAATGCAAATATGACATTGTTTGAGATGTCTTTGTTATGACAACTTGACATAAACCAATACATCATAACCTGTCAGTGTCTTTGTCATGACAACTTGACATTACCAAGACAACATAAATTGTCATAAATATGTCATAAACATGACATAGCAGATTAATTATCACACTTAAAAAAACACAGCTTTATGGGTTAACATTTCATTAAACTGTCAGGTGGTTGGTTTTGACATTGGCTGTCATGAGGCCATTATAACTGTGTCATGAATGTTTTTCTTGACCTCAACTACAGTGGTACAAATTAAATTTGTCATTAAAATGTTATAATGGCTTCATGACAGCCAATGTCAAAACCAACCACATGACAGTTTAATGAAATGTTAACCCATAAAGCTAAGTGGTTTCTTAAGTTTGATAATTAATCTGCTATGTCATGTTTATGACATATTTATGACAGGTTGTGTTGTCTTAGTAATGTCAAGTTGCCATAACAAAGACATCTCACACAATGTCATATTTGCATTAAAAATGTCATAATTGAGCGAATTACACTTAATGACAGTTGTCATAAAATGCATAAAACCTCCTTCATATTCATGACATGTGTCATGTCATGATTATGACGGTGCCATGTCAGTCTTATGCACACCCCTTCAAGTAAAGTGTTACCTATTTTGGCCATGATAATCATATAGTGATAAATCTGATATGGTGACAGTCCTGGTTCAGGTGAAACACACACCACTTCCCTCTTTTCAGCTGCACACACACATTTTGAGGAAATGCTCACGCTTTTGCAAGGGTCTGTTTGCACAAGCATTACAAGGCAAGTTGATTTACACCAAACATTTGTGCTTTAAAAACCCTCTTCACTGTATCCTGCATCTGTTGTCTGGTTTGTAGTTCGTCCGGTTTATTTAACTGTTAGTTTTACTTTCTTTGGGGGATAATAATATATGAAGAAATGTTCCTCTTCAGGGAGACTCCTCACCGCTGCCTTCCACCACCGGCAGGATCTAAAGGTTCAAGCTGGAATCTGTCGCTGAACGACCGGATGGGACTTACACCAAAGATATATTGTATACACTATCTACATATTAATCACTATTCACTCCGGGTCTTTATAGTAGAGATGATCTTACCACAGTTTCTCCAGTTTACAGTGAGGATTCTCCAGTCCAGCAGAGAACAGCTTCACTCCTGAGTCTCCTAGTTTATTCTCAGACAGACCCAGTTCTCTCAGGTGTGAGGGGTTTGATCTCAGAGCTGAAGCCAGAGCAGCACAACCTTCATCTGTGACACCACAATCCCACAACCTGTAGAGAACAATGACACACATTAAGCCTATATTACCTATATAGCCAAATTGGTAATTTGCACTTTATATTTGTATATTGAACCTTCTTTGTAAACTACCTTTTTTATATTGTATTAACCGTCTTTTGTTATATAATTTTTATATGTTAATTGCCTTTGTTATGTAATTTTAACTCTGTTATGTAATTTTAATTGTGTAGGACTACAGATGGAAATTAGCATGGTGCTAAATCTGGTGCAGCCATCTTTTTAATGTAACTGCACATTGTCCTGATATAAATAAACTATAAACATGACACAAAAAATAAATAACATAATGCTGTCAATATGAAATATTTAAAAATACTCATTAGTTCAAGTTGTTAAAATACATCAGTTAGGATTAGGGATTGAATTTACAGTTTGTAAAGTACAAAAATCATTATTTCTATGGAAAGTCCCCATAAAACCTGAAAACCCAGCATGTGTGTGTGAGAGAGAGAGTGTGTGTGAGTATGTGCGTTTAATGTATTTGCAAACATTTTAAGGAAATTGTGTGTGTTAGGACTGGGAGAAAATAAAAAAACTCACAAACAGAAACAGAAACAGCAGTTGTAAGTGGCTTGAATGAAGTTGGGAAATGCTTCATATAGAGAGCTATATTGCACTTTCTCTTTCGTTTGTTCTGTTTTTTCAAACACTGAACTTCAAACTCATCTACGCCACTTTGTTCATTCTTGAGGTGAACTTTTGCCTGTTTGGTTTAGATTTAGAGGTTTTGGAGCGCTGTCTTGAACTGAAAGTGACGTGCGTCTGCTGTGCGATACTGTGATTTGCTAGACGTGGCGCTCTTTCTCTCGCAAGATTTGAAACGCCCGCACATACATTCAAAGCAAAGCAATAAAACTTAATTTTATAGGAACAGTCAACTCTTTATAAAATGCGGTTATAATTTTTTCGGTCCTCACTGCAGGACCGCTGCCGGTATCCTGCATCTGTTGTCTGGTTTGTAGTTCGACCGGTTTATTTAACTGTTAGTTTTCTTTTCTTTTGGGAGATAATAATATAGTAAGATGTAAATGTTCCTCTTCAGGGAGACTCCTCACCGCTGCCTTCTACCGCTGGCAGGATCTGACAGCTCAAGCAGGAATCTGTCGCTGAACCACCGGATGGGGCTTACGCCAAAGATATATTGTATACTAGGGGTGTGCATTGGCACTGCCCTCACGATTCGATTCGATTACGATTCACCAGGTAACGATTCGATTAAATTCGATTCTACGATGCATTGCGATGCATCAAAATTCTACTGCACACAACAAGGCAAAATTTTCATCAGTCATGAGGCAATACAAGCAGTCAGATATTGAACAACAGATTTTATTGGCTGCTATGTGTGTATTATCACTCTCCTGTATCTTTGACATAAATGTCATTAAATAAAATAAAATTGAATGGTACAGGGTATTGGATATGGCATTTTCAAACCTGAAAAAGAAAGCATAAATCACTACTTTCAGTGCTTTGAATGAGAAATGCTTCTCTTCTCTCTGCTTGAGAACCATTTGAAATTAAATTTCAACTTTATTGTCCAACTCAAGGCCAGAAAATAAACAGTGTAGGCTGTAACGGTTCACAAAATTCATGGTTCGGTTCAATACGATACACTTGTGTCACGGTTCGGTACGTTTTCGATACAGCAAAAAGAAAGAAATGCCAGAGAAATTTCCTTGATTTTTTTTTTTTTATTCTTTTTTTATTAGAACTAACATCATAAAGTATGACTTTTTTTTTTCTTTGAGCAATGATGGAGCTATAATTGACTCTTCTTAGGAGCATATAAAACAAAACAGCTCCTTGGAAAAAATTAAATGTAATATTTTGTGCTTATAAACAAATGTTTATTTTAGTTCAGATTATCATTTGAGGGCAGCAATGTTATTCATAATGTCGAAATAAATCCGACATAACGTTACTTGAAAGCATTTTAGCCTACTATTCCTGCCAAACTTCCAAAGTTGCAGTTAGTGTTACTACAGTAAATCCATGGTGAATATTGCAGATCTGTGGACACTGGATAGTTCATTCATGCCACAATGTTTCTTCCTGGTTTCCACGTCAGCGCTGTTTGATCCGTTAATAACGGAGAAATGTGAATGTTTCTAACTAGATCTCGCAGCGATGTTATTACTTTAGTGGCGAGTTCAAATGCTTTCTTTACTGGATCTCTTAGCGTTGTATTATGGGGATAAATTATAAGATCGGCTCGCGCTGCGTTGGTCCAAACTGATAAACAGTCCGTCACGACGAGTAGCTCAGTTTCGTTCCGCTTACATTGCGTTTGCCATTTGATGTTGTGGTCGCGCCAGCGTCTACATTATGAGCGCGCTCGCGACGCGCTTACATTTGAAATAACCGTTCGGTTTGAAAATGCGTGCCTTGTACCGAACGGTTTAGTACGAATACGCGTACCGTTACACCCCTAAAACAGTGACATAATCGATTATGGCACTTTGCCGCATCGATGCTGAATCGTGCATGCCCCGCATTGCGATGCATCGCCGAATCGATTATTGTTGACACCACTATTGTATACACTATCTACATATTAATCCTTATTCACTCCGGGTCTTTATAGTAGAGATGATCTTACCCCAGTGTCTCCAGGTTACAGTGAGGATTCGCCAGTACAGCGGATAACAGCTTCACTCCTGAGTCTCCTAGTTTATTCCTAGACAGATCCAGATCTCTCAGGTGTGAGGGGTTTGATCTCAGAGCTGACGCCAGAGTAGCACAACCTTCATCTGTGACACCACAATCCCACAACCTGTAGAGAACAATGACACACATTAAGCCTATATCCAGAGGTAAACATGACACTTAAAGGAGAACTCCGGTCAATTTTAACATTGAGCTAATTTTTTTGTAAATTTATAGTGCTGTCAGTACAGAAAACAACGACAAAAATCGGTGTTGCCTACACCGTGCTATCCTCTTTTTAAAATTTGCACCCTGTTGACTTAAATGGGGCAAGTTTTAAACCTGCTTTTAGCCTCTTAACATCCTTGATGTGTCATTACAAGTGCACAGCCAATGTGAGTGATTCCTTCAGAGTGAACACGGTGAATTTGACTGCAGTAGATGTGAAAGATATGAATAAAAATTAAGTTAATTCGGCCAGCGCTCATACCTGTATTTATTTTATTTCCTGTTTTCGGTCGAAGCCCACAGTAGTCGATTGTCGAGTTCTCCATTGTTGCTTAGTTACCTATGATCACGCGCGTGAACTCGACAATCAACTACTATGGACTTAACAGGAAATAAATACAGGTATGAGCGCTGGCCGAATTAACTTAATTTTTATTCATATCTTTCACATCTACTGCAGTCAGATTCACTGTGAATACATTTCAATATGAAATGTATACAAATACTCATTAGTTCATGTTGTTAAAATACATCAGGTAGGATTAGGGGATTGAATATACAGTTTGTACTGTATAAAATGGCCCAGTGACCCATCTAGGGCAGGATGGCGGACTCGGACGTGCACGCATGTAGCTTGGCAGGTGCAGTGTGTTGTTTGCGCTGTTTGTCTAAACCAGGGGTCGGCAACCTTTTTGTCATAAAGTGCCATTTTTAAGTTTCCGAGTTCATCACTGTGCCACAACACACACATAGTCTATATATATATATATATATATATATACACATACATACATATATACATATACATATACACACACACACTCATATAAATAGGCTACACAAACATTTTACATTTTCATAATGGCTTACACAGAAATAGTAGGCCTACAGAAATGTAAATATTTCTCTTGAAATTTGTTTTAGATTTATATATATATATATATATATATATATATATATATATATATATATATATATATATATATATATATACACACACATATATATATATATATATATATATATATATATATATTATATAAAATATCATATCCTTTTACCCAAACTGAATAATAAAAACAAGTTTAAATGGGTTGATTTTATATAAATATTTTTGAGTCTTCATTTTCTTTTCTGACATAACCTAATCCAGTTCTTGTTAAACACACTAGATATGCACATTCTGTGCATTTTAGGCACTTTTGTTTGAAATCATATTTATTTTGTCCATCAAATGTGTGCTTTCACTTTAATTGAGCGTGAGCAGCGCAGACAAAATAGACTAGGCGGCGAATTCCTCGCTTCACTGCTGCTCACGCGACGCTCATGTTGGGCGCTCACGCGCTGCTCCTGAATGCACTCATTGATTAACATGCACGCCGAAAAAAATATGCGTGAAACGGCCGTAATTCACGAGGTTTCCTACATGTGCGTTCCGTGTGCACATGTGATGCTGGTGTTGCGCGATGTTAATCATGGGGAGCCCGAGACCAAGTGCATTTGACCGGCATAAAATCGGCATATGTCAGACTGACCGGCCGGTCGCCGGTTATGGCCGATCACGTGAAAATCGGCTGATTTCGGCCACCAGCGGATCAATCGGTGCATCTCTAACTTAATAAAATAAGTTTTTTTTTACTATGAGGAATTATTACATCAAAATGTAGATCTGTGTGCAGGTAGACTACTTTATCTGAATGAAATACATACACTTCTCTCGCATTTGCTTGCGTGTCAGCGATTAACCCTCCGCGTGCCAGTGTTGGCACGCGTGCCTTAGGTTGCTGACGTCTGGTCTAAACCATCTAAGCCCAAATTTTCATTACATCATTGGATCATAGTTCCATATATTGTGGCCCTATTGTTGCTGTCTGTGCAACATTGCTTTAATAAAGAAAACACCTGTGTTAGCAGCAGCCAGCACCTGTTGTACTCCAAAATTAACATCAATGGATATTCAAAGCCAAAGGTGTCTTCTACATCGCGTGAAATGCTATCTAATCCACGCCATGGGCTCGTTCAACTCACCGTATTGTTACTTCTTGCTGGTGATGTTGAGCGAAATCCTGGACCGCAACAGACAGCGGTAACACAAATCGGCGTCTTCCAATGCGCCCTGTTTACAACTCTCCTCAACAATCTTCTTGTAGCCAATGCAAGGCCCGGACTACCACTGCCCTACACTCCTCTGGCGTTACCAGGGCAGTCCCTGTTTGCTATTCGATCAATGGCCTGCTGTTTCTACTCGCCACCTGTGCTGCCGTGTTTGTTTATACCGGTCGCGCAGTTGGGTGCCTTTGCTGACGGCTGTTTAGCGGGATTCGCTCGGATGGCGCCGTCGATGGCAACCGGCCAAGGGCTGCGGGCTGTGATGGGGTCTTCTGATGTGGCGTTGGCCACTGGCTCGACAAACTTCAGCGGCAATGTGAAGGAGGCCATCTCGTTTCAAGAGCGGAATATTAACATCTCCAGTGGTGAGTCCCGAAACATTCCGGATCGTGATGTAGGTTTAACATTGATTATGCCTTCAACTAGATCTAGGAATCCCGTGATGAAAAAACATCGCACCACAAAGTTTTTCCAAACGCTTAATCAGGCTCGAACTGTGTGGGATCCTCGATGTAAAGTTAAAGGTCTGTTTGGTGGACATTTAAATATTAGGAGTATGGCAAACAAACGTGAACAACTGGAAGACCTGCTTGTAAATTCTAATATTGATTTTCTTGGACTGTCAGAGACCTGGTTAACTAGTTCATCTCCGGAGGCACTTATTGTTATGCCAGGATATAATGTTATCTGATTAATCAGTCTTTAAGTCAATCTATCGTGCCATCAGCATGGAAGATGGCCCTGGTCACACCCATTTTTAAATCAGGGGAAAGATCGGATATGGACAATTATCGGCCAATCAGTATTCTACCTGTTGTTTCTAAAATCCTTGAAAAATGGGTGGCTAAATTACTGATTCAACATCTCAATAAAAGCAATAATTCACTCCACCCTATGCAATTTGGATTCAGGGCCCATCACTCAACAGAAACAGCTAATTGTTTGTTTTTGGAAAAGGTTAAAGGCTACCTAGATAGGAGTTCTTATGTTGGTGCTGTCTTCCTAGACCTAAAGCGAGCTTTTGATACTGTAAATCACGAAGTTCTTTTATCTAAATTGGCATATTTTAATTTTTCTGAGCAAGCTCTCAACTGGATAAAATCATACTTGTCCTGTAGAAAGCAATGTGTTTGTATTAATGACTCAAAGTCTCCATTTAGTGAATGTCCAGTAGGGGTCCCCCAAGGCTCTATACTTGGTCCGATCTTGTTCACACTTTATATTAATGACCTGCCAGAGGCATGTAAAAATGTTGATGTCCAGATGTATGCAGATGATGCTGTAATCTTTACACATGATAAGAACTACTTAGAGATAGCATCCACACTTACATCAGCAATGGCTCACATTGATGACTGGCTCACTAGGTCGTGTCTTTACTTAACCCTCTGAGGTCGGCAAACGCGCCCCCGCGTTTTGCTGGATTTTTTTCACATAGAAGCAACATAAACTTAAAAAAGTCCGTCATTTACGGTCATATTAATAAAATAAATACATGATTATAAACTATAGAGGGTCTTCTTTTTTTGTGTACACTCACATTAACATCAAAACCTTGTTTTTATTTTTAAATAAATAAAATAAACAGGGTGCGCTTTCAGCTCACTCTGTCTCCGCAAAAATCTTTTTGAAACAAGTCTGGAAAATGAACTGAAACTCAGCTAATACTTATCACACAACCATGAAACATGCGTCTAAAGAAAGCTTTAAATTTCTACTTTTAAATAAAACAATTCACATTCAAAACAAATATTCTCCTGCAATGTAATCTGTAAGAAACTAAAGAGAAGTACAGTTTCTCCCGTCTCACCTAATTATCGGTAATGAGTTCACACCCACTCGCAGAGCGCGCTATTCATAAGATAATGAGCTGAGGTGATCTATGCAAAATAAGGTAAACGCCCCCTGAAATGCCTTAAAACCAGCAAGTTTCATTTATTCACTTTCCTGTGCTGTTGGAAGATGACACGAGTTCAAATTTTGCTCAGAAGAAGAGCAGGACTCTGACGACGAACGTTTGTATTTTGAGCGACGAACGTTGAGCGACTTGATCCAGCCGTGGATAATATTTCGGGTAAGTCTTTTTAAATTTACTTGCATTAGTTGACACATGTTCGCATTTATGAGGAAAAAACAATATTACGTGACAGTTCTCCATTATGGACGCGAGCGCTCTGAAGCAGCACTAAAAGACTTTCAAACTTTCACAGAGACTTCAAAACAGAAAGCACAAATCCATTCTTTAAAACGAATTTCGTTTTGTTTTAATTGTATCTTAATTTTAATATTATTTTCATTAACAAATTTCCTGGATTTAATACATAAAAAGTAAATAGGCTAGCAATCACAACATAAGGTGCTTGAACTGGAGATCATCATGAATGATGAGGAAGATTGTAACTCAGACGAACGGCAGCATGTTCAAGAGTGAATTGATCACGCCGAGTAAACACCGAGTTTTCACGTGAGTAAATACGTGAACTCAAGTGGTCTAGTGGTAGAACATTTGCCTAGCGTGTCAGAGGTTCTGAGTTCGAATCTGCACTCATAGTTTTTTTTTTTTTTTGTCAAATCAGATTATGTTTATCAGTGGTTGTATATCAGGCAGAGACATGTGTGTGTGTGTATTTTGTTTTGTAATTTCACTGGAACGAAAAGAGAGTCTCCACAACGGATTGAAGCGCGCGTCCGAGTGAAGACTGCGCGAGCCTAAAACAAACACAGTATCCGCGTCTGACTCGCGGGAATCCACGGCGCAAACCTGTGAGGGGCTGTGTTTTCTCGAGCCCCATATCAGCTCAAGAAAACAAGTTTATTCAGATCATTACTTGTTTACACCGTCTCGCAGCGCTGTGAGGAATAATAATAATAAGGGAAAATGTCCCTCAAAAGGTAGATGTAAACAAACTATTAAAAGGTAAATATATTTTTTTTTTCTTTAAATAATTTTTATTGTGTTTTATTAGTAACAAATTTGGGGAGAGGATAAATATTCCAAAACTGAAAATACAGTATGAGAATTTACTGCACAATTACTAGACATGTTTACCTTGGATATTATACAATTTACAAGCACAATTTGTGGAAAAAAAAAATGTATATAAAAAATATAAATAAAATTTATTTTTGTGTATAAATATATACACATGTATATGTGTGTGTGTGTGTGTATGCACATATATATATTTGTATAAGCAACGTATTAAACTGCAAATTAGCATTTATATTCCTTATAATAAAAATGAAAGACCTATGTTACAGACATATGAAAGACAACATTTCGTTGATTAGTTTTGGATAGATTATACATTTTTACTGTAAAATATCTGCCACCTCAAATAAGCTTTTATTTGCCAATTTTTTTGTCAAAAATAATCAAATAATCAATCAAATCCTTAACTTTGAAATATGTATGATAAAATGTATACTTTAGTTTGTACAAAGAAAGATTACACTTGAATTGTTGTTTATTTAAATATTTACAAGGTAGATGTAAACAAACTAATAAAAGGTAAATATAAGCCTTTTCTTTAAATAATTTTTATTGTGTTTTATTAGTGACAAATTTGGGGAGAGGATAAATATTCCAAAACTGAAAATACAGTATGAGAATTAACGGCACAATTACATGTTTTCCTTGGATATTATAGGCCAAATTGCAAGCACAATATGTGGAAAAATAAAAAAGAATTGAGATGCTTCCAACTGTTGCTCTTGCATTCTTGTGGCTCAGTGACTCACCTGAATGAATGGCTCATTAAGTATGCGGTCCTCAGGTGTGAACCACTACATATGCATGATCTGTGACGCCCACTCCGCATATGGCCTTTCCAAACAGAAAGTGCTTTGCAAAATTCAAATCAATGTATTGTGTTATGTGAAGGATTAGGCAGGGTGATTTTCACATAATTTTGAAGAAAAAACACTAGGCGATGACATCCATTAGACAAAAGTCTTATTGGCACATATTTAGTGTGTGTTTTGTGGTCTTATTTCAGAAACTTTAGTTTTTAGTTTTTTCAATAACCACGCATAAACATTATTCTCTCAAAAATGCAGACATGTACATTCTTGTTGCTCACATATTATGGTAGCCCTGTTTGTGCTAAATAGCGTGTATTTTTTTTTTGCCATTACTATGTTTATAAGCAACTGAAAAAAGCACAAATGTCAGGGCATGTCAGAACATCTCAAGGACCCCAAAAACACCTCAGACCCCAGAGGGTTAAACACCAAAAAAACAGTCTGTATGGTGTTCACCAAAAAATGTATGAAGGTGTCACATTCTAATGTGTTTTTTAGAGGACAGGAGCTTGATGTTG
This sequence comes from Rutilus rutilus, assembly GCF_951802725.1. NCBI lineage: Eukaryota > Metazoa > Chordata > Actinopteri > Cypriniformes > Leuciscidae > Rutilus > Rutilus rutilus. The sequence continues at coordinate 752,153 of NC_140223.1, forward strand.
TCAATGAATTTAAGTATTTAGGAGTAATATATGACTCAACCTTAACATTCAAATATCATGTAAAAAAGGTGGCAAATAAAGTTAAATTTAGTTTGCAGAATTTTAAACAAGTCAGGCCATTTCTTAACACCAAAGCAGCCAAGTTGTTCTTATATACTATGATTTTTTCACATATCGAGTATTGTTTCATAAATTGGTCATTAACTAGCATATCGAGTCTTAAAACTATTGAATCTCTATTCAAGAAAGCCATTAAAACTTTTGATAAAAAGGCTTTGTCATTTCACCATTGCAATATTTTAGAGAAACATAAATTTTTAAGTTTTGACAATTTCAAACGTTTCAAGTACATTTGTCTAGTTTATAAGGTGTTAAATAATCTTGCTCCACCTCCACTGCATGCCTTTTTTCAAAGGCTTGCAAGCGGAGGTAGTACACGGGCCTCTATAAAAGGGGACTGTATGATACCATTTAGACGTACCACCTTTGGACAAAATGTATTATCAATAATAGGTGGTAAATTTTGGAATAGCTTGCCCCTTGTGATACGTGAGTGTCCTTCATTCACCTCCTTTAAAACTCAATTAAAACAGTGGCTCTTAGATAATCAGACATGTACTCACCTTTAACTGTAACATTAGTCATTAATATTGGTCACTATTAGTCATACATTTTCCCTGTTAATGTAGTGTAGTGGTGAATGTATAATGTCATTGTTATTATGAATTTTTGTCTTGTTTGTTTGTATTGTTGATGTATATTTCTATTTATGTGTATTGTTGTCATAGTGAATGAATGTTGTATGATTGTTGGTTATTTTTTTTTTGTTAGTTTTTATGTTACTGGCTTAGGGACTGCAGATGAAAAATAGTATCTTTTTACTAATTCTGGCATATTTACATGGTGTATTTTTATACAACAATGTACATGAATATGCATGGTCCCTATTAAATAAACTAATAAATAAAATAAAAATCATTATTTCTATGGAAAGTCCCCATAAAACCTGAAAACCCAACGTGTGTGTGTGTGTGTTTGTGACATATCAGGACAAAAGTATGAATACACACCAACAAAGTCAGGACATGTGTAGAAGTCAGGATGAAAATCGATGTCCTCATTTTTCTGAGCATACCACAATGTTCTACAGTCTCAAATATACCCCTGCTGCAAAAATCTCCTTAGGCCAGAATTGTCACAATTTTTTTTAAATCATCTGTGTGTGTATCACACTTTTGCTCACTCGCTGATACGCCAACTATGGGAAGTGTGAGGTACTGCGCTGTTGCAGGTAAGTGACATCTTGTTCTAACATTTCACTTAAGAAAAATTCAGTTAGGAAATCGAAATGGCTAGCTACCTAGCCAGTGGTTGGTTCTAAAGATTGAACAGTATCATTTACAACGTGATGTGTGGATGAATGCTGTTACAAGCTAGTTCACATTAGGAGACTCTTGCTAGCTCTTTAGCTAAAAGTAGCAGGCTCTTGTTATCTAATATACAAGCTGGCTAACATGCTAAATGAGTAGCTAACCACATGCACTGAACCAGTTATGTAGCCATGGGGGTGATTGATCTTGAAGACGCCCACAATCTACTTTTCAAGCGAATCATAGAGATTGCGATCTTTTATGTCCTCGTAATAGCGGGACTTTTATTTTGACAGTGCTGAACATAGAGTACTCACATTCTCCGTGTTTATTAGTTTACGGTCTCTGTTTAACACTGAAATCATATCTAATATGTTATCAGATAGAACTGTTAAACAAAGAAAGTGAACGGTATGCGGAAAAGTATTACAGCGTTTGCTTTTATATTATTTTTAACAGAAAGGCAAACACTAATAGCCTACTTTCTCATTTACCGTCAACATTCAGCAAATGCGCATATCATTTAAACAAATCTTTGAATATCTAATAAACATTTAATTTCACAAACCTCGCAAATTTAATCAAATCCAGCTGTCAGGTGTTCGGAAGTGTGCATTTGTGGCCTGCATGAACGCGTGACGAAGTTTAATTGAGATTTATTTAATTCATTTTCAGATTATTTATTTAAATAATATTTAATATATTTGTATGTATGTATGTATGTGTATATATATATATATATATATATATTTAGCTCATAGTTCTGCACGGGTCCGATTTTGTACATGGCAAAGAACATGGCAAACGTTAACACAAAACTGAGTAGCCTTGTAACATTTCACCAATTGAACAGACGCGGCTATAACGCTATATGCCACGCAATTTCGTCTAGCCTACATCGGACAATTTTGGGTTCAAACACGCCCTGCACACCACACATACTGGGCCCTATTTTAACGATCTGAAACGCAAGTTTTAAAGCGCAAAGTGCAAGTAACTTTGTGGGCGGGTCTTGGCGCTGTTGCTATTTTCCCGGCGGGATAAATGACTCTTGCGCCTGGCGCAAATCTAATAGGGGTTGGTCTGAAGTAGCTTCATTATTCATAGGTGTGGTTTGGGCGTAACGTGAAATAAACCAATCAGAGCGACATCTCACATTCCCTTTAAGAGCAGGCGCGCTTGTTCTAAAGCGGATGTGAGCATATGAATAACATGCGCAACGCGCCACTGACTTTAAACTAGTTTTTTTTCGGTCAGTGGCGCAATTGTTTTCTAAACCTGTAAAATAGCATGAGGGAACGTTTGCACCGGAACACGCCTCCTCTTTGCGCTGAACCGCCCCGGGGAGCGCAAGTGTATTTCTTAGTTAACCGACGTGCATCCGTGGAGGGAAAAGTCCGCTTTGCGCGGGTGCAAAATAGGATTGATACATGCATCGGTGTACAAAGTCAATTGCGCTGGGTGCAAGATAGGGCCCATACTGTTCGATAGAACTGCTTTGTTACCACAGTTATCTGCGTGCTTCCTCGGCAATGAAGTTCCACATTTGCGACTATCCAACACGAAAATGCATGCAGCAAAGCCCTTCACAATATTTTCTTCAGATAACTCCAAATTTCTCCCACACACTGGACTTGATTTTTGATGACGTATTGTCGACAACTTTACAATCTCCACTAGCTATTCTTTTCTTCAACTCCTTAGCATCCACCTCGACGACTGAAAGCGGATCGCGCGTGCGGTTATGATGAATTTTTAAAAGTGAAAGTAGCCTAGGTAACGTTATAGATTCCTGGGAGGGCGCGTGGGCACAAATAAACTGATGTGGATTTTAAATTATTTTATCAACTTGAAATACAGGCATATTTTTGTAGATGTGTTCCTAAAAATATGCATATATTTTTACGTTTGCACGTGATTGTTTTAAACCCGTGTTTAGACCCGTGTTTCCCCCATGTCTGACCCGACCCGTATCCGACACAGTTGGATATTTTTCATCCGTTTGAGCAAAATTTGCGGGTCACCCATTGGGTACCAGAACCCGTGCAGGACTCTAATATAGCTATATCGGCCGTTCATATATATATATATATATATATATATATATATATATATATATATATTTATTAGAAAAAAAAATTATATTCAGATTATTATATATTTTATAATTTTTATCTATACTATGCATTTGTATATACTAAATGCTTGTCTCTATGCATTATATATATAGTATATTTTTATAGATAAAATGGTAGACTACCTTAAAATATAATTATTATGTAGCTAGTTAGCTAGATGCGCTAGTTAGTTAGCTAAGCAGACTCAAAGCTACAATACAGGTAATAGTATTAATCAAGCCAGTTACAAATAATGAAAATATCTAAATGATGCATGCCTATTGGTTTGCTATCTATCTATCCTCTATCTATCATGAACTTGGTTGTTGGGTTTGAATTTAGCTATGCATTTTGCTATAAGTTTAGTTTATGAACAATGTTGAAACAGTTCTCACAATTCTTTTTTCATCCACCACACATTTAGGGATGTAATAAAAAACGGAATACTTGTTAATACAAACTGAAGAAATCCAGATATAATATGAAGACATTCCACGAGCATTCCACTGAATGTTAAAACACTTTCAAAGCTTTTATGGCCTCATTTACATCCACGTTCAATAAATCCTTAAAGGGCTGGGACAATTTTTGTTTTAGGTCTCCATCCACCCTACCTACCACTAAGGCTAGGAAGCCTCACTAAGCTGAGCTTACTTACTATGTGGATGCCTACTAAATGATATGCATCATGTGTCATTTGGTTGAGTTTATTTGGGCCCTTCCAGAATCATATGGAGTCAGATATGCTTCAGGGTTTATTGATGAGCCAGTCTAGTCAAAATACAGAATACTGACAAACTGTGTAAGCAGATAGCATTCTCCTACCCCATTCTTATCTTCTCAACCTATACTTTTGCCCACAGAACCATCTATACTGTACCACTAGCAAAATACACTCACCTAAAGAATTATTAGAAACACCTGTTCAATTTCTCATTAATGCAATTATCTAATCAACCAATCACATGGCAGTTGCTTCAATGTATTTACGGGTGTAGTCCTGGTCAAGACAATCTCCTGAACTCCAAACTGAAAAAAAAGTTAGTTTATGATTATTCTTAACTAGTTTCATTCATTCATCCAGTAACATGCATATGGCATGGTTTTATAATCACTGAGGTCCCGAATGTGAGGTATTTAGGGGGGTTCGGCAGCATGCTCCCCCGAGAAAATTTTTATTTCTCTGATCTACATATGTGCATTTTAAGATGTTTTGAAGGCCAAAAAAATTGGATAACAATAGCTTTAAAACCATGTGCGGGCAGCTGTTTATTTTTCTCTCCTCATCAGCATCACACTCTTTTTCTCTTTGTTTTTCTCTTGCTCTGTCTTTTCCCCTCCTAAAGCTGAGCTTTGACTGATATAGGCTTTTCATTTTTGTCTGTCAGTGAAGAAAGTAAACATAGGGTCAACTGATAGGTTGATTTATGAATCATTTTCTCAGACAAAGCTACCAGGAAAGCTAGGTAACTAAGTTTATTAAATTCATTCACAATATGTACACATTCATTATTGATCTAGGCCTAATATATGGCCGTAGACAGGGCTTTATAATCAAAGAGGTCATAAATTTGAAGTTGTTATGGGGTTAAACATTTTTATTTCTCTGATATGTGCATTTCAAGACGTTTGAAGGCCAAAAAAGGATAAGAAATAATTTAAAACCTGCTCTCTCCTCATTTCCATCACTCTGTCTTTTTCTCTGTCTCCTGATCTTGCCCTTTCTCTTCCCCTCCTAAAGCTGAACTTTTTTAATTTACTGAAGGCTACAAATTGTATTATATTAATTCTCAACATGTACACATGCATTATTAATCTTGTGCCTATGAAAACGGCTTTGTTAATGTTTCTTGTCCCCTCACAATGACATAATTACACGTTATAGGCCTATTTTCAGCTCAAAATGGCGAAATTAGACAAAAGTTTATTAGTTAATTATACTCTTACTCTAATATATGTTATGTATCATGATACACTCCTCCTGATTCATTATAACTTAATACAAAACTATGTTTATTAATTCAAAACAAAATAACTCCACATGATGTTTCTCTCTCTGGGCCATCTTACTTTCAGACAATGTGTGTCTTTAATCATTTCTGTGCATGGCTGCATAATGTAATGCTGAAATACATAATAATATGTTTTAAATTTGAAAAAGTAAATTAAAATAAATCATGATCGTTTTCTAAAGTATGTTTTCATGGGTGTAATCGCTTCATTTTTGTTGGAAGAAAAAACAACTATCACACTGTGATAAGGGCTGAAGGTGAACGCAGCGAAACGTATTGGTATTGGATTAGAAATCGAACCGTCCTGTGTTGCTCCCAGTGCTCCAGTAACATTACATTATGTAAACGGCAATGCATTTATGACAAAAACTGCACCGATGCAGATAGCAATCTATCAATAAATGCACTCACGACACACCTTGTACTCTCTGATGTTCGCTCTGCTCAGCGCCCCTGCAGATTGAAAAATGCGCTAAATCCAAGCAGACCCAGATAAGGGGAGGAGCCGAAACTTGATGCAGCTTGCCGCCGTTTCAAATGAGTTTTTTTAAAGGGGACTGAAGCGACCAAAAATGTATTAATCAAATATTTTTTAGGGGGGCTGGGCAGAAGTTTTAGGGGGGCTGAAGCCCCCCTAAAAAGGGCCTAGTGACGCCCCTGTCTCCACTACAAATAGGAAAAAGAGGCTACAATTTGCACGAGCTCACCAAAATTGGACAGTTGAAGACTGGAAAAATGTTGCCTGGTCTGATGAGTCTCGATTTCTGTTGAGACATTCAGATGGTAGAGTCAGAATTTGGCGTAAACAGAATGAGAACATGGATCCATCATGCCTTGTTACCACTGTGCAGGCTGGTGGTGGTGGTGTAATGGTGTGGGGGATGTTTTCTTGGCACACTTTAGGCCCCTTAGCGCCAATTGGGCATCGTTTAAATGCCACGGCCTTCCTGAGCATTGTTTCTGACCATGTCCATCCCTTTATGACCACCATGTACCCATCCTCTGATGGCTACTTCCAGCAGGATAATTTAATCTCATAAATTGTCGTGTATTGATGGTGTGCTAAGCTAACATGCTAGCTAGCGCTAGGTGCACCTGCAACCTAGCAGTTATTATTTTATGTTTTTTTCTAAATAGGAATGCTTACTGGAATGTTTCTTTATTCCAGAAGGGCATTTGATACAGTTTCAAATGTAAGTGAGAACTTTGATCAAAGAAATTAGGGATTGAAACCCTATGAATAGCCTGTGAATAGCCAGTCGTTAGTAACTATAATGCAGACAAAAGAAATGCATATTTAGAGCCATAACCAGGCTGGAGAGGTGTGAATGTGTGCAGGGGGAGACTGAGACTGAATGGGGCTCGTTTGCACCACAAAACAATAGAGACAAAAGACTGAATGGATGTTTAGATGATGACTAAACATCAGTGGCATTTTAGAGTCTAATCAAAATAAAGGCATATGACATGATCTTGAAAAACATTTAACTAAATAGAGTTTTAGACTTGTCATCTTCAGATTTTACATATAACATGGTCAGACATGTGGCTTTAGCTGCAGTGCATTTCTAGATCGCTACAGGGCCAACTTCAATTTTATTTTCATGAAAATGTTTCATAAAAATACATTTCTAATTCTACATTTACAATAAACTGCCAGGTGTCAGCTTTCAAATGAGATCATACTTGTGCTTTTAGTGCAAAGGGATCATGAACTGTATCTGTTTCAGTTTGGGTATGTCATTTCTGGGGATTTTTCAAAAGTGGGGTTGCAGGTTAACAGGTTAATAGGCCTTTCAGCCACTTGCAGATTAAACCTCTTACCCCTGGTTTCACAGACAGGGCTTAAGACTAGTCCTAGACTAAAATGTAAGTCTGAGCTGTTTCCACTGAAATAAACTTGCACTGACTGATCTTAAAAATATATCAGTGCCTTTTTAGTTTTAAGATGCACATCGGTAATGTTTTTTTTCTAAGCATGTTTATAAAAATTACTTAAATGTCCTAATTGATCTATGGTCTAATCCTGGCTTAGTCTAAGCCCTGTCTGTGAAACCGGGCCATAAAGTATGCAGGGACAGTAGAATTAATATTATATATTTGATCAACAGTCATGTTGTGATTCGGATCATGAACGAGTTCATTAAAAGTTATTAGTTGGAGAAAACTTTGATATTAAAGCACATGTTAGCCGACACAGTTTTAGAGTTTTTGTTTTTATTTTTTAATGCTACTGGTGAATAATAATACAAAATATCAGTGAAGTTTGCGGTTCTATTCTCACATGGAGCATGGGTTGAAAAACTGATGGGAACGTTTTTAATATTTTTTATAAGGGAAAGTAATTTTACTTGTGAAAAGGTTTAGTGACGTAATTTACCCGGGAAAACATTTTAGTGCGAGCTAAATAAGGAGGTGCGTTCGTCATTCGCACGAGGAGACAGATCGCCAGAGAGAGGTAAGTTAACTAGCTTGTTTTATAAACTCTTATCTTTTCAAATTGTAAAACGTTGGCCAATTAAACAAATTACTGATACTGATAGCTACCTAGATATACAGACCAGCAAATTACTACATCTTTTGCTTGCTTGTAGGATATTTCATTTTTTGACACTTTACTTCTATGATCTAAAGAATTAAATGGTTGCTGTCTTTTAAATGTTTGTAGGCCTACTTTTATTATTATGTTTTTATATTATGATTATATATTCAGTGGCATAAAATTGTCTTAAAATGACAATAATATTTTTTGTCGTAATTAGTTTATTTCTGGGACAATATATCGAACAACAAAAAAACAGTTATCGTGACAGGCCTAGCGATCATTGGTTTAGGTCTACTGTAACTTAGCTAACCTAACTAGTTAGGCCTACTCGTCGTCTCCATACTTTTTCTTTAGTGTGCACCATTTTGCACTGTGACGTTTTATTCGCACAAGAACAGTGGATTGCTGCTTTGAAATCGAGTGCATTTGGATTTATTCTTAACTCTCTGTAGTTGACAGGAAAACACAATAACGTCTCAAATGACATCTTTTTCACCTGCTGATGGCCGCTCTGTGTTTGAGGTAACTGCGACACGGAGAACACACAACATGACAGCACGATCGGCAAAATTTTGGTGACATTCATAATCATGTAAACATAATTGGCGATATATTGTGTCACCAAACATTATTGAGGTAATATTGTGCGATAAGTCAATATTGATTATTGCGATAGGCCTAATGCTCGCTAGTTGCAGAGAATTTGATAAAACAACTGCATGCCTATTTAAAAATTGCTAACTCTACTAAGTTTTGATTAACATGTATTCTTTTTATAATTATTTTTTGTTTGAGAAATACATGTTTTATGTGTAACTAGCAAGCATGATCTATGGTAGCAGGTGTAAAGCTGATTGGACACAATAATGTGCCGTGTCATACAATCAAGTCACTGAGCTTTTGATTATTTGCTTTCAAACTATTCTTTCCAGAATTTAAATGCATAACTGGATGTCATGTCCAAACGGAAGCGAATTAGTCCTGTGGAGGATGCCACTAAACATATTCTGTCTGGCAAAGAAACCATGCTTTGATGAGAGATTCATTAACTCTCATAAAGGTTAGTTACAGTATTTCAATGCCTCTTTCATCCTATTCAGGAAGATACTGTAGCAGATAGGGTATCGTTCTAAAACTGCATCCTCTCTTCATATAAAACAGTAATAAAATCACAAGATAATAGCACAAAATGCAAGTGTACGTTATTGGTATTCTTAAAGGGGTCATATATGGTACATGCACTTTTACAAGTTGATTGTACTGAAATGTGTGTTGGCAGTGCCTGTACAAAACCATCATATAATGATAAAAATCCATCCAGTGTTTTTTTTTTAAATCTCCTAATACTGTATGTTTTCCCCCATCTCAAATCGAGCCGTCTGACCGTGTGACGTCACACGGTCGGACACCCCTCCCACGATTGTTAATTGACAGCAGCGTTTCAACACAGACCCGCCCTGAGCGAGCTGTCATCATGGTCCGCCATTGTTGATACGCTGGAGCAGACTGGCGTCTAAGCGATTGTGGTGTTCTGTTCTTGGGTGTAATAAGGAACACAGCAGTCATTTTGATGTTCCTAAATCCGAACTGCTGAAGACGCAGTGGCTGAGTTTTGTTTTCGAAGGGAATATTCCCCACGATCAACGTCAATGCTTTCATGTTTACGCGAATCTTTTCTCACCAGACTGCTTTACAAAGGAGGGTCAGTATAAAGCTAGTTTTGCTAAGAAGCTGCTCCTGAAAAAAGGATCGGATATACCAACTATTCGTGTTCCAGCTGCACCTCTAGAAGAAGTGAGTGTAACGTTTTATTAACCTTTATATTAATCTTTATATTAATCTTTGCAAATCGCTTGCACGCTTCACGATAAATACGGCTAAGGTTTACACTCAGTGTACATTACAGCATGTTTTCTATGTACGACATTCTCAATATAATTCATAATCCCACGTTTATAATGAACAACACGTTATGGTGTCCTCAGAGACTCCCACGGCCATTCTTTCTCCAAAATTTACCCTCAACTGTTGTCAAGGCAACACTCCATGTGTGTTGTCATAACGCCCCACAGAACAGAGGGGCGGGATGAGCAAAGCTCATTATCATTTAAAGACACATGCACTTAAATGGCGTACTGAAAACAGAGCTGTTTTTGACCAGGTAAAATGAGTGTTTTCTTACAATACTAATGAGAATTTTTAAAGTATATTACAAACTTTTCATTTAGACCCTAAAGAATCATATTAACTTGTACAAAAATGGCATTATTAGACCCCTTTAAGGTGGTTGGTTATTGTTGCAACAGTTGCTGTTGTGGGCTGTACAGCTGAATGAGCAGTTTCTCACAGTATGCATGTTCTGTAATTAATGTCTGTATGCCATATAAAGGCCAGGTCAATTGAATAAAGACCCACTTATGTTCTACAGAGACACTAATATTCAACAGCATGCCACCTCTATCTCTATCTTGGGTAGAGGTGTGTTTGCTAGCATGTCCATTGACAAATGATGTTTCAATTCTTGAATACCGTGGAGAGTTACTTTCCAAAGAGGAGAGCCAAATAAGACAGAATAGATACAATGAAACAGAAAATACCTTCTTGTTTGACTTTGATTGGAATGGAAGACAATGGTGGTAGGTTTTGGGAACCATTTTGACTTAGCTACTTATTGGAAACAAATTTCATGTTTTTTCCTCTTCCCATTTTAGCATTGATGCCTCAAAAGAAGATGGTTCACTTGGGAGGTTAGTGAACGATAACTACAAGACTTCTAACTTAAAAAAAAAAAAAAAAGGTATTGAAGTCAAACCACATCTGTGTTTGTTTTCAATAAAATTGAGAACAGGCGCGCTCAACTCCCAAATCATTTATGGGTGCGAGTAGTAAAAAAGTTATCAAAAATAAAGATGAAAAACCGCACTCTCAAGGTATAATTTCATAAATTTATTGTAACCATGTCCACACAGACGCGTTTCGGCCTAAGCCATCATCAGTGTGTACTAGCCATCATCAGTGTGCACTGTGAAACACCGAAAAGATTGTTTTTTTTTTAATAAAATAAATTTATGAAATTATACCTTGAGAGTGCGGTTTTTCATCTTTGTTTTCAATAAAAGACATAGCTCCAGGAGAAGAATTAACATACAACTACGGAGACTCACACTGGCCATGGTGCACTCTGGTCAATTAGGTCTCCATTTAGTTTGTGTTGGTATTGTTGAGTTATGTGTTAGTTAGTTGACTTTCTGTGTTATATTACCTGATGAACAGGGGCCGTATTCACAAATAATTTTAAGGCTAAAAGTAGCTCCTAACTGGCGAATTTAGGAGCAACTCTTAAAAATAATGGGCGTGTCTCTCGTAACTTTAGGACTCCGAATTTTTTTGACTAAGAGTAATTCACAAAGCATTTTAGCCCTAAAAGTAGCACCTAAGCCTGGGACAGCTGAAAAGAAGTCGAGAGGACTCCTAACTCACTAAGATCTATTCACAAACCGCTTTTTGTGGCATTTCACGTTGTGATGTTTTGAAATGCGTATGCGGCGGCTACAGGAGCTTCCAATCGCGAGGGAACAATTTTGCATTGTAGGCATAACTAGGGATGCAATAACGCCACCAACAACAACCAAAACTAGGCTACTCATTGCATGTAAACTAATTGTAACGTTTGATTGTGAATCAAATTAAAATGTTCTTCTCCTTGCAAACGTAGGCAGAGGCATATAGTGACAGATTAATTCAATAATGTTGCAAAGATATTGCATCAATCCATATGTTTCATTAGGCTACTAGGCTATTTGTTTTTCCTTACTCTTTATTCATTTAGGCTATTTATTCAGTTATTCATCATCTTCCGTCCTTCGCACTACTTGTGTAGCGCACGCATACTCAGACCTGTCACCTGTCAATCATCATCGTAGGGGAGGGGTTTGGAATCATTCCCGCGTTACAATCATCAGCCAATCAAGGTGGTCACTTCAGTCAAGCTCGTGCATGAGTAATGACGTCATCCATAGCAACAAAGACTCACTCTTAGTTTAGGAGTTGTCATTTTTCTTTACTAAGAGTAGGTCTGAAAGGCGTTGTGAATAACTTTTAAGAGAAAACTCTTAGCTAAAATCTTTTAGTGCGATTTAGGAGTACTCCTAGTGGTAAGATAAAATGCTTTGTGAATACGGCCCCAGAACAGAACAACTTAAAAACGGTCTCTGGACTGTCTATTGAATAATAATGATGCAGTTTTGACACAGAATTGCATAGTGCAATCATACACAATTTATTTGGTTGAATGGCCTTCAAATATTCGAGCATGTTCTCTCTTTACAGATGAACTGAGCCCCTCGCAGTGAGGAGAACGCCCCATCAGGAGAGGGTTCATGCCTGCCTACCAAAATCAACAGGAGTCCCAAGCCAACTGAACAGGTAGACATTTTTGGTTTAAGTCAAGCTCTTGATCCACTGATAAGGCACTACGGGCATATTGATCCATTTAGACCCTCAGTAGAATTCAAATCTAATCTTTTTTTGTTCAATAGACTTATTTTTAACATTATAAGAATGTCCTCATTTTTAAACTGTGACGTTGTTTGAGGATTCCATGAGTGTGTAATAAGAGCCTGTCGAATGTACTGACATTGATGTGGTGTGAAACGTGTCACGTGTGTGGATGTCCTGATGTTTCTCCAGTATGAAATTAATATAGTGTGTTTGTCTTCATTATGGATGACTGGTGTGGAATTAAAATGGAATGTGTTTTGTATGCTTTCACACATGCAACAACAATGACTGTAAAGAGAGTTACAGATCCATTTGCTGTTGATTATCTTTGTAACTGGTTGTTTCTGCCCTGATCTAATGTGTATGTTCTTATTTAATCAGATTGGGAGTCATTTGTCTGAACCCAGGCCTTCAAATAGTGACCAGTGCACCGACCGCAACAGTGACCATTCATCCACAGCTTCTGACACGATGGAGAACCATTCTCAGGTTAGATCTCTTGCACTAAACCCTTGTCACATGGACTGATGGCAAAAGCACTAACCAAACTGAGACAACCATTGGTTGCCCATATCAACACCAATCATTGAACTCAACACAGTACAGCCAATCATCCCTACATGACCTTTACACTGTTTTGACTTTTTCTTCATGGAACCACATTAAAGGGTTAGTTCACCCAAAAATGAAAATTATGTCATCAATGACTCACCCTCATGTCGTTCCAAGCCCGTAAGACCTCCGTTCATCTTCGGAACACAGTTTAAGATATTTTAGATTTAGTCCGAGAGCTTTCTGTTCCTCCATTGAAAATGTATGTACGGTATACTGTCCAGAAAGGCAATACAGACATCATCAAAGTAGTCCATGTGACATCAGTGGCTCAATCTTAAGTTTATCAAGTGATGATAATACTTTTTGTACGCAAAAAGTAAACAAAAATAACGACTTTATTCCACTATTCATTTCCATCTCTCTGGGCCTCGAGTGAGTTCACGTAGTGTAATAGCGTAGCGCGTCTGTGTTGTACGTCACACGAAGGCTCACTATTGGTCATGTGTGTGATGCGTGCGATACAGGTGAACAAAGCAGTCCCTCGCTGTGAGGAGAACACACCTTTGAAGGAATATATATGCCTTTCTACCAAAATGAACAAGCCAACTGAACAAATAATGCCATGTGTTACATTAACCAAGCTCCAATTAAGTAATCATTTGGCCAGTTTTTTTGAAAAATGTTCAACATACTTCAAGTTCTGAACTACCTATTGATAAACCACACAGGTACTGTATAGGTTTGCTGCCTGGGTAAACAGACTGAAAGAACATCATGACATATGTGCTCAACGCTATGAACAACTGTCAACAAGAACACCTGAAACTGAAAGAGGGGTGACTGATTACTCAGATTGATGAATCTGAGATATGTGCTAGTTTTTTTTTGTTGGGGATATCGAAATGGCTTTCAGTATTCATATGCTTAATATTCCTCATAGGGGCATTTAATATAATAATGTTTTCCCCTCAGATATCTTGTGAGGAATCCTCCTTTTCTGACTTCAGTGACAAAGACTATGTCCCTGATACAGACGGTAGCTCATCAGACAACAGTTGCGAAAGTAAAGAACTAAATATCTGTCATGCTGAGCCAGTGAACGGAGGTGCTATAGAGATTAAGAGTACAACAGACACGAGTACAAGCTCATCCTATCACAGTTCCACATCTGTGACACCGATGCCTACTAAAGTGCAAAAAAATAGATACAAGAAGAAACAATATTGCGCCTATTGTCAGAAGCCATACTCTAAAATCACACGGCACTTGGAGTTTGTTCATCGCAATGAATTTGAGGTAGCTAAGGCATTCAGCTTCGATAAAAGGTCAAAGGAAAGAAGAGTGAGATTATGCCTTTTGAAAAGTAGAGGAAACTTTGCCCATAATGCTGCAGTTTCAAAAATCAGAACAGCTTGACCCTTCCTCCACCAGTGGATGTTAGCAAAAGTCTATGGACCATTGTTTGTGAGATGGTGAATGTTGAAGTTTCAAATGTTGTCAGAAATTATCAATACATTCTTCTTTTAGGGGAGCAGATGTACAACAGGCTGAAGTTACATTCAGGAAGAAATGACTACATTAGGCAGAAAATGAGGGAAGAAGCAAGGTTGCTCATCACTTCCAGATCACTGACACCCATTCATAATATGGAGGACTTCATCCAACCCTGCAACTTTCCTCACGTTATAAAAGCAGTAAGAGCAGTGGCAGGATTAAGTGAGGAGACAAACACCTACAAGATTCCATCACTGGCACTGAAGCTTGGAGACAGCTTGGTGAAGATTGCCAACTCCGTGGAATGCAATGCACTGATGTCAGGACGCGACACGGCTGCAGAGTCTGCACGAAATTTCAGGCGTTTGTATGAAAGCAAATGGAATGAGGTAGTGTCTGCAGCTGCACTGACTACTCTGGATGAAGCTAAATGGAATAAGCCACAAGTCCTATCATTTACAGAGGATGTCAAAACACTGCACTCATTTTTGAACTCAAAACAGCAGGAGTATGTGGATGCCCTACAAGAAAAACCAAATGGCAAAAACTTTGCCACTCTTTGTAAAGTCATGCTAACACAGATTGTTATTTTTAATAGACGAAGAGAAGGTGAGGTTTCCAAGATGAATATTCAATCTTACACGTCTAGAGACCAGGCACCAATGCACAAAGATATCGCTGTGGGACTTCCGAGCTTTGTGGGTACTTCCAAAGGGTGGAAATACGTGGTAAGAGGGGGAGGGGTACCTTCCTGTACCAGTGTTGCTGACCCCTAATATGGTAGTGGCCATGGATCTCCTTGTAAACATGAGAGAAAAGTGTCAAGTTCCTGCTGAGAACCAGCATTTGTTTGCTCATCCAGGTGCTCTGTCTCATTATCGTGGTGCAGACTGTATTCGCCAGTACGCCCAAGCCAGTGGAGCAAAGCATCCAGATGCCCTTTGCTCAACAAAGCTGCGTAAGCAAGTAGCTACATTGTCCACAGTATTAAACCTTAAAGACAATGAGATGGATCAACTGGCCAACTTCCTTGGCCATGATATCAGAGTTCATCAGGAGTTCTACCGCCTCCCTGAAAGCACTCTACAGCTTGCAAAGATTAGTAAACTCCTCATTGCAATGGAAAAAGGGAAACTGCCCGAACTCCAGGGTAAAGGAATAGATGGTATAACAATAGATCCACAAGGTAAATATAATTGTCTAATATGCATTTTAACACAATTGGTAATCATGATTAGTTGTATTCACAATAATGTATATTCTGTAGAGTATTAGGAGTGTTGTCAATATTTCCTAAAATATCAAACATTGGCAGGTAATTTAATATGGAAGTAATGTACTAGAAGTTTAGCTTCACAGATTTTTGTGATAGGCCACATCGATAGAAAATGAAGTACAAATGGTGTGATAGTGGCATTCAGCAGCTTTATGCTTTCATCTTAATCAGATGAAATGAATGTGTCCAGCAACACTTCCAGTGATGAGGCAGAACCGTAAACTTCAAGCTGCTGAAGTCATGAGTATGAGGATCATGTGAATGGTACATTGTCACGGGGACACACAGGAAAATAGGTAGATCCAAATGCAGAATGGAAGTAGTTGTTTATTAAAGTGTAATCCATCTCGTAGTCATCCAGGCAAGGTTCAAAGTCCATGTTAGCAATCCAAATCCAAATAAACAAACAAAACAAGAAACAGGCAAGGAACACAGAACTCTGACGTGTGGTGACCATATACAATGACTCCGTGACAAGGACTAAAACAGACAGGGTATTTATACACAGACACTAACAATGTGATAGGGAACAGCTGAGTGCAATCACGAGTGATGAGAACAGACAAAGGATTATGGGAAATGTAGTTCCAGAGTGAATGGTGACAGTATGGGGAAGAGACCTCTAGTGGCCACCCGGACAAACATAAACCAGACACTGTGACATACATGCGTTTATTCCAATTCTATACATTGTTATTCCTCCAGCTCTGCCTTTACTTCATTACTCTGGAAAATTACGCTGAATAGGAAGCGTACATTTCAGCGATTGCATGAGTCACTGTGTACTTTAGATTGTTGCTCGTTTTTTTCCACTATCAGCAGGAAACCTGCAAGACGAGGGACCTCAAGACGAGGGACTCCATGTATCTTCAAAGAAAAAGGGTATAAGAAAATGTATAGTAACTCACTTTACTAAAGTCTTGGCCTCTGCTAATCTTTGTCTGCTTTTAAGTTAAAGTTAAGAATATAATATAATAATAAGAATACCACATTTGATGTAAAGATACTGGAGTGCAATATTAAGAGAATTAAAATAGCCTTGCAAAGTAGTACAATTAAGCATTGACATGTTCTTATTATTCAGTTAAAGACTTGAATAATTGATTATTGAAATGCTTCATTATAGGCTCCCAGAAAGCACATGTGGGTACACCTAAATCCCCCTCCATGGTAGACCTGGACGATGCCTATCTCAAACAAGGTAACCATGTTTTATTAGGAGATTAGATTAGGACTCACACTTCACCATGGTCCCAATATGTAGGTTTGATTTAGACATCAGTGTATGTGTGTGTAGCTCAGGACTTAGTATTCACCATGGTTCCAATATGTAGGTATGATTTAGACATCAGTGTATGTGTGTTTAGCTCATGACTCAGTTAGAGTTAAGGTTAGACATGGTTCCAATATGTAGGTGTGATTTAGACATCAGTGTATGTGTGTTTAGCTCAGGACTCACTTTTCAACATGGTTCAAATATGTAGGTATGATTTAGACATCGGTGTATGTGTGTGTAGCTTAGGACTCACTTTTCAACATGGGGCCAATATGCATGATTTAGACATCAGCAATTCGGTGGAAATGGAGATGTTGCTCAACTTGCTTGCTGTAGATGCATTACATTTATGGATACGCAGTATCTTGAGCCCTTTTGAGCCATGGCACTTTAAAAAACTGAGAATTACTATATAGCATTGGTATGTAACAATATTTTATGCGTCTTAATGTTAAAGGGGTGGTTCAGGATTTTGGACATCAGACCTCATTTCCAAGTTAGCCTGGGTGTTATTTATCACTGGAGACAGTTTTCAAAAATTTTCATCCAGTCCAACCATTTGCATAGTTCGCTGATGCTAGGCTAGCGCGAGTCAACGGTAACTGCTAGCCTGCCATTAAAACAGTTTTACCCACTCCACAGTACACCAAAAGCAAATAAAATATAACGCCAGACTATCGATGTAAATGTCTGTTGAGAGATTAATGTTAGAAATCAAACTACCCTTTCATCGCATTGCAATAGTTATACTTATATTTATACCTGTATTTATTAGCACAGTCTACAGCAGCGGCAGAGTGATATTAAGTTACCTAGGCAACCGAGACTACTACTAGCTAACTGCTGACTGTAGTGCGCTTCTGTTCTGTTTACTTTTCGGCGCAGTACTACTAACAGGAGCAAAGTAAAATTTCGCCACTGCTGAGAAACTAGTTACTGTAAATGTAAACAATCATTGAGATGCAAGAGTAGTTTGATTTCTAACATTATTCTCTCATCAGACATTACCATCGATAGTCTGGCGTTATGATTTATTTGATTTTGGTGTACTGTGGAGTGGGTAAAACTATTTTTAATGGCAGGCTAGCAGTTACCGTTGACTCGCACTAGCATAGCACCAGCGAACTATGCAACTGAAAGGACTGGATGAAATTTTTTGAAAACTGTCTCCACTGATAAATAACACCCAGGCTAACTTGGAAATGAGGTCCAATTTCCAAAATCCTGAACCACCCCTTTAATGTTCTCTCTGGCTTTGACTGAATTGCTTTGTATTTTAGGAATTATATTTAATTAAATGTTTTTATTTATTTATTATTAGTCACAAAAGTCAAAAGGAAGTGGTCGGAAGAAGAGGTTGGAGCGGTTGAAAAGCATGCATTTCATACACAGCTGAGAAGACGGACTGTTTCTCATGCCTGTTGGCTGAACCTCAGACACTGAAAAACAGAGACTGGTCTGCTGTCAAGTTCTATATTAATAACAGAATTACTGCTTTGAAAACACAACAGAGTCGGTAGGACAGATTTTTCTACATATTTTTTCTTAAAGGTTTAGTTCACCCAAAAATGAAAACTGTCAGTAATTACTCGCCTTCATGTTGTTTTAACCCCGTAAGACTTTCGTTCATCTTTGGAACACAAATTAAGATATTTTTGATTAAGTCTGAGAGCTGGCTCACTCCTCCATAGGCTTCTCTGTAATCGCTATCTGCCATCCCAGAAACGTTCGTAAAGACATTGTTAAAATAGTCCAAGTGACTACAGTGGCTCAACCTTAAGTTTATCAAGCAACGAGAATACTTTTTGTGCGCAAAAAACAAACACAAATAACAACTTTATTCAACTCTTCATTTTCTTCTGTGTTTCTCTGAGTGAGTTCATGTAGGGTAACAGCGCAGCGCTTCTGGGTTGTACATCACAACGTAGGCTCACTATTGGCCGATGGGTGTGATGCTGGCCAATACGTTGAGCCTACGTTCTGATGTACAACCCAGAAGCGCTGCGTGAACTCATTATGTGAACTCATAATAAAGTAAATGTTCCTCTTCAGGGAGACTCCTCACTGCTGCCTTCTACCTCCGGCAGGATATGACGGTTTAAGCAGGAATTTGTCGCTGAACCACTGGATGAAGCTTACGCCAAAGATATATTGTATACACTATCTACATATTAATCCTTATTCACTCCGAGTCTTCATGGTAGGGATGATCTTACCTCAGTATCTCCAGTTTACAATGAGGATTCTCCAGTCCAGCAGAGAACAGCTTCACTCCCGAGTCCCCTAGTTTATTCACAGACAGATCCAGTGTTCTCAGGTGTGAGGGGTTTGATCTCAGAGCTGAAGCCAGAGCAGCACAACCTTCATCTGTGACACCACAATCAATCAACCTGTAGAGAACAATGACACACATTAAGCCTATATCCAAAGATAAACATAACACTTAAAAAATAAATAACATAATAATGTCAATATGAAATGCATACAAAATACTCATTAGTTCATGTTGTTAAAATACATCAATTAGGATTAGGGGATTGAATATACAGTTTGTACAGTAAAAAAAACATTATTTCTATGGAAAGTCCCCATAAAACGTGTAGGATCTGAGGGTGAACCAAACACAAATGAATCTTCCAGTTGATTTGTTCAGACATACTTCCACACAGAACTCAACACTCCAGACCCCAAATCACCAATCCAGAACCATAAAATCCAGGCTCCAGCCAATCTACGCCAACCAATGAAACCCCCCAGTAAGAACTTTATGGCCATGCAAGCTTCAAAGAGATGAGCCCAACTAAAGGAGGACCGTTGTCAATGTTAGATAGTTTGGAAAAGACTGATTGGTTCAGAGATGGCACAGCTCGGGCCCGACCAAGATAATGACAGAGGTTGTTTGATCCCACGACAGATATACAAAACAGATCTTCTTCTTTAGGACCTCTGAACGACCCCAGGGTTGAAATTTCTTAAGACCACAGAGACTGAGACTTTACATATAAAAATACATAAAATCATCCCAAAACAATTCTTGACGGACTTATAATCAAACATCGTTCAACTTCATAATTTTTTATTGTGTCAACAACCTATATGTGTGTCTATTATGCTTAGATCACATACAAGCGACGTGAAACTGAATACACTGAAAAGCCCTCGTGCTACTCATATGCTGAGAGAGAGATAAGACAGTAGAGCTGCACGATTCATCTTTAAAATACTGTGATCTCCATTCAAACACCCACACGATCTTCTTCCAATTCCTCTGACTATTAAACCATAGCGCAACATTTAAATCTGTGTTGGCGCAGCCGCTGACCCAGAAAGAGTTGTCATGAAACAGCTTCACAAAACGTCTTTTCAACCTCATAATAGTATCATTATTTCTGTGATAAAATATTTCAAAGTTCAAATATAAACAATGATGTCTACTGTAGTGATCAAATAGAGTAAATCACATTTTGATAGAAACTTTGTGCTTAACCCCCTGAGGTCGGCTATCGCGCCGGCGTGATAGGCTTGCTTTTTTTCTCATCAGTGCAAAAGATACCCAAAATAGTCTGTTGACTTTGATCTTGACATACAAGTGTCATACATCATTCGATCCTGTTAAGTGTGTATTTTTAGTGTATACTCACAATAAAAACAAAGTGTTGTGCTTTTTGCCAAATAAAGAAAAATAAACATGATGCCAGTTCTGCCTTCTCTATGTCATAATGAGATGAGTAAATCGACTAGAAAAATCTGATTATAAACTATAACGTTTTTACTGTAAAATACTGCCACATCAAATAAGCTTATAATGTTGTCAATTTCTGCTCATATGTTTTATATATATATATATATATATATATATATATATATATATATATATTTAATATATATATAATATAATATATAATATATATATTAGGGCTGTCAGTTAAACACGTTATAAACAGGCATTAACGCAAAACCATTTTAACGGCGTCAATTTATTTATCGGGCGATTAATGCCTAGCAAACTTTGTAGTTTTTTTTTTACATTCTTTTGCAACAACTAGTAATGTTACTAAAACTACAACACCACCGGATCTAGCTAGACCGGAAACAAAACAACAGGCACGCACTTGTTTGGGCTTGCGAGCCGACCAAAGAGTGGACGAGAAGCCACTAGGACAACTTGTATCGCACATCGGACGCGCACTTTCTCAGTTTATGGCCAACAATAAAAACGCCGAATGGCGCCGCTGGTGTGGTGTACACTCATAGAGAATAATGTGTTCAAATTTTAAATACGAGGCGCTGCGCTTCGCTTCTCGTCCACTGTGCGACCCTCTTTAACATTACGTTTTGAGTGGATGAATGATGAGCGCGAGACGCCGAAATGGATGCCAATAAGATTCTGAATGGAAAGTTTAATTTTAAAAAAGTGGGCAAATGGTTCAATTGACAAGACCAAAGTGATCTGTGTGTTTTGTCGTTGTGAACTGAGCTATCATCGCAGCACGTCCAGTCTGAAATACCACTTGATGGCCAAGCACACACACAGCTGATGCGAATTCTCCGCCCCCTCATCAATATCAGGACCTCGTCAGTATTTCTTTCACCCTTTTATTGATGGACAGTGATACATTGTGTGAGAGATTATTTGCTCCAAGTGAGAATGTTAGTGTGAAATTGAACGCTACAGTATATGTCAATGCTGTTTTCAATAAAAAACATTTGCACAAAGCAAGCCGATCCACTTTTCCATGTTGACAAGAGCATTAAAATGAGAAAAAATAATGGGACAAAAAGAAATCAAGAGACATTTAGAATAGATAAAAATGCGCAATTAATTGTGATTAATCGCGAGTTAACTATGACATTAAAGGGATAGTTCACCCAAAAATGAAAATTCTGTCATCATTTACTCACCCTCAAGTTGTTCCAAACCTGTATGAGTTTCTTTGTTCTGCTGAACACAAAGGAAGATATTTGGAAGAATGTTTGTAATCAACAGATCTCGGTCCCCATTGACTTCCATAGTAGGAAAAAATATATACTATGGTAGTCAATGGGGACCGAGATCTGTTTGGTTACAAACATTCTTCCAAATATCTTCCTTTGTGTTCAGCAGAACAAAGAAACTCATACAGGTTTGGAACAACTTGAGGGTGAGTAAACAATGATAGAATTTTCATTTTTGGGTGAACTATCCCTTTAATGCGATTAATCGCGATTAAATATTTTAATCGTTTGACAGCACTAATATATATGTTAAATTTCTATATATATTATGTTTTGTCAAAAATAAAGTCATCAGCTAAGATGTTATTATAGTGTTTGTTCTAATGTAGGCTATATTCAAACTAATGAATCCTTAACTTTGAATAAAATTTGAATATGATCAAATGTATTCTTTAGTTTTTACAAAGAAAGATTACACTGGAAATATTGTTAAAATTTTAATTGTTGTAATTGTATAACCTTTTTAATAAAAAAGCAAAAAATATATATATACAAGGATAGATGTAAACAAAATCTTAAAAGGTCGATATAAGCCTTCTCTTTAAATTATTTTGATTGTGTTTTATTAGTGACACATTTGGGTAGAGAATATATTCCAAAACTTTCTGAAAATACAGCATGAGAACAATTCACAGCACAATTACTAGAAATGTTTACCTTGGATATTAAACAATTTGCAAGCACAATTTGTGAAAAAAACAACAACTGTGTTTCCAACTGTGAACCAATTTTGTATTATATATATATATTTATTTATTTTGTCCTTGCATTCTTTCTTGTGTCTCAGTGACACACCTGAATGAAAGGCTCATTATGCTGGTCGTTGTCTGCTCAGGTGTGAATCACTCATTATTCATGATGGTGTTGGATCACGCCCACACACATATTGCCTTTCCAAACAAAAAGTGTCTTACAAAATTTAAATCAATGTATTGTTTTATGTGAATGATTAGGCAGGATGATTTTCACATCATTTTGAAGAAAAAACTCTAGGCGACAAAATGCATTATTCAGAAGACTTGTGGACACATTGTGACACCGTCACATTAATTTAAGTGTTCCTTTAAAACAGTAACGCTTATGGTTGCTCAGAATGTATTACATTGGTTACATATAATGTTTATGTATGATGAATGATACTTGTATGTATTCCTGTGTAATATATTTAGTTTCCACTGTGTATTTTGGTAAGAATGTGGGATGTCTCTTTAAGGCCTTGGCCGCCCGCAATTTCTATGGAGGCGCGTCCAAGCTTACTTAAGGGGATGGAGAGAATCAGCAAGAAAGGGGGTGTTTTGAATAGATGGCGCCAGTATTGTTTGCTGCAGCTATAGCAATTTAAAGCTTGTTCCTTATGGTTTGAGAGCCTGGTCAAACTATACGTTAAGAGACTGCTTTAATGAGGGAGAGAAGGACAGAAATTTATTCAACCACCTGGACTGTTTATTCATGTGCGCGTCTCCGGTAAGAGGACGTGCTCAGACCCAAACTTTCCAACTGTGTGGGTTAACATTGTCCGACGATCTACGGATTTGGTGAGATCAGCTTCATTTTTGTATTTTTTTGGTGTGGTATACCACTGGATCAACGCTCTACTTTTTTCCTTTTTTTTTTTGTGGATTACGGGTTTTTTTTCGTTACGTTCCAAAAAAGGATCAATCTCGCGGACTAACTGTTTCCTGGTTGGAAAGACTGTAGCACGCTCCTGAGCCAGCCTGGAAGTTTTCCTTGAGTTGGAACTTTTAGTTTAATTTTGTGGACTGGGACAAAAAAGGGGGAATTGTGGGGTTGCACAGGATATTTGATTCCTTTATAATATACCGCGCTAAGCGCGTCATTCAATTGAACTGTTTGGTGAGTCTTTTGTTGATGTTGTTCAGCGCCGTCTGAATATTTGTTTGTTGCTGTGTGCCTTATCACCTTTTTTACACCTTTTTCTTAGACATATTTATCTGTTTAAGAAAGCATTGAGTATGTGACATTGTTGAAGTTTTGTGATATCTGTGATTACTGCTTTCATTCCAAAGATCCCCCTGTGCACAATGCTAAATCATAAAACAGATGAATATACAATAACATTACGATGTCCAGCAATCGATTTAAATAGTACATTGATTGGGTTTAATTAGTCGTTTAATGAGGCCTATTATATGTTGATCTGACTATTTTAAGTGTGTATTTAAATGGTCCAGGGGCAGAACTTTTGCCAAGCGTGTCAGAGGTTCTGGGTTCTAATCCACACTCATATATTTTTTTTATTTTTTTTATCGAAACACGGGAAACATTTGTGTGCATTTTGTTTTGTAATTTCACCAGAACGAATAGAGAGTCTCTCCACAACGGATTGAAGTGCGCGTCTTCTGAGTAAAGACAGTACTGAAGACAGTAACAAACACAGTATCCGCGCCACTGGTCGCAGTGGCAACGAGCACTTTGATCGCTTGATTTCAAAAACGACACATTTCAGCGCTAGATCGCCTCTTATTTAACAAATGAACGAAATGAATGCTCTGCTAGTTAACTGGGGATGCTTTGTTTATTTGTATTGGTAGCCTACATTTGTGCCGCGAGATGTTTCAAAAGTGGTGGGGACAATATCGACCTTAGCAAAAAGTGGTGGGGACATGTCCCACCCGTCCCACCTATAATTACATTGTTTCGCCTCTAGGTGGCGACAAGTGACTGTTAAAAAAATATTTGTTATTGTATTATATATTCAAGAGAACGTAGTACTGTATGATGCTTTTGAAATAAAACTCAGAAAGATGTGATGAATTGTTTTTGTAAATATGACTCATCTTATACATAATGTACAGTCTGTATAAGTGTATGATTTAACTTTTCCCCATAGTCTCGTGGTAAAAACTAATCGCAATACATTCTAATATCGAATCGCAATATTGTAGAATCGCAGTTCTTAAAAATCACAATACATATCGGCACCCAAGTATCGTGATAGTATCAAATCGTGAGATAGATGCATCGTCCCAGCCCTAGTGTGTGTGTGTGTTTGAGAGTGTATGTGAGAGAGAGAGTGTGTGTGTCTGTGTGTGAGAGAGAGAGTGTGTGTGTGTGTGTCTGTGTGTGAGTGTGTGTCTGAGTGTGTGAGCTTTATGTATTTGTAAACATTTTAAGGAACTTAATGTAATATCAATGTAATATTAATGTAATATTAATTACAGGGAGACTCCTCACCGCTGCCTTCTATCGCCGGCAGGATCTGACGGTTCAAGCAGGAATCTGTCGCTGAACCACAGCGCCAAATTGGGTTTACGCCAAAGATATATTGTATACACTATCTACATATTAATCCTTATTCACTCCGAGTCTTTATGGTAGAGATGATCTTACCACAGTATCTTCAGTTTACAGAGAGGATTCTCCAGTCCAGCAGAGAACAGCTTCACTCCTGAGTCTCCTAGTTTATTCTCAGACAGATGCAGTTGTCTCAGGTGTGAGGGGTTTGATCTCAGAGCTGAAGCCAGAGCAGCACAACCTTCATCTGTGACACCACAACCCCACAACCTGTAGAGAACAATGACACACATTATATCCAGCCTATATAGGTATCCAGAGATAAACATAACACTCAAATAAATAACAATGTTAATATGAAATAGTTATATAGTTAGTTACGATGCAATGCTGGCCCGATTGTGCAAGTGACAATTCCGTCACGTCCCGACTCCTAAACTCCCTTAAGAGAGCAGCCAGAAAAATGGAACGCAACTAGAGGTATTTCGCATTTCATGGAAGGAGAGCTCGATTACTTACAGAGAGGCTTTAAAAGCTGCTAGATCTGCTTATTTTTCAACCCTGTTAGAAGAAAATAAACATAATCCTAGGTATTTATTTGAAATGGTGGCTAAACTAATGGAAAAAAAAGCTTCAAGCACCGAAGTTTCCAAGTAATACAGCAGTAATGATTTTATGAACTTCTTCACTTATAAGATTGATAATATCAGGGACAAAATTATAACTATGCAATCGTCTACTACAGTATCGCATCAGGCAGTGCACTGTAGTCTCCCTGAGGAAAAATTTGATTCATTCGTTGCTATAGGAGAGGAAGAATTTACTAAACTATTACTATTAAATCATCTAAATCGACAACATGTATGTTAGACCCTATACCGACTAAGCTACTGAAAGAGATGCTTCCAGAGATCATAGATCTTCTTCTTAATATCATTAATTTATTTCTGAATGGGAGTGGCTGACGCTCATAATTCATATTAAAGGTATCGACTCAATTTTTCATTACATAACTCCTGACACAAATTAAGACATAACTGTCACTATAAGTTTCTCAGAATACAATAGTGGTCAAATACTGAAACTTGAGTCTTATATCTTTTTAATGATGTATAGTTTATCAAGGTAATAACAAAATCTTATAGTAACTTTGAACTATAAAAAAAAAAAAAAACGCTTCAGTGCGCCAGTGCACTGGCAAAGGTTAACAGGTTAATGAAATTTTCTGATTTGCCATGACCTAATCTAAAGTGAGAAATGTTTATGGTTAATACGTTGTTAACAAAGCATTATCTAACTCTTTACATAAGAGCTAATTAAACAATAACACTTTGATAATTACAGTGACAATAAATTAACTCACTATTTGTATATTGTCTCTTAATATATTAACTACAGCTTATATACTATTAAATACTATTCATTAGTTGAAAATGATTTATAAGCGCTGTTTTACTGTATACTTGTGATAAAGTGTTACCATTATTTCAAACTGGTCGCATTAAGTGTAATTATTCCTTTTGTTTGTGATGGAGTGATTCTTCTTTTTCAAAAAGAACACAAAATAAACAAAGATGAATTTGACTGATAGCATTATTATTCTTTTTTTTTTTTCAAGATTTCCATAGATATGGTGATATATTGTTTTTGTGTGTTATTTTGGCCATGATCATCATGCAGTGATAACTCTGATATAGTGACAGTCCTGGTTCAGGTGAAACACACACCACTTCCCTCTTTTCAGCTGCACACACACATTTTGAGGAAATGCTCACGCTTTTACAAGGGTCTGTTTGCACAAGTATTACAAGGCAAGTTGATTTACACCAAACATTTGTGATTTAAAAAACCTCTTCACTGTATCCTGCATCTGTTGTCTGGTTTGTAGTTCGTCCGGTTTAACTGTTAGTTTTGCTTTCTTTTGGGGGATAATAATATATGAAGATGTAAATGTTTCTCTTCAAGGAGATTCCTCACCGCTGCCTTCTACCGCCGGCAGGATCTGACGGTTCAAGCAGGAATCTGTCGCTGAACCACCGGATGAGGCTTACGCCAAAGATATATTGTATGCACTATCTACATATTAATCCTTATTCACTCTGAGTCTTTATGGTAGAGATGATCTTACCTCAGTATCTCCAGTTTACAGAGAGGATTCTCCAGTCCAGCAGAGAACAGCTTCACTCCTGAGGCTCCTAGTTTATTCTTAGAGAGATTCAGATCTCTCAGGTGTGAGGGGTTTGATCTCAGAGCTGAAGCCAGAGCAGCACAACCTTCATCTGTGACACAACAATCAATCAACCTGTAGAGATCAATGACACACATTAAACCTTTTATAATGTGTAATAATGTGTATCGTTCAGATCGCCCAAAAAGAGGGGGAGGTGTCGCCATTTATATCAAAAGCAAATTCAAATCTAGTTTAGTGCTCTCAAAATCGGTGTGTAAACAATTTGAGTTTTTGGCCTTAACACTAGAAGTCCCAGAGATTTGTAACCCTCCTTTAGCCAAGTGGATGCTAACTGGTTAGTCTTTTGGCTATCATTAGCATCAATTCATGTGTAAATGTGGTCATTACCTGAGCAATCTGCAGGGGGGTTGGGGGTGTGTGTGTGAATGGTTGCTGGTGGCTTGTTTGTATGTGTGGGGGAGGGAGGGCTGCTAAAAGCAGAGAACTTGATTGACCATGTCTCACATTGGCATGCAGGGTCTTGCCCAGGTGTAAACAGGTATGAATTAGCACATCTAGCTCTCAAATGAGAGGTAATTCCTTTTGTGCTGAAGTGGATAAAATCTCACTGCACATAGCCTACTACTTCAGTGCCCTCAAGAATTCTGTGGTGTACGAACCTCCTCTCCAAGAAAAGAAAATGCAGACAAGACTCACCACTCGGCAGGCCTTGGAAATGATCCTGAGTGAAGTAAACCCTTGTGACTCAGATGGAGAAGACATAGAACTTCAGCCGGATTCGGACTCAGAGCTGTCTGATCTGTCTTCAGGTTAAGTTTCATTTCATATTATTTCCTATTTCATTTCAAACCAGTAAGTGGAAAACACCAAAAAAGCAGAGTGGAGTGACATAAATATTTACTCTGCCTTTTTTGTATTGTCCACTTTTTTGTTTGTACTACTTAGCAGACATTCACTGCCATCTGAAGTGCAAAACATTATTAGTTGTTTCTTTGCTTTAGTTGTATCTTTTTATTTAGGAAGATATTTCAGACATTATTCCGATACAGAGGAGATACTGGAATTATTATTAGTATCTATGCATGCATTTGTGATATCATTTGACTTTTCCATTGCTCACAATTTGAATTTGTTCACACTGCAGATGAGGAGACTGCTCCTCAACCAAAAAAGAGAGCCCGTTTGGGGACTGACCTGACAGAGACAGTGAAAGATGGCACAGTGTGGCGTGAAGAACAGGTGGGGACGCGTCTCCCTTTCACCCCAATAAAAGCGTACGCTGCAGATGGAGAGCCAACAGCTAAGGCCAGGAAAAGTATCTCGAGTCGCCTTCAGAGCTTCCTGTTTCATCACTCTTGACATGCTTCATAGCATTCAAGAATGGACTATTCAACATGCACAGGAAACGGAGCATGTTCATTGGTTCATGGCCCTCCCTGAACTAATGGCATTTATTGCAATTGTCATCTTGCGGGGGCTTACCAAGGTTCCATCACTACGTGACTGCTGGTCAGCAAACCTGGGAAACCCACATATCATTGGAACAATGCCGCGAAACCGCTTCCAAGACATCATGCGACACCTACGCTTTGATGACAGGTCCACCCGGAGTGATCGAGCAAAGACTGATAAGTTTGCTGCAATTTCCAGTGTGTGGGGATCATTTGTCACCAATTGCATCACGTCCTACAACCCTGGTCTACATATCACCGTTGATGAACAGCTTTTCCCGTCAAAGACTCGCTGCTGTTTCCTGCAGTATATTGCAACTAAACCTGACAAGTTTGGGATCAAGTTTTGGGTGGCTTGCGACCTAAAATCCAAGTACATTTGTAATGTCCTCCCATATCTTGGCAAGGACCCTAGTCGTCCCAGTGGAGAGAGACTGTCTGAAAATGTAGTGATGAGGCTGATGGAACCATTCTTAGACAAGGGCAGAAATGTTACCACGGACAATTTCTTCACATCGCTGTCACTTGCGCATAAACTTCTTAGCCGGAAAACCACCATCCTCGGCACAGTCAACAAGATTCGCCGGGAAATCCCTCAATCCGCTAGACACACAGATCGCAATGAATTCACCACTCAGGTATGTTGCAGGTCTTTTGTGGTTCTATGTTTATGTGTTTCTAATTTTTAGAATCAACACTGCCAAGTGTGTCATTGTGTCATTGTGTGTAAAAGTGCTATGAAAATAACAATTTATCTTATTTATTAGGTGTTTTCAACCACTGCTGCTACGCTGACGGCGTATGCGGCCAAACGGAAGAAGACCGTCTACATTCTTAGCAGCGTGCACAGCGTGATTCAGACTGATAATACCACCAAAAGGAAGCCAAACACTGTCACCCTTTACAACACCACAAAGTGCGGCGTGGATGTGATGGACCAGATGGTGAGGGAGTACACTGTCTGCACAGGGACACGGCGCTGGCCAGTTGCCGTGTTCTATAACATGATTGACATGGCAGCACTGAATGCACATGTGCTGTATCAAGCATGCACCGGAAGGCAGGAAAGACGGGTGGACTTCCTGCTGGAGCTTGCAAGAGAGTTGGCTAACTCTCATATGTGTGCGAAGAAGGCAAGAAAAGAACAATTGCTTCGGACACAACCCTCCACACCTAGCCCTGGAAAAAGAGCCATGTGTGAGGTCAAACACCAATGCAAGAACAATCATGCCACTGTGCGATGTGTTCACTGCTACAGATACACATGTGGTAAATGCAGACGGGAGATACCATGGCAGTGCCAGGATTGTGAGTGATTGCTGGAATGTACTCACTCACTTTTTAATATTATTTGTAAATATGTGTACAAATGGTTGGTTTCTTTTTTATTTTATTTTGTCCTGTTTTTATCAATAAATCTCAGCAACAAAGGAAAAAAAAAAACATGTGTGTTGATTTCTCCCTAAGATGGCAAAGTGAAACACAAGTTTCCTTGAAGTGGCTCAGCATGGCCCCACATCGTTTACATAACAAAAGCAACTGTTCACAGCTGATTAAGGATATTAGCCTAAAGCCTTCCAGCCCATCGGCTGTCCTGTGGGTTTTATAGGTAGAAAAGCCAAATGGCTGCTCTCTGGGACTTCTAGTGTTAAACCTTGAAGTCTCTAAAGACCACTATATCAGCTTGGTTGGTTGTTATAGAACTCCATCTTCATCAAATGACTCTTCATCTACACTATCAAATTTGTTAAATCAAGTTATTTGTAATGACACTATTGTTGTTGGTGATCTGAACTGGGACTGGCTAAGGCCGATATCAGATGCTTTTAAAGAGCAGTGTGACAATTTCAAATTTGACTCAATTAATTAACACTCCTACTCGGCCAAATCCTAAATGTCCAGAGAAATCATCACTCATTGATTAAATCCTGACCAATGCCCCTTTAAAGGGATACTTCAGGATTTAGCATTAAGCTTTGTATTAGTAGAAAACCTGTAGTATTTTCGAATTACCGTGCTTTCCACCCTCATATCCTCCTGACACGAGAGATTTATGTATTTTTTGTCTGGAAAAAATCCTCCAATGAGGCAAAAATCTTAATTTTGCGTCATCTGAGGATTTTTTGGCCAGAGGCTAAAGACTACAGCCAGTAGTAGGGGCTGTCCCGCATGTTTTCAACCCGCCCATAGGGGGATCTCACTCACAGAATCTACACATAGTGTCAGCCATCTTTTTTTGGAAGCTAAGCTAGCAGACTCTTGTTCTGTGGAGAAAGCTGAGTAGTAGGAGAAAGCTGACCAGGATTCGGCTTTTGCTTTCTGCAGTCGCCATTCATTGTTTGCATGCACACCTTTTGTTTCAATCTAACTGAATTCATTCCGATTGGTGAATCTGAATGTAGTGTTTACATTAACGCTAAACAAGTGATCGGTTGATGAGCGTTTTAACATTACTTTAAAGAGAGAGAGATACGAGACCGGTGCGTCTAACAGGTGCCGCTCATCAGTAATCACGCCACCGGCCTCGCGCGATTCTTCCGTGACCCTCAGTTTCGTCCTGCTTGCCACAGTAAACATAATGAATGGCGACTGTAGAACGCAAAAGCCGAATCCCGGACATTTTGGGCGATCTCGAAATACTGAGCAGACTCATCACAGAGACTCACTAGTAGCCTAGCCTTTTTGTTTAACTTGGCTCTCTTACCGGTAGGCGTGGCTTGGGAGTGGCCTCCTAGGGCAGCGAAGCAAGTGCATTCTGGGAGTTGTTGTCTTTCATCCACATAAGCCAAAAATACTTTTTCTGACTTTTCTCAGTCAAGAAAGCTCCAAATTCAAAAATAATTTCACATTTCTTCTACATAAATGACCCATTTTAAATACACATTCATCTTTCCAGAGGTGAAGTATCCCTTTAAGTACTCTGCAATAGGTGTTTTTGCTAATGATGTGAGTGATCACTGTGTGATTGCTGCTGTTAGAGATACTAAGGTGCCCAAGCCTGCACCTCGTATTGTTGAAAGGCGAAATATGATAATGATTGCTGGGTTTTTATATGATTTATTTTATTTTGACTGGAGTAGAATTGCCTTGATTGATGATGTGGAATAAGCCCTGACTTTCTTTCAAAACAGTTTTCTTGATATTCTTAACAGACATGCACCTATTCGTAAATTTAGAATTAAGGGGCCGTACAATCCCTTGTTTACTTCTGAGATTTCTAATTTGCTCCACGAGAGAAATGTAGCCTGGGTAAAAGCAAGGAGATCAGATAATGATGCTGACTGGTTTGTTTTCAGACGGTTGCGAAACAGATTCACTTCACTTTTCAGAAAAGCTAAAGCTGAATTTTGCTTATTTGAAACCACAGATAATCTAAATGACCCCCAAAAATTTTGGAAAACGATTAAGTCATTATCTGCATCGACTAAACCAACAGGTTTTCTGTTGTCTCTAGTTAAGAATGGTGCATCTTTATCTGACAAAGTAGAAATGTTAAATTGTTTTAATGAGCATTTCATATCATCTGGTTTCTTGTTTGATTCTGTTGCCCCTATAGTTTTGGAGCCTGTAAATGACACCTTTATTACTGCCGACAAAACTTTCAGTTTTAGCTCCTTCTCTGTTGCTGATTTTCATAAAGCCCTGAAACAATTGAATCCTCGAAAACCTGCGGGCCCCGATCATTTGGAACCTTTCTTTTTGAAATTAGCTTCAGATATCCTAGCTGAACCTATGACTCATCTTTTTAATCTTTCAATGGTCACAAACAAAATTCCCAAGGTATGGAAGTCTGCTTATGTTTTACCACTTTTGAAAGGAGGTGACCCTACCTTGCCTAATAATTATAGACCCATTTCCAAACTTTCAGCATTGGCCAAAGTGTTGGAATCTTTGATTAGTGTACAAGTGAAAGAGTATTTAAATGCTTAGTCAATTTTATCTAAGCATCAATCTGGTTTCAGGAAAAAACACAGCACTACCACTGCTGCAATAAAAGTAATTATTGATATAGTCAAAGCACTTGATGATAAGAAACACTGTGTGTCTCTGTTCAAATTGTTTTCAAGATTTCCATAGATATGGTGATATATTGTTATCGTGTGTTATTTTGGCCATGATAATCATGTAGTGATAAATCTGATATGGTGACAGTCCTGGTTCAGGTGAAACACACACCACTTCCCTCTTTTCAGCTGCACACACACATTTTGAGGAAATGCTCACGCTTTTACAAGGGTCTGTTTGCACAAGCATTACAAGGCAAGTTGATTTACACCAAACATTTGTGATTTAAAAAACCTCTTCACTGTATCCTGCATTTGTTGTCTGGTTTGTAGTTCGTCCGGTTTAACTGTTAGTTTTGCTTTCTTTTGGGGGATAATAATATATGAAGATGTAAATGTTCCTCTTCAGAGAGATTCCTCACCGCTGCCTTCTACTGCCGGCAGGATCTGGCGGTTCAAGCAGGAATCTGTCGCTGAACCACCGGATGAGGCTTACGCCGGAGATATATTGTATGCACTTATTCACTCTGAGTCTTTATGGTAGAGATGATCTTACCACAGTATCTCCAGTTTACAGAGAGGATTCTCCAGTCCAGCAGAGAGCAGCTTCACTCCTGAGTCTCCGAGTTTATTATATGACAGATGCAGTGTTCTCAGGTGTGAGGGGTTTGATCTCAGAGCTGAAGCCAGAGCAGCACAACCTTCATCTGTGACACCACACTTCCACAACCTGTAGAGAACAATTACACACATTAAGCCTATATCCAAAGATAAACATGACACTTAAAAAATAAATAACATAATGCTGTCAATATGAAATATATAAAATACTAATTAGTTCATGTTGTACATCAGTTAGGATTAGGGGATTGAATATACAGTTTGTACAGTATAAAAATCATTATTTCTATGGAAAGTCCCCATAAAACATGGAAATGTAACGTGTGTGTGTGTGTGTGTGCTTAATGTATTTGTAAACATTTTAAGGAATGTGTGTGTGTGTGTGTGTGTGTGCTCAATGTATTTGTAAACATTTTAAGGAACGTGTGTGTGTGTGTGTGTTAGGGCTGGGAGAAAAAAACAATTCACCTAACTATCGCGATTCTATTTGTTTATGATTTGAATTTTTTTTATTCCAGAATCGATATTGATTCAAATTAAATTGCTTTATTTTTATCCTTGCTTATAGACGAGGTTGACAGAAGTTAGCCACTCTTTTTCGAACAGAGGATGAAATGTGTCGTTATCTATGAGTGTCGTAATATCCCTTTCAAGTGGACGTGTGGAAGCGACGTGAGTCTGAATGCACTGAAAAGCCCTTGCGCTACTCATATGCTGAGAGACAGATAAGACAGTAGAGCTGCACGATTCATCTTTAAAATACTGTGATCTCCATTCAAACACACACATGATCTTCTTCACATTCCTCAGTCTATTAAACCTTTGAGAAAATCATATTGCAACATTCAAATCTGAGTTGGTGCTATCGCTGACCAAGAGAGTCGCCATGAAACAGCTTCACAAAAGGTTTTTTCAACCTCATAATAGTATTATTATTTATGTGATACAATAGTTCAAATTATCATAGAAGTATTGGGATAAAAGTTTAAAGTTCAAATATACATACTGATGTCTACGGTAGCGATCAAAATAGAGTAAATCAGCTTGCACTTATAGTAACGCATTTATCGATTACATTGTTTTACCACTAGGTGGCGACAAGCTCAGCCTTGCTAAGCTTATACCCCCCAGCTCAGCCAGCATGTGTTGGAGTTTACCCCGGTGAACGAGAGGGTCGCTTCCCTGCGCCTTCGGGTCGGGGATAGGTCTCTCACTGTCGTGTGCGCCTAAGGGCCAAACTTCTTGGGGTCTCTGAGAGGGGTGCTGGAAAGTGCTCCGACCGGGGACTCCGTCGTTCTACTGGGGGACTTCAACACCCACGTGGGCAGCGACAGTGACACCTGGAGGGGCGGGATTGGGAGGAACGGCCCCCCTGATCTGAACCAGAGTGGTGTTCTGTTATTGGACTTCTGTGCTAGTTACAGTTTGTCCATAACAAACACCATGTTCAAGCATAAGGGTGTCCATCAGTGTACATGGCACCAGGACACCCTAGGCCGGAAGTCAATGATCGACTTTGTGGTCGTTTCATCTCATCGGTCGTATGTCTTGGACACTCAGGTGAAGAGAGAGGCGGAGCTGTCAACTGATCACCACCTGGTGGTGAGTTGGATCCGATGGCGGGGGAGGAAACTGGACAGACTCGTCAGACCCAAACGTACTGTGAGGGTTTGTTGAGAACGTTTGGCCGAATCCCCTGTCAGAGAGATCTTTAACCTCCACCTCCGGCAGAGCTTCGACTGGATCCCAAGGGAGACTGGAGATATGGAGTCCGAGTGGACCATGATTTCCACCTCCATTGTCTGGTTTGTAGTTCGTCCGATTTATTTAACTGTTAGTTTTACTTTCTTTTGGGGATAATAATATATGAAGATGTAAATGTTCCTCTTATGGGAGACTCCTCACCGCTGCCTTCTACCGCCGGCAGGATGTGACGGTTCAAGCAGGAATCTGTCGCTGAACCACCGGATGAGGCTTACACCAAACATATATTGTATGCACTATCTACATATTAATCCATATTCACTCCGAGTTTTTATGGTAGAGATGATCTTACCTCAGTATGTCCAGTTTACAGAGAGGATTCTCCAGTACAGCAGAAAACAGCTTCACTCCTGAGTCTCCATATTTATTATATGACAGATCCAGTTGTCTCAGGTGTGAGGGGTTTGATCTCAGAGCTGAAGCCAGAGCAGCATAACCTTCATCTGTGACACCACAATCACCCAACCTGTAGAGAACAATGACACACTCTTCACTCTCTCAGATCAAAACAGAAATTGTTTTTCTTAATTGTGTTTATAATTTGTGCAATATCTCTTTTTTTAAACAATTAATTCCATATATCAGTAAGTTTAACTGTTATTCTAAGAGACAATGTCTCTATGTGAGGGAGAAAGATTATATAACACTGATAAAATGAAATACATTGAATACATCTGTTTTCAGTAAATATAAATGTATTAACATTTAAATTAAATTAAAATTAATATAAAAAAGTAAATATAAATCTTTATTTATATACTATAAATGCATATATTTGAAAATTATACATTATAAATGCATATATTTGAAAATAAATTTCTCACACAAATATCATAAAAAATGGTTACGTAGATCACAAATCAGGTCAGATAGGTGAAGGGTTTAAAAAGCTGAAGTGTGACACTCATATTTTTGTTAAACCATTAATTTATAATGTTTAAGTAAGAACTGTTATAATGTTTTAACAGTGATGCTTGTTCTCAGTGTTACTTACCAAGCTGATCTAGTTGCTGTAAACACAGGAAGCAGCTTCTGAAGAACTTCATCTGCTGTGTTTTGTGTGACACTAATTGAAAAAAAAAAGAGTTAATTATTAATGCTAATAATAATAATAGTTCATATCACAAGTTAGGGCTGTGCGATATAGTTAAAAAATGTATCCCGATATGATGTTTCATATCGTTCGGTATTGATAATTATTGATTTTTTTTAATAATTATTAACTTTTTTTAAGACAAGTAGAAAAGTTTGAATTTAAACCTCTGTTTTTATTTATTTATCCACATTATTAAGACAAACAACAAATTATATTAGTTTTAGCTGTCAAAATCATAAATAAATTGTAAACAAAAATATCTTCTTTATATCTTATATCAAGATAAAAAGTAAGTGTTAAAGAAACTCTTGAACTTAAAATGTTACAAAATGTGAGCAATGTAAAAGTGTACATGTGGAACAATCAAGGCAAACTTTGAGGTAGATCAACATGTAATAAGTAGTGGTGTAACGGTTAACAAAATTCACGTTTCGGTTCGATACGACACAGTGGTGTCACGGTTAGGTACGTTTTCGATACAGCAAAAAGAAAGAAATGCCAGAGAAATTTCATTGATTTTATATATATATATATATATATATATATATATATATATATATATTAATATATTAAAATAAATTATTTTTAATTAAGTGTGGGTTTTATTACATCTTGAAACTTTTAGTTTTATAAATGGAGGTGATCTTTGAAGGATGAACAAATAATGTTTTGGTCATCACATTAAAAATAACATTTAAATCTGATAATATTTGAGATTTGAAGTGCTGGAAAAAGATGTGTGACGTACTTGAAAGCATTTTCCTATTCCTGCCAAACTTCCATGGTTACAGTTAGTGTTACTACTTTAAATCCATGGTGAATGTTGCTGATCTGTGGAGTTAAAGCCTATTACTAGTTCATTCATGGTAAAATGTTTCTCCTGGTTTGCACGTCAGTGCTGTTTGATCCGTTGATGCTTCTCACTAGATCTTGCAGCAATGTTATTACTTCTGTGGCGATTTCAAATGCTTTCTCTTAACGCTGTGTAGTAACAGTGTCGCTTGATCAAGATCGGCTCGCGCTGCACTGACATTGATGGTCCAAACTGATAAACGGTCCGTGAAGCAAATATGAGTATTGTAGTTTCTTTCCACTTTCATTACGTTTGCCATTTGATGTTGGGCAATGTTGTGGTGGTCGGGCCAGCGATGCGCGTGCATTTTAATGAAAATATCGAGTGCTATATCGAACATTTTTTATATCGTTACCGACAATTGTGTACTGCCGATAAATACTGATACCGTTGTATTGCCTAGCCCTATCACAAGTAAATAATACATCATACCTTCCTAAATACTCTCAAATATGTTTTTAATTAAACACTGCTTTAAAATATCTTTTTATTGTCAATGTTGCTGTGGCAGGTCTATTAGTCTGCATTTACACTACTTTAACTACTTTTACTTTAACTAACACTATTTTGACATATCAGAGTTTTTTGTCCTGTCCGTTGCTATGGTTATCACTATGGCGACATTTAACTCCTGAGTTGAGGGGGGGAGGGGGCAAGAAAAAAAGTATTTTTGTACCTGCATCAGCAAATCATTTTGTTTGCTTGTTACTTGTTTATTTGCCTACTTGTTTATTTAATAAATTACTTAGTTTTATTGTCACAGGAAATTACGCACACAGAATGTGGTAACGAACAGCTTAGGTAACGCAAAACACAGCTTGGGTAAGGCAGGAAAGCGCGTTCCTATAGCCTAGTAAAGTAGTGTAGTTACCGATATTTTTAATGTAATGCGTTACTTCGTTACCCAAAAAAGTTATATCGTTACTGTAATCCATTACTTTGTAACTCGTTACCCCCAAAACTGGCAACTGATGATAAAGAAAAATTATGATGAGACATTAATCTAATTTATTTTCTTAAAGGGGTCATATAATGCCATTTTTGTACAAGCTAATATGATTCTTTAGGGTCTAAATTAAAAGTTTGTAATATACTTTAATTAAAAATTCTCATTAGTATTGTAAGAAAACACTAATTTTACCTGGTCAAAAACAGCTCTGTTTTCAGCACGCCGTTTCAGTGCATGTGTCTTTAAATGATAATGAGCTTTGCTCACCCCGCCCCTCTGTTCTGTGGGTACACCGTATTAGACATTCTCTGACCGTATCTAACACAATAACCACGTGTTATTCGTTATAAACGTGGGATTATGAATTATATTGAGAACGTCGTACATAGAAAACATGCCGTAATGTACCCTGAGTGTAAACCTTAGACGCATTCATCGTGAAGCCTGCAGCAAGGTTTGCAAATTTCGCAAAGATTAATATAAATACTAATATAAAGGTTAATAAAACATTACACTCACATCTTCTGGAGGTTCAGCAGGAACACGTTGGTACCGATCCGTTTTTTCTCGTTTGTGAAGCTGTCTGGTGTGAAATGATTCGCGCAAACATGAAAGCACAGACGATCGTGGGGAATCCCCGTGAGGGAATCCCCGCGTCAATCCTTTGGGCATATCGCTTCAAAAACAAAACTCAGCCACTGCTTCTTCAACGGCTCGGATTTAGGAACATCCAAATGACTGCTGTGTTCCTTATTACATCTAAGAACAGAACACCACAATCGCTTAGACGCCATTCTACTCCAGCATATCAACAATGGCGGACTACTATGACGACGGCTGTCACAGCTTGCTCAGGGCGGGTCTTGTGTTGAAACACGGCTGTCAATCACAATAGCGGGAGGGGCGTACGATCTTATGACGTCACAATATCGAACGGCTTGATTTCAGAGATGGTCAAACATATAAGGAGATTAAAACAAAACCACTGGATGGATTTTTATCATGATAGGATGGTTGTGTACAGGCACTGCCAACAGACATTTCAGTGCAATCAACTTGTAAAAGTGCATGTACCATTATATGACCCCTTTAATACTTCTCTTGTGGCCCATAGTGAAAAATGTGTATTTTCATGAACCAATAAGTATTATGTGATAAACAAGTTGTTTTTGAAATGAGAAGTAAGCTAATCTAATCTTTTATCCTCAGTTTTCAGTCCCTATGTCAGTTATGTGGTGATGCGCTATGAAATTATTGCGGGACAAATGCAAACAAAGGTCAAATGAGTTTACTTTGAAAGGCTTGCGCACTCAACTGGAAAATGAAGTTACACTCCTTAGGTGTGCATGGCTACGTCACACATGTTCCCGTCCCTCCGTCACGCCACAAAAATACTATTAAAATTTAATTTAGGAAAAATACTTTCTATTATCTTTATATTATAACTGGCTTTTTTATTAATGCAATACAGTGAATGACAGCCGTCTGTGTCTCCCAGTGTCTTACATTATTGTCAGTTTAGTGTTCAGTGATTAATTTAGACAGAAACAAAAGATAACATGTATGCCTTCATCTCCGAATACATTATTTGAGTCTTACATTTCATAATGAACTCAGATAAACTCAGTGCCGACTCATTTTCCATCAGTTCTTTTACATGAATTGAAATGTGTGCAAAGGATTGTGGGAGATTGAAGAACACGAAGGATACACTTGATGCATCCTTCAAAATGAGCTGAATTGAACAAAATGAAGTCGGTTTTCAAAAGATCCTTCAAACTGAGACGGCCTTCAGAGGCGCTTGATGACGTGGCAGTCGAGATATGCAGCTTTACTAGGACACAGCCACGGTTTGAGAAACACCCGCAAATTATGTACAATATCCCAGAAATCAATCTGTGTCCCGTGATTTAAACACCTCTGATCTCTGAGTTTCTCTTTGTTCATAATGTTTTAGACTGTAATGATTGCACTCAGTGTTACTTACCGATCATTTATTCCTCCAATTAAGCTCTTCAGGTTAAACATCTGCAGTGTCTCCTCTGAGGACAACAACACAAACACTAAAGCTGACCACTGAGACAAGGAGAGTTTCACATCAAGTAATCCTCTACGGCTCATATGAGGTTGAGCTTCGTTCACTAGAGAAAGATCACCCAGTTCATTCAGACAGTGAAACAGATTGATGTATTTATCTGGAGAGGGATTCTCACTGATCTTTTCTTTAATATAGTCAACTGTTTCCTCATTGTTGTGAGAGCTGTTTGCTGTCTGTGTCTTTACTTCTTGTAAGAAACTCTGATTAGACTCCACTGACAGACCCAGAAGGAAACGAAGGAAAAGGTCCAGATGCCCATTTTTACTGTCTAAAGCCTCATCCACAGCTCTCTGATGGAGATCAGATAGGGGAACTTTGTCTCCATTTGTTGGTCTGGTAATCTGGTCAAACACATTGATGTTATTGTTGATAAAGGAGAGATGCACATATAGAGCTGCTAGATGTTCCTGAATGCTCAGATGAACAAAGCTGAAGACTTTCCCCTGACACAAGCCCAACTCCTCTCTGAAGATCTGAGTGCACAATCCTGAGTAAACTGATGCTTCTGTCTCACCAATGCCACACTCTCTCAGGTCTTCCTCATAGAAGATCAGGTTGCCTTTCACAAGCTGCCGATAAGCCAGTTTCCCCAGTTTGACAATCATGTCTTCATCTTTCACTTTCTTCTCATAGTCCTTCTCATGTTTGGTGTAGGTCTGAATGAGCAGGAAGTGTGTGTACATTTGAGTGAGAGTCTTGGGAATCTCTCCTCTCTCTGCTTCACTCAACATCTTCTCTAGAACAGTGGCTGAGATCCAGCAGAACACTGGGATGTGACACATAATAAAGAGGTTCCTTGATGACTTCAGGTGTGAGATGATCCTGTCGGCCAGACTCTGATCACTGATTCTCTTCCTGAAGTATTCCTCCTTCTGTGTGTCACTGAAGCCTCGTACCTCTGTCACTCGATGGACACACTCAGAGGGGACGAGATCCGCTGCTGCTGGTCTGGAGGTGATCCAGATGAGAGCAGAGGGAAGCAGATTCTCCACAATGAGGTTCGTCAGCAGCTCGTCCACTGAGGCTGATTCAGTCACATCACACAACCTCACATCGCTCTGAAAATCCAGAGTCAGACGACACTCATCCAGACCATCAAAGATGAACAACACTTTATACTCATCACTGGATATGTCCATTTCTTTGCTTTCAGGGAAAAAGCGATGAAGAAGATCTGAAAGACTGAGTGTTTTGTCCTTCATCAAGTTGAGCTCTCTGAAAGCAAGTGGAAATATGAGCTGGACGTCCCGATTCTCTTTCCCTTCAGCCCAGTCCAGGATGAACTTCTGCACAGAGACTGTTTTTCCAATGCCAGCGACTCCCTTTGTCAGCACAGTTCTGATGGGTTTGTCTTGTCCAGGTAAAGGTCTAAAGATGTCACTGCATTTGATCGGTGTGTCCTCTGTTTCTGCTCTCCTGGACTGTGTCTCAATCTGTCTCACCTCATGCTCATTATTGATCTCTCCACTTCCACTCTCTGTGATGTAGAGCTCTGTGTAGATCTCATTCAGGAGTGTTGGGTTTCCCTGCTTTGATATTCCCTCATACAAACACTCAAACTTCTGTCTCAGATTTGATCTCAATGTGTTGAGGACTTCAGAAGGTTTAGAGTCATGGCTGTAAGATTAAAATACCACATTATTACACAAGTTAGATAAGTAAATAACTATAAATTAAAACGTGCTGTATTATGGGACACAGAACATCATTAGGTTTCTGAAATGTTTCAATCATTAATAATGTGTTTGAGTGATGTGTGATGTGAATTGCAAAAGTCCTGCATTTTACCTGAAACCAGGATACATGCTTTCATTAAAGTCTTGTGGTTGAATCGCAGGCTTGTACACAGTTTTGTTTTTAACTGGTCTGGATTGAAGATTTGACCTTAAATCAGAATGAAGAGGGTAAAGAATCAGACACACTGATATTGATGTAATTGTGTCATTAACTGAGTAACAGACCAACAACTTTTACAGTGTGTGAATGTATTAACAATACAATACAGAGAGCTTTACACAAGAGCACAATGATGATTATTATTGACTGAAACTTATAGGATTTGAACTTTGAAATTATTCGGGTTCAAATTCAGACCATTAAACTGCTGTATATTAATTAATAATAATTTAATAAAAATCAAATACTATAAGTATAACTTTTGATATACCTGAGATCAGGCTGTGTGTCTCCACTCTTAAACACTGGTGGCGGATCCATAGAGCAGTTACTCTTCATAGACACACAGCTGGACTCTGGGTTTGAGCTCTTCTGCTGGACTGAACTGGTTTTCGAACTAAATAAATAAAAAAAAGCAGAAAGACTTATAAATGTTGTGCACTTTTACTAGAAACTTCTATCTTAGGAAAGACCAGGGAGTGTTGTTACACCTTTGCATTAACATCTGTAACTCAGTGGTGTTTTGCACTGTGTCTCAAACTTTGAGAAAAATAAAAATTTATACTTTTTAAGAAATGTTAAGCATGATTAAAAAAAACAAACGAACTACAGTTATAAACATACTGTTACAATCACGCCAGACTCCACCCTCACTCAATCACAGTGCACTCCCTCTCCTGAGTACTGATCACACGCACCTGCTCGTCATCACTTCAGCAATTACCTCCAGCATTTAAACCCCGCTCTCACTCTCAGTCATTGTCCGGTATTGTTTGCATCAAGACGCTAATGCTGTGCATTAGGACCCAAAGCTGTTTACCTGTTCCCCTGTGATCTCTCCAAGTCTTCCTCATTGGTTCCTCGTCTCCAATGTGTCTTCCAGAGTCTGCTTCATTACTGTGTGTCACCATCCGATCTCCATCGACAAGAAAACGAACTCAGTCATTCAAGTCTGCACTATCCGGAATTATACTCACCTACTTACCTTCACCTGCACTGCCGTTCACTCATCTGGTTGTTCAAATAAACTCATATTACCTGCATACGTGTGTCTGTTCCCTCTGTCTTGTAACAGAATACCAGACCACACCGACGAACACCAGCATGAGCACCCTGGATTCCTTCGACGACATCACGGATGATCTCCGTCAGGCACTTCCCCCGGTTCGACCAGGCGCCCTTCTCAGGATCTCATTCATCTTGCAATGTTCGCTGATCTTGGAGATGCAACCGCACCTGTATCCGAATGACCTCTCAAAGGTAGCGTTCGTGATATCACAGTTGAACGGTAAGGCGCTACGTTGGGCCGAATCAAAGTGACATTGATTAGATTAGATTAGATTAGATTAGATTCAACTTTATTGTCATTACACAAGTACAGGTACAAGGCAACGAAAAGCAGTTTAGGTCTAA
This sequence comes from Rutilus rutilus, assembly GCF_951802725.1. Lineage (NCBI taxonomy): Eukaryota > Metazoa > Chordata > Actinopteri > Cypriniformes > Leuciscidae > Rutilus > Rutilus rutilus. The sequence goes on from NC_140223.1 coordinate 795,884, forward strand.
CCAGAAGTGCAATAGCAGCAAGTGCAGGATATACAGTGGTTCCATAAGTGCAGAACATGGATATGTACTGAATAAATATAGAGTTGAATACTATTATAAACAAAAATTTACAGATAGATTGTCCTATGAATATAATATACAGATAACTATTACTGTGAACAGAGTTTACAGCTAGATATGTACTGAATATAATAATATACAGATGGCTATTACTATAAACAGAATGTTTACAGATAGATATGTACTGAATATAATACAGATGGCTGTTACTATAAACAGAATTTTACAGATAGATATGTACTATGAATATATATACAGATGGCTGTTACTATAAACAGAATGTGAGCATAATATACAGATGGCTATTACTATAAACAGAATTTAACAAATAGATATATGTATAAGTTAGGCTAATGAGCAGTATAACAATGGATTTAAAGTAGTGCAAATAAAGTTTGGACAGAAGCTATCCGAGTGAAAGTGCAGTGGAAAGTAATTGCATATTACAGTTAAGGTACGATATTGCAATGTATATATAAACAGTCGGTACTGTAAATAAACAGTCGGCAGTGCAAATTGAGCATATTCCAGTCAAGGTAGTAGTGCAAGATGCATATGTAAACAGTTGTTACTGTAATAACAGTCAGCAGTGCAAATGAACATTATAGTATTGCAAATAACAAAATGGAGGCAGGTGTGAGGAGGGAGAGGAGAGTCAATCAGTATATGAGGGGAGTGGGATCAATGAGGGTTAGAGTTTAATAAAGAGACAGCTCTGGGGAAAAAACTGTTCTTTAGTCTGCTGGTCCTGGTCCGGAGGCACCTGAAACGCCTGCCGGAGGGCAGGAGAGAAAACAGTCTGTGGGCTGGGTGAGAGGAGTCCTTAAGGATGCTGCGAGCTCGATGCAGACAGCGTTTCCTCTGGATGTGCTCGATGGCAGGTAGTGGAGTCCCAGTGATGCGCTGGGCGGTTTTCACCACCCGCTGCAGTGCCTTGCGCTCTGCAACAGAACAGCTCCCATACCACACTGTAGCACAGTTGGTCAGGATGCTTTCTATTGCACAGCGATAGAAGTTCACCAGGATAGTGGAGGAAAGCTGATTCTTCCTCAGTGTCCTCAGGAAGAAAAGGCGCTGGTGAGCCTTCTTGACCAGGCTGGAGGTGTTGGTTGTCCAGGTCATGTCCGCCGAGATGTGGATCCCCAGGAACTTGAAACTGGAGACACGCTCAACAGCCATTCCATTGATGTGGATGGTGTCGTGTGTGCCTCTTGACACTTTCCTGAAGTCCACGATGAGCTCCTTCGTTTTGGTGGTGTTGAGGAGCTGGTTATTTTCGGTGCACCATGTGGCCAGGTGCTTGATCTCCTCCCTATAGGCAGTCTCATCGTTGTTGCTGATGAGACCAATCACCGTAGTGTCGTCCGCAAACTTGACGATGGAATTAGATCCGTACACAGGCTTGCAGTCGGAGGTGAAGAGGGAGTAGAGGAACGGGCTTAGCACACAGCCCTGTGGTACACCAGTGTTGAGTGTGATGGATGTGGAGCAGTTGGAGCCTGATCGAACATTCTGGGGTCTGTTGGTCAAGAAGTCCAAAATCCAGTTGCACATGGAGGTGTTGAAGCCCAGGTCTCCAAGTTTGGCTATTAACTTAGTTGGGATGACAGTGTTGAATGCTGAGCTGAAGTCAACAAACAGCATGCGTGCATAAGTGTTCTTATTGTCCAGATGTGTGAGCACAGAGTGCAGTGCCATGGAGACTGCATCCTCTGTGCTCCTATTGCTACGGTAGGCAAACTGGTGTGAGTCCAATGTGGATGGTAGAGAGTCTTTTAGGTGTGCCAGGACCAGCCGCTCAAAGCACTTCATTACGATGGGTGTGAGTGCTACAGGGCGGTAGTCATTAAGGCACTTCGGGCTGGAGTGTTTTGGCACTGGCACAATGGAAGTGCATTTAAAGCATGTTGGTACAGCTGCTTGGGCAAGAGACAGGTTGAAAATGTCTGTAAAAACCCCAGCGAGCTGCTCCGCACATGCCCTGAGTACGCGTCCAGGGATGTTGTCTGGTCCTGCAGCCTTGTGCGCGCTGATCCTGCTCAGTGCATTGCAGACATCTGTGGAGGAGAGTGTGATCGGTGGGTGGTCAGCTGAGGATTTGAGCTTGGTGGCAGTTTCTCTGTTGTCTCTTTCAAAGCGAGCATAAAAGTCATTTAGCTCGTTCAGGAAGTTGACATCAGTGGCTGCGGGGGTGGAGTGAGAGGGTTTGTAGTCACTGATGGCCTGAATGCCCTGCCACATGCGCCGAGGGTCAGCGTTGGAAAAGTGTCCCTCTATCTTAAGCTTGTAGCAGTGCTTGGCCTCTTTGATGCCCCTTTTCAGATTTGCTCTGGATGTGCTATAGGCTTGTGCATCTCCTGATCTGAAGGCAGTATTGCGTGTCTTCAATAGGAGTCGCACTTCCCTGTTCATCCATGGCTTCTGATTTGGGTATGTGGTGATCTGCTTCTGGGTTGTAACACTGTCAATGGTGGTATTAATATAATCCAGTACAGAGGAGGTGTAGCAGTCAATGTCCGTGTGAGAGCCACTGGTGGCTTGAGAAGCAAACATACTCCAGTCTGTGTGTAGAAACCTTTCCTGGAGTGAGAAATCTGCCCCCGCAGGCCACACCTTGATGGTCTTCACTGATGGCTTCACGCGATTGATCAGAGGTGCGTATTTGGGGGTGAGGAACAAAGAAAGGTGATCTGACTGTCCCAAGTGGGGGAGGGGTGTCGCGACGTAAGCTTCAGCCATGTTTGTGTAAACATGGTCTAAGGTTTTGTTTCCTCTGGTGTGACAGGAAACATGCTGGTGAAATTTCGGTAGCACTGACTTTAAGTTTGAATGATTAAAATCACCCGCAACAATAAACGCAGCTTCCGGGTGAACGGTCTGTTGTTTACTGATGGCTGCGTGAAGTTCTTTCATAGCAAACTTGGCATCAGCATCCGGGGGAATATAGGCTGCAGTTATAATAGTGGAAGTGAACTCCCGCGGTAGATAAAACGGTCTACATTTAACCATGAGAAACTCAAGGTTAGCTGAACAATGTCTCCCAACAATAGCAGAGTTTGTGCACCAAGCTTTGTTAATGTAAATGCACAATCCACCACCTCTGGTCTTACCGGAGCCATCTAATGTTCTATCCGCCCGGAATGTATGGCGTCCCGCTAGCTCAATAGCGTTGTCCGGTATTCCGCTGTTTAACCATGTTTCCGTGAAAATTAGAACATTACAGTTCAAAAGTCTCTTGCTGTATGTGATGTTGAGTCGAATCTCCTCCATTTTGTTCAACAGCGACCGTACATTGGCAAGGAAAATGCTGGGTAAAGAGAGCCGGTGTGGTGTTAGCTTTAGCTTAGCTCTTAGTCCTCCGCGCTTCCCCCGCCTTTGTTTACGATCTCGCCGGCGCCTGCGAGCACTTCCGCCCGGCCGGGCAGAGTGCATAGCCTCGGGTGATCTGGCGATCTCAGGAAGGAGTCGAAGGTTGTCCATAAAACTGTCGGAAATTCGCAAACCAATATCCAAAAGCTCACCTTGGGTGTACGATGTTAAGGCACAACTGTTCTGGACGAACAGACCCGAAATGAGCAAGAAAAATACTGCTAAATTACAGAATCTGGAGAGGCCGCGAGCCTCGCGATGTACTCGCGCCGCCATCTTGGATCTATGTGCAGACGATCTCCAGTTTCTTTACTCACTTCAAGGAAGTTTTCGGAACACCCACCTGGGATTCATCGATTGGAGAACGACTGTATCAGTTGAAGCAAAATACCATGTCTGTGAGTGAATATGCCTTGCAATTTCGTACATTAGCTGCTGCTAGCGGATGGAATGAACAAGCCCTGATCACCACTTATCGTCAAGGTTTAAACCCTCGTGTGCGGTTGGATCTCGCTGCATATGAGGATTCCATCGGACTCTAACGCTTCATCCAACTCTCCACACGCTTCGCCACTCGTATGCAGTCGTGCCTCGAAGAGCACCAAGACCAGCCACTCACTCCTCCATCCCTCCGCCGACCCTAGTCCATCAGTCCTCCAGAACCAGTCCACGAACCCATGAAGCTGGATAGCACACGGTTGTCTCGCACTGAACGTCAGAGACGGATAACACAGAATCTATGCATATATTGTGGTTCCTCCGAACACTTCATCTCAAGATGTCCCATTCGTCCTCCTCGTCCCATGGTGAGTGCTATAGTTCCTTCGATAGAAAAGATGAAGCCTCTCACTACTTTTGTGAACCTAATTACTGCCGACGTTGCTATTCCAGTCTTCGCCCTACTCGACTTGGGGTCTGCAGGCAATTTCATCTCCGGCGCCCTCTGCCATCAGTTCAAGCTCAAATCTACTGCCACGAAATCCATCTACCAAGTCAACTCGATATCTGGCAGACCTCTCAGTCGGAAGCGGGTAAGTTTCTGTGCTGGACCCATTCAGCTTCAAGTTGGAGCCCTACATGTGGAACAACAACATTTACTGGTTCTGGAGGAATCCACCGCTGATGTGATTCTGGGGCGCCCATGGTTGGAGCAGCACAATCCCATCATCTCCTGGAGGACCGGTGAAATCCTGAAGTGGGGCAATAGCTGTTTCCCAAACTGTTTTCCTGCACTTCCGGTTCCAACAACTCCTCGTTCCAAGGAGCTGCCCCTCTGCTCTACTTCCATCGAAAGCCCAGTGGAGAAACTTTCCGTGGATATTCCTCGTTATGCCCACTTCAGTGATGTCTTCTGTCCCCAGCGAGCCTCCAAGCTGCCTCCACATCGGCCATGGGACTGTGCCATCAATCTGCTTCAGGGTGAGCCAGTGCCCCGTGGTAAGATTTACCCTCTTTCACTTCTGGAGGAGAAGGCCATGGAGGAATACATCAAAGAAGCTCTGGAACAAGGTTACATCCGTCCGTCTACGTCCCCTGCTGCTTCCAGTTCTTTTTCGTGGCAAAGAAGGATGGAGGCTTGCGGCCCTGTATTGATTACCGTGCACTTAACCGGATCACCATCAAATTCCGTTATCCCCTTCCTCTCGTCCCCGCTGCGCTAGAACATCTCCGTGGTGCCACTGTTTTCTCCAAGTTGGACCTCCGCAGCGCGTACAATCTCATCCGGATATGTGAGGGGGACAAATGGAAGACGGCCTTTATGACCCCTACTGGACACTATGAGTACCTCGTCATGCCTTATGGATTGGCCAATGCCCCCTCCGTATTCCAGGACTTCATCCATGAAGTACTCAGGGAGTTCCTCCACAAGTCAGTTTTGGTCTACATTGATGATATCCTGATTTACTCCTGGAGTATGGCCGAATATCGCCACCACGTTGCGGAGGTCCTGAAATGCCTGAGGGATTTCCAGTTGTTTCTGAAGGCAGAAAAGTGCTCTTTCCACCAACCCTCAGTGCAGTTCCTTGGATATAACATCGATAGCAGTGGCATCCGGATGGACGAGGGAAGGTGGAAGCCATCCGCAACTGGCCCATACCTACCACCATCAAAGAACTCCAACGTTTCTTCGGATTCTTCAACTTCTACCGCCGTTTCATCCGGAACTACAGCACCATCTCCAGTCCACTAACTCACCTCCTACGCAACAAGCCCAAGTCTCTGTCCTGGACACCTACTGCCACTCAAGCCTTCGAGTCCCTCAAGGAAGCCTTCACTTCCGCTCCCCTCCTGATTCATCCAGATCCAGAAAAGCCCTTCGTCGTGGAAGTCGACGCCTCAACCACAGGAGTGGGAGCGATTCTGTCTCAGCAGCAGGGGAACCGAAGTAGACTTCATCCATGCGCCTTCTTCTCCCGCAAACTCAACCCGGCAGAGGTCAACTACGACATCGGCAACAGGGAGCTGTTAGCCATCAAGTTGTCTCTTGAGGAGTGGAGACATTGGTTGGAGGGCGCACAACATCCATTCGTGGTGTTGACGGATCACAAGAATCTACAGTACCTCAGAGACGCAAAGAGATTAAATCCACGACAAGCAAGATGGGCATTGTTCTTTACCCGTTTCCACTTTACCATCTCCTACATCCCTGTTCCAATCCCTTACATCCAATGTTAATAAAACAACAAAACACAAAGAGAAAATCTTTCACTGCTCTTGACTGAGAACTTAATTAGTAGCTTTAATAAGAACTAATTTTTATTTTATTTGTGTAATTTTTACAGTGAAGTCTATGTAGTGTTTTATTTTTATACAGTGAAGTCTATGTAGTAGTGATGTGTTGTTCGCGAACAATCCGTTCATTGCGTGTGTCACATGACAAATGAATTAAAGACTCGGAAGGTAAATTAAATATTTATGTTCCCTGTAAATTATCTTTGGCTGCATTATTATGATTTCTTCATTCAAAATATGATCGAGATTGCGAAGGTGGATGTTCTCGGGGAATTTCACTGTTAAAAGTATAACATTTAAAGCCACTTAAATGAACAAAATGACTCGAATAAAGATTCGTTCATTTTGATGAACGAGAGAGTCAGTAAAATGATCCGAACTTCCCATTAGTGCTATGTAGTGTTTTATGTTTATATTTGTTAATTTAATTTCTTTCTAGATGTTTGCCATTCTTTTTAATTAATATTTTGTTACATTGTAAGGCTCTGTTTTTAAAATAGGAACATTAGTTTGGCTGTAATGCTCAGTCACTTGCAAAATAGTAAAACCAACATTAAAAAAAAAGAATCATGATAAAATCGTGATTTTCCTGAAAAAATATCGTGATATGATATTTCTGCCATATCTCCCACCCCTAATATAAAGGTGGAAAAAATCTCAGCTTACATTTACTTGATGTCAAGTCAAGTCACCTTCATTTATACAGCGCTTTTAACAATATAGATTGTTTCAAAGCAGCTTTACAGTGATTATAGGAAATTACAGTAACAGAGATTGTTTTAGCTTTACAGCAGCTCTAGAATAAAGTTATTGTCCAGCTAAAGTTAGTTTTGATTGATTCACTTCCGTTGCAAAGATCATTAGTTATTAACTTAGTGGCGCTAACACGACACCGCTCTAACAGGAAACCCTTAATGTGCTCCGGCCGCTCATTCACACAACAACAGTGTTTGACGCTCGAGAATACAAACCCTGAAATAGTTCTAATGTGCAAGCGTTGAAATATTTAGAAAAACGTCATCTCCGTGTGAACTTCAAAAAGGTGAATCTGTGAAAGCGCTGACGGCGTGCACATGCGTATTACGTGTTTAGGCTATAGGTAAGTGCGTTTAAATATATATGTGCACAGGCTTGTAGTCCTTAAATTGAACTCACCAAATTACTTTTCATTGATGTCATTGCTAGTATTAGACTGACTGACTTTGATAAATTATGCTTCTAATTCAAAAGTGTCATACTATAAGCATAACTTTTATAGAAATGATATACCTGAGATTAGGAGGTTTGTCTCCACTCTTAAACTTCATTGGCGGATCCATAGACTGGTTACTCTTCATAGACACACAGCTGGACTCTGGGTTTGAGCTCTTCTGCTGGACTGAACTGGTTTCAAAACTAAGTAAAATAGAAAGCAAACAGACTAATAAATGTTGTGCACTTTTACTGGAATCTTCTGTCTTAGGAAAGACCAGGGAGTGTTGTTACTTTTAAATTAACGTCTGTAACTCAGTTTCAAACTTCGATAACAATTATTTTGAGAAATGAACTTACTTGTTTGCAAATGTTAAGCATGATTCAAAAAATGTAACAAAGTGACAGAGAAAACTGGTAATATTAGGAATTATGAATTCAAAACAAACAAATTGAAATCAACAATGATCAATACCAATTATTCAACTCAGGTGAACATCAACCACGATCACATGACTCTTTTCAAAGGCACAATGGAGGACCCCATACAGAAAAAAATGTCAAAAATATATGTGGCATATATTACAAATACATTAAAATATATTTGTATTGTTGTTCACTTATATTTATCATTTTGAAATATATTCTGAAATAAAACAAAAAATATATGATGTTAAGTGTGAAATATATTTACATTTATAACATGTAATGTAAAATATATGACAAAATATATGGTCATAAAATGTTTAGCTTGCTAAAGAAGGGTCGAAAATGTATTTTGATCATAGTAATTCCTCTACCTTTTCCCCTATACACAACAGTAGACTACCATATTTCACTATTGTATTATGACACACTGCTATAATAAATACTGTACTTACATTTAAATGACTGCAATGTAAAATGACAGATAGTTGCTTTCCTAGGACTATTAGGCCATATTAGGTGGCACGTACCTAACACTAAGTGTAATTATTAGATTTATTGTTGTGTTTTATTGACATCTTTCCTGAAGTCATTTGAATATTGAAAATATGCACAATATTTATGATGCAAGTATAACAGTGACACTCCAACAGTGAAGTACACTTAAACAATAGATAGAACTCAGTGTCTAACACTGCATACACACACTACTAACTACTAACTGTATTCAATTCTGTAAAAATAATTCAAATAATAGTATTTCAAATGAAACAATTTGCAAAAGTTAAAACATATATGAACATATATGTTGTTAGTAAATATACTGATATGTAAATATATTCACATATTTAACTAAACTATATTTTCAAAAGAATAAAAAATATATTTACATATATTTAACTAAAATATATTTATTGGGCCAATTTCGAATATTTGCATATATTCCAAAAATATATTTCAAATATATTGTGAAAATATATTTATTTTGTGTATGGGTACTCCATTATATAAAGGTGGAAAAAATCTCATCTCACATTTACTTGATGTCATCGCCAGTATTAGACTGACTGACTGAGATAAATTATGTGTCTAATTCAAAAGTGTCATACTATAAGCACATATTTTATGAAAAAATTATATACCTGAGATTAGGCCGTTTGTCTCCACTCTTAAACATTATTGGCTTATCCATAGACTGGTTACTCTTCATAGACACACAGCTGGACTCTGGGTTTGAGCTCTTCTGCTGGACTGAACTGGAACAGAGAACACTTTCAGTTTAATCCTTTAGATTACTGTGTTCATTCTTTATGAAAGGAACCATATTTATATAAACACACTCATCTTTCATCAAAAAGCACTTTGAAGAAACTTTATGATATTTTTATTTAATATTCCCTGTTAGTTTCAAAACAAAAACACAGTCAAAAACAGGCCAAAAAAAATAAAAAAAATAATCCATACCCTTTCTTTGATCTGTGTATCTGTGGGGTGGGTAACTCTTTTTCTGAGATGTAACAATATTTAACAGTGTTTGTTGAAAGTACCTGCATCCTGGAGGAAAATCTCCATCTCTGGATCGTTGTGAATCAGCCATGATGAAGATACAGGAGAATCTGATGAGTTTGATCTCCTCCACTGACTCTGAATGAAGGAACATTCACACACTAAATTATATGATTAAATTAAACAACATTCATATTTAGCTGAACATATCTGGAGTGTGTGAGAAAAAGGATCACGTGACTGCGTTAACTCAAGCTCATTGGGCCTTTTCACACACACACACACACACACACACACACACACACCGTTTGATTTAGAATTTATGAAAAATAACTGACACCGAGAAACGCGGATTGACCATGTTCAGGTGAAAAAGAAAACAAACCCCGACCCACATCGACACACACTGAACGGATAAAAAAAGGCGTTTTTCTGTGAGATGTGATTTAGCCTATGTATGTTTACACATGATATGCTTTTAAACTCCTGAAGAGTCACAAACATCACTAAACACAATAGAAACCTTGAAGTGAAAGAAACCCTTAATTAAAGATTTTATATCAAACAAAAAATCACGTAAAATGTCCTCCAGAGATTCATATTAATATGAGAAAGCCACACATGAACACTCACCCTGATCAAACTTTTACAAGATACAGAATCTCAAATCCTCCAGATTTAACATCATAAAGATACACGTAAATTCCTTCTTAAACGTTGATAAACACTTTGATGCTCCCGTGTCGTTGATGTTTTCCCGTGTCGTATTCGTATTTTTACTGCTCTAAATGGCAACAGGAGAACTTACTTTCACTTTCCATGTGTGACAAGAGAGAGAGACGTAAACAGACGCGCGTTCACGAGAGCACCACGGCGCATGCGTGAGAGAGCAGACGTTATTGACGTTATAACATGATACCATAACATAATCATGCGTTAACAATGAACAAAAAAACACTATAATATTAACATTTATTAACGACACTTTTAAACCACAAAATAAACAATAGAAAAACACACACAAACTCTCTTTAACACTAAATAATTTCCTTGTGCAAAAGTCCAGTCTATTTAATGATATAGTGCTTTATACAGTACAGATTGATTAAAAGCAGCTTTACAGGGATAAACAGGGAAATAATGATCAATGATCAGAGTTCAGTTCTGCTGTAAAGCGGCTCTAGAAAGACAATAGTGTCATTGATCAGCTGAAGTCAGTTCAGTGTTGATTCAGTTCAATAACTGTGTAAAGTTCATCAAACACAAGAACATAGATTATCAAGACAGAAAATGGCTGCCGTGGTGTGAGTGTGCTTAAGAAGCTGAAGCCTGCTTGCTCAAATGTTTATCATCTAAGGTTCATGTGAGACATCCTTTCTACTTTTATTTGTGGACAAAAATTAAGGTATCGGAAGTCTCTCTAAAATACCAGCTGAACAATTTTTCCACTCACCTCTACGCAAGTAGTAGAGACAACACAATGACGCAGGATTCAATCTCCCTCCAAACAATTTGGGAAGGGATGCAACAAATTAAAACTGATATGATTTCTCATCTGGACCTGAAGCTGGATATTATAAACCAGAGCATACAGAAAATTGAAGGCTCTGTTGCTACACTTGGTGAACATGTGACAGAACTTGAGCAGAGAGTGAGTTTTAATGAAGATGATGTGAGGGATCTGATACAACGAGTTAAAACGCTTGAAAAGGAAAATTCCTACCTGATGGATCGTACTGAAGCTGCTGAGAATCGCAGCCGTGCTTCTAACCTTCGATTTATAGCTGTACCTGAGAAATCAGAGGGCAGCGATATCTACAGCTTCATGACTCGCCTGATACTGCAGCTCCTAGGCGGGGAGAATTTCCTTACTACTCCATGCATTGAACGGTGTCATCGTACTCCTTTCTCTGTTAAGTCAAACTCCACCAGACCAAGGCCAATCCTGGTCAAATTTCTTCATTTCCAGGACAAGCTAAAGATCCTGAAACTTGCAAGGGATAAAAATGAGCTTGTGTACAATGGATCACGGATTTATATCTACCCTGACTTCAGTGCTGCTCTTACCGCGAAACGTCGGCAGTTTGACCTGGTAAAGAAAAGGCTGCGGGATCTGGACTTCAAATACTCACTGATTTTCCCATGTACGTTGAAAGTGATCCAGGATGGTAAGGTAAACCTCTTCCAATCTCCCGAAGAAGTTGAAGTATTCCTCAAGGATTTCTCTACTGACTCTCCCTGATATCCGAAGCTAAATGTAGCTTAACATTATTGATCAATACGATCTTTTCTTTTCCTAAATCTAGTTATTTCACCATTTTAGTTGCTTAGAGGCGATAGCTGTGTGGACTACTACTGGGAGTAACTATATTCTATGTATTTGTAGTGACATTACTTTGTTTTTGGCTAAAGATATTCTGTTCATTTGTTTCGAGCTTAACTTACTGTTGCTGCAGCTCTGTTTTATTTGTTGCTAACTATAAACTAGTATACTACCTGAGTAGCCACTGTTGTTATAAAATTATTTAAATTTTCTTTCTTTGCCTTTTCATTTGAGCATGGCGGGCTGAGCTGTAAGTTGTTTTATTATGCAGCCTATTTTTGTTTTTGTATTTGTATTTGTTTATATTTATCGTCCTTTATTGTTTTGTGTGTGTTTTCATTGTTGGTATGTGGTTATGGTGTGTGATAGGAATAATATCTGTGTTTGTCGGCTGTTTGGTTTTTTCTCCTTCACCTGCGTTTATCCAACTCTTACTTATCTGACATGTTGCTATTATAATTTACTGAAATACAATAGAGGTAACTAAAGGTTTGAGAGTAATTCACCTTAATATTAGGAGCCTTGTATCAAAAATTGATGAACTTAGAGCCTGGGTTACTCAATATAAACCTAATATCATTACTATTTCAGAAACATGGTTACACAGTAAAATTACTGATGATAGTGTTGAAATTGATAATTTTGTGCTGTTTAGATCCGACAGGGCCTCTAGAGGTGGTGGGGTGGCCACTTATGTTGCTGCAAACCTAGTCTCTGAGTGTGTTATTCCGAAGGAAGAACCAGTTAATTTTGAAAGTCTTTTTATTAATATTACATTTCATGATAACAAGCATTTAACAATTGGTAACATATATAGGCCTCCATCTTCTACAAGCGACTCTATTAAATGTATTTTGGCAACTATTAACTCTCTTGAGAGGCATAATGAAATTATTATATTGGGTGATTTCAATAGGAACTGGCTTGATCGCTCCTCTTCTATGGATAGAAATTTAATTAGTAGTGTAAATCTCATTCAGTTAATTAATGAACCTACTAGAGTGGATTATCGATCTTCATCATTGTTGGACTGGATTTTAGTTACACATCCTGAAAGAATAGTTAAATCGGGTGTAATGTCAGACTGCTTAAGCGATCATTCTGTTATATTTTGTGTGTGGAAAATTTAAATTCCAAGCTCTCCACCCAGATTTATTAGAGCGAGACAATGTAAGAACTTTAATGTTAATTGTTTTATTCAGGATCTAATTGCAATTAGGTGGGAGAGATTTCAGTTAATTCCATATGTGGAGGATGCATGGACTTTTTTTTACTTAGAAATTATGAATGTAATTGATAAACATGCTCCAATGAAAATTAGTAGAGTTAAAGGCAGGCATTTACCCTGGATCAGCTCTAATTTAGTTAGTCTTTTTAAACAAAGGGATAAAGCTTGGGCCAAATATCGCTCTTCAAAAGATTCTTTTGATTGGGAAAATTATAGGCACCTTAGGAACTTATGTAAGACACAAACAAGAAACGCTAAATCTAATTACTATAAAGATAGTTTATCTCAAGATTTTCATAATTCAAGACAGTTTTGGAATCATTTGAATCACATTCTTAATAAAACAAAAAAAAGCCCTATAAATCAGATAAAATTAAATAATGAAATTATTTCAGATCCAGTACTTATCTCTAAGTCTTTTAATGAGGATTTTTCTTCCATTGGGGATCTCTACCACTTTAATCCCTATGAGATGTCTGGTACTTCAAACTTAATTAATACTAATAATTCTTTTTCTTTTATTAAAATCTCTCCAAATGATGTTTTTCATGCAATTGGTGAGCTAAAAGAAAACAGTAAAGCAGGTCCGGATGGTCTAGAAGCAAAATTTGTGAAACTTGCTGCTCATGTATTAATGTATCCTCTTGCAGATTTATTTAATTTATCTTTATCTACTTGTGCATTCCCTTCCATATGGAAATGTGCAAGAGTTACTCCTCTTTTCAAAGATGGTGATAGATCTGACATTAACAATTTTCGTCCAATTTCTATTATTTGTACTACTGCAAAAATTTTTGAGAAACTTATTTTGAATCAATTATCAAAGTATATAAGTCAATTTAATATTTTATCTCCATCACAATCTGGATTTAGACCGAATTTTTCTACTACAACAGCTTTACTAAAGTTCACAAATGATGTGTTGTCATCCTTTGATAAGTCCCAATTTACAGGTGCAATTTTTCTTGATCTTACTAAGGCTTTTGATTTGGTCGATCACTATCTTCTTCTTGATAAGCTTTATTCTATTGGTTTGAGTCAAAATGCTCTGATGTGGTTTAATTCCTATCTTCATGGTAGACGACAGTGTGTTGTTTTTCATGGGTGCCAGTCTGACTATTTACTAGTGGATAAGGGTGTTCCACAAGGATCAACGTTAGGACCACTTCTTTTTACTATTTTCATTAATGACTTACCACAAATATGCTCTAATTCTTCTGTTCATCTTTATGCTGATGACACTGTTATTTACACCTCTAACTCTGCTTTATCTCAAATTCAGAATTCCTTACAGTCTGACTTCAATCGGGTACAAAAATGGCTTTATAGCAATAAACTTATATTGAATAGGAAGAAATCATGCTGTATGTTGTTCGGAACTCGATATAGTCGTGTTCACTCCTCGGAGTTACAAATTAAGTTTGTTAATGGGATCCTTCTTGAGAAGGTTGATTCATTTAAATATCTCGGACTCTGGATTGAACCTGAACTCTCATTTAAACTACATATTGAGTTTATTATTAAAAGATCATATGGTTGTCTTAATTCACTCTATCGCTCTGTCAATTGTTTCACTCTTCCTGTCAGAAAAAGAATCATTTCTCAGATGATACTGCCTATTATTGATTATGTTGACATTGTTTATCAGAATACCACTGACACCAATCTTATGCCCCTTAATGTTGTAATGAACTCGCTTTGTAGATTTGTTTTGAGGTGTCCTTATAGAACGCATCATTGCTTAATGTATGAATCACTTAACTGGTTGCAGCTTAAATCAAGAAGGCAATTCCACTGGGTGCAGTTTATTTTCAAATGTGTTTATTTTAACTATCCCTCCTATCTAAAACAGTATTTAATTCCAGGCAGGTCTGCATATTCACTCAGACACATGCAATACCCATTTTTCGTTGTGCCCAGAATATATAAAGAAGTTGGACGTAGAACGTTCCAATATAAAGCGCCATGTGACTGGAATAATCTTCCTCTTTCTTTGAGATCTATAACTTCTTTTCGTTTTTTCAGATCATCTCTACTTTTATATTTTCAAACAACCTGTTTATGTTTTAAAAGTTAACATCAATTTTTTTTGTGCATTTTGTTTATTTTAAAATATATATATTTATATATATATATTGGTGAGTGGGATAGGTATGTGGATGTAGGTGTATGTTAGGGAGATAATCTGTGTATGAATGTGTTGTGTATGAATGAATTTATGTGTATTTGTAATGTTGTTATGTATTATTTTTGTTTATGATTTGTTTTGTATTCTGTATTTGTGTTTATAGGACCCTCTTGAAAATGAGATGTTGCATCTCAAGAGGCTATCCTTTAATAAATAAATTCAAATTCAAATTCAAAAATATGAAACGAGTTCAGTTCAGCTATAAAGCAGTGACGTCCTCGTCCAGCTCAGTTCAGTTCTCCTCCAATAGTGTCAGTGCTGTCAAATCAATAATAGTGGTGAATATGAAGTGTCATAAACTAAGAGAGCCGGAGGCAACAGTAGCAAGAACCCAAACTCCATCAGGAGACAGAATGGAGGAGAAACCTGACCAGTTCTCCTCTGGACAAATGAAGGAACATGGTGTGATTATGAGTCCAGGCTGCATCACAAGTCAGATTGTGGATTGATATGATTCAGAGTGTTTGATTGAGCTCCTTCTGCTTGAAGATTGGGATTGATCACGCCAGCATTAGGTGTGAAGATCTGAAGCTGGTCATCGGGTCTGTGTGGAGGACTTGTCTGGTTCTCCTGGTCTTTGCTGAGGATCTGTGCCGATGACTGTCGAGTCCACAAGGTCTTCACAGGCGCTTTGTCTCTAGGGCTCGTCTAGTTGTCCTGGTCTCTGCTGACCATGCTTTTATTACGTCTAGACTAGACTACTGTAACTCTATATGTGTGATTGGATCAGTCAGCTCTTCATCTCTTACAGTTAGTCCAGAATGCAGCAGCTCGGGTCCTAACTGGGACTAAAAGCGTGAGCACATTACCCCAGTTTTAGCCTCGCTCCACTGGCTTCTGTCCGTTTCAGGATTGATTTGAAGATTTTATTGCTTGTTTTTAAGGTTTTGAATGGGTTGGCGCCTTCTTATTTCTCAGAGCTTTTACACGTGCGCTCTCCTGTCAAAGCACTGAGGTCGTCCAATCAGATGTTCCTCCATGTTCTGAGATCCAGGTTAACACATGAAGGTGAGCGAGCCTTCTCAGTGCTGGTCCTGATCTCTGGAAGAGTCTACCGGCTTATATAAGAACAGCTCGGACTGATGACATGTTTAAGTCGTTGCTTAAGACCCTCCTGTGTTCCTTAGCTTTCATTTCCAATGGAGTTTTGCTCCTGTGACATTCTCTACTGTGTTTATGTGTTTATTTGTGTGTATCCTGACATTGTTAAGCACTTTGGTCAACTGTGCTTGTGTTTAAATGTGCTATACAAATACATTTGAACTTTGACCTGTTGAACTTTGACATTCAGGGCTGTGTTGTGCTGGTTTTAGGGTGCAGGTCCACCATCTGATCTGGATACGGACCGGAGAACATAATCCAGATCTCGCCATATTAAAACCAGACCATATTTCTCCTGGAGGTGAAAAGCTGTCAGACATCAGACGGAGTCGAGTTTGAGCTTTTACAGCGCTTGCATTATATTATTCTGTCTTTTACTGCATATGATAATTCATACTCAGAAAGTAGAACTGAAGTGACATTCATTTCAAGATGATTAGTAGTTAAAACATTACATAATGTCCCTGCATTGTTTGGCATTCTGTGACTTTCAGTCGAATAAAAGACAGTCATATATTTCCTCATTGAAGATTTCTTAAAAATAGTGTTAAAATATGGTCTCGTCTCGTTCTCGTGAACCCAATATCGCGTCTCGTCTCGTTAGATCAGTGTATCGACACACTCCTAGAAGACACTAAATCTCATCTCAGCATTTCATCATTTACTCTCAACATCAACATTTGAGAGATTTATACCATTGGAACAGTTTTGATAAAGTTGGTGGTAAGATGTTCCTTCATTAATTAAAAATAATTCAGACTAATGATAATTATATGAATTAATGAATTGTTATTTAATCGTTAACTTGTTTTAAGTAATATTAGTAACCTACTAATATTATTTAAAAAAATGCCTTTTTTGTTAATTAATGGACCAATAATGTATTTATTAGACATTATTGCCCCTTTATATTATACCGTACACTCTATAAACTTCAGATGACAGTCGGGACAAGATTCCCCTGAGAGAGCCAGAATTTAAATGTTTTTGTTAGTGACTTTATCATAACAATATTAAGGCACATTATTTAGGATCTATGACCTAATGTCTGAAAATAAAAACATTGTCTTGTAACATATTGCAATGATAACTATCAGAGAATAAGAAGCGAGGAAGAAAGAGAGAATCATGGAGAATCCTGAAGAGACGGTGGACAAAGCGAAAGAGAAGCGGAAAGGTTGAAAGAAAGACATAAAAACAGGACAACATCCCAAAAGCCTGAAATCAGCTCCACATGAAGCGCTGGTGTCGTGTCTGTCAGGGCTCTCAGTAATCTGGGCAACACGCGTTTCTTCAGTGCAGTCGTGCAGGTAAAGCCTCAGAGATTGAAGAATCACACATTCTGAAAGAGTTGCTGTTAAACGTGAAGAAGGTCTCCAGACATGAATGATGTGCTGGTCTCTTTCTGATTGTATGTGAGGATTGATGAAGCAGAACACAGATGAGAAGAGCATCTCTCCATCACACCTGCACTGAACTCTCAGCTGCTACTGATGCCACACTAAACCCTGGGACAGTGTGAACGGCACAATCAGTTCTGCCGGAGGGAAACAGCAGCTGGACATCACAGACCTTCATCTGTGCTTCAGACGTCTATCAGGAGTGTGTTCTCTCAGTGCTTGTGCTCCTCCACACACTCACACATATGCTGACTGAACATCAGGCATGTTGTTATTTGATGGCAGCTGTGCTTTATGTGCGGGACCACATACATCACATTTACACATTTATATTCATTTTCATGCTGATTTCAGAGCTGAACGAGGACTTGAAAAGCTAATATATCAGGGAAATGTTATATTGTCATTTCTTTA
Organism: Rutilus rutilus; assembly: GCF_951802725.1. Classification (NCBI taxonomy): domain Eukaryota; kingdom Metazoa; phylum Chordata; class Actinopteri; order Cypriniformes; family Leuciscidae; genus Rutilus; species Rutilus rutilus. The sequence continues at coordinate 813,823 of NC_140223.1, forward strand.
TTTTACTTTATTTACCTCAGGAGTGTTTGCTATGCAGCGGCGCGTGGGAAAGAAAGCTCTCGAGATGAGACCTCGACAATTATTAAGACAATATTAAGAGCACATTTATATATAGATAACCAAATCAAAGATTATTTTCATATTGAATGACAGTTACAGTACAGCTTATGTTTGGTCAATTAAAGTAGTCTATGAAATAAACTAATAGACTAATACAATGTTTTGATTATTATTTATTAGATACATACTGTATTTTGTATATATATAGGCCTATTATATGATTTTAAAAATTGAAAGTAAAGTAAATTACAATATTTATTTAAGTTATATCATAATCGTTGCCTTTCATTGATGACGTTGCAGGTTATTCCTAATGAGTGATTATTGTCAGCGAAGTCCACTTCAGCTGATCTACGGTGTTCAGGGAGTAGGGAGCAGTGAACACTGCGTAGGGACCCTGTCGAGTGGAACGCACCTTCAGAATTGAGAAGTAAGATCAGATGTAGACACACACTGAGTGTAGGACTTGATGAAAAAGCTGCCAGTGTCTTCTTCTGCAGTTCGGCTGGTGTCGCAGCATCATCTCCTTCGCCTCCTCCAGTGCAGTGCATGATGGGAATGCAGGAGGAGCTTGTGATGTGCTCTGACATTCATCCAGCATCTGAGCCACGGCTCTGGGTTTCACAGCCTCAACCTCGTCATCTTTGATGGAGCGCGTCTTGAAACGAGGATCAACAAGGAATGCAACTGTATGTTCAGAAGGTCATCAGTGGCAGCATGGTCATATTCCTCATTCAGAGAGCTGATGACAGTAGCCTTGATGGTCTTGGTGAGCTCTGAGTCTTCAGCTTCTGGTTTCAAGACCTCCTCATTGAAGAGCTGCAGTTCAGGTTTCAGGAACGACACACTCACATGTTCTTCAGCAGAAAGGCCATCAGTGAAGTCAGCAAGTGGAGTTAGAGTTAGAGCCTTGCAAACAGACTCCAGGACATCAATGTCCTGCCATGAGGAGCAAGTGCCTTGTTTTTTATCAGCTGATGAACTTCAGCAATGGCCTTCTCCTGCTCTAGCACTCGTGCTTTCATTGCATGGCGAGACCCTGACCTGGTGGAGATTCTGTGATCAACCTGTGCTTTGGCAGCTTGAGCTCCTCTTGAGCGGCTGCTCGTTCTCCTTTCTTTTCCATGAGAAGGAAAAAGCACTGAGCACTTTTCTGCACACACTCATGGCTCTCTGGATCCTCTGGTCTCTCACACTTTCCTCTGATGATGAAGAGAACAGAATATAGTAGTGATGGGACGGCTGATGCCGGTTTTCAAAGCACTATTGTATCACACACTGTACCGATGCTTGTGTCGAAATGACAATACCACGTGATTGATGACGTCTGAAGCTTCGAGCGTCATGCAGGATCTGAAGGTCAGGACAGCTGGTCCTCATCTGATGCAGAAAAGGGAAATGATTATCGAAGAGGCATTATTTAAACGATTTAACACTACACTTCCCTATAACATCATTTATATATTTTCAAATATAATTTCAGTTACTATAATTATGATCACATACTTGTATATGTTATATTATTGCTCAATATGTGAATGCGTTGGCCAGGCTACACATGACACGAGTTGTGTCTCATTGGCAGAGATTAATTTAGATGAGATTAGACAGAACTGTATTGATCCACACTTGTATGTCACCGACTCCTGAAGCTTTGTTTGGTCACGTGCTTTTCTGCTCTGTGGTGATTTGTTAGATATAGTGGAGAAAACAAGTGTGACCACCAGATGTCACTAATGCGCATTGTGTTAAAAGCTTCCAGTAATGAACCTTTTTTCGGCACAATTTGATGAAAGCCTCAAATGCTTCAGAAAGCCTCGGTTTCCCATCACTAGAATATAGGCTCATGAGTGCAAACTTTAGATGATTATAAAATAACTTCAAGTATTTTGTGTTGATAAACTACAATGTTATGACATATTCAACATAATGAGAAACTACATTTAGACCACACTAGGGCTGTCTCTTTTTATCCCACAATTCTGAGTTCAATAAAGGCTAATTCACACGGCCCAAACACACTGACATAATCTGACTTGATCACGCCATGACAACTTCAATGCCAACAGATGTTTTATTAACAAAGTTCAGGAGGAGCACGTTCAGATAATTAACCTAATTAACACAGGAGGAGCACATTCAGTTAATCAACTCAATTAACCATAAGAGGTTTACATACAGCAGGCTTACCTCTGATCCATGACAGTTTTACAGCATCTCTCCTCACTTATAACTAATGCCATTCATACAATGTTTCACGCAAGTTGATGTTTGTTGGGGCAGTGTGAATACGACAGCATTTTCCAATTTAAATACACAGTCAATCTGAATAATGAAGAAAATTGAGAATTTATCTGACCTGAGATCAGCGGAGAGAGTCGCGACTGCTGCTGCTTCACTGGAACTGACAGACGATCAGACACTCGTGTACATCACATTTGTTTTATAGAGCAATATAAGGGCGATTATTTGTTTTGTATATCAGATTAATTCCAGTGAAACTGCGCCTGTTGTCCATGTCTGTCTCTACAACGCTACACAACGCAGACAATTCTTCTAACTAGTGTCGCTGGCCGCGCATCACGCAGGGCATCGTGACCCACCGGTTACACATGTACAATATATGCCTTTATCCACATAAAATGTATATAGCCCATCATGTCTTTATCATACTTCTACATTCAAAAAGCTAAAGCAAATAGTAGCAGCCTTCAATACAGGACATTAACGCTTACAACGTGAAAAACTCTTACCGTGGCTTAATGTACTAAGACCAGGGGCGGATTAAGGTGGTCAGGGGCCCCTAGGCTGCTCTTTGTGTGAGGCCCCCCCCCCCCCACTAAAAATGTATTTAGTGCCATACGCAACTACAGTGAACTGGCATACACACACATTGAGACAGCCAACACTACAGTGTTTTCTTTACATTCCTTCAAGTGGTGGACCACAATAGTAGACAATTACCACCACACCACGTAGGTAAAATGAAAAATTGAACATTACAAACAAACCACAAATACAAACAAGGCCCAGTGCTTAGAATCAACCATTTAATTATGATCAAGAAACACTGGCAGTACAACCAAAACTAACATAATAAACAGAGGTGTAATTGTTAGAGGTTTTTTGTTTGCGCCAGGCACGGCGTTATGGGTGGGCCTGACGGGCTTAGGCCCACCCACTTTTCAACAGGCCCATCCAAAAATTTCCTTCAAAAAAAAAAAAGACTTTTAATTCTAATTTTGGCAGAAATTATAAAAAATCGACAAAAGCTCATAATTTGTGCTAAAATAGTGTAAATATTTAGTTTTAAAACCAATTTTAAAAAGCTGGTTATGTCTATTTTGATGTTTCTGCGCAAGTTCGGCAGACAGTGAGGTTCGGGTTTGTTCCGATCAGAGCTCGTGAGCGGAGAGCGCATTTCTGAATATCCCGCTCCGCTCGCTCATTCCGCAGGGTCGCTCGCTCAACCCAGAATGGCCTGAGACTGGTTCGAAAATATGTGGAATAAGGGCTGCCTCAGACTAAATTTTTTTCTAGTCGACTAGAAGTTGTTCATTTAAGCCTTCGTGGAAAATTCGCCCCTTTATATTAATTTAATTACTTAGGCTATAATGAGCGTTTACGTAGGCCTAATATAGCTGCACTCAAGCGCACGACCGCATGCATAAAGCTTGCCACAAAGAACTGGTAAAAGTAATGATTATGAATGTGTCTAAAATAGCAAGGAGACATTTAATTATTTATTAATAAACTGGTGTTTTCTGTAGCTGCAAAGATGAAGTTGACGATGCGGTCTCGCCATGAACGCCAGAGAGAAATGCACATTTCATATGGATTACATATTCAGAGAGTAGCCTATTTGTTTTGAATATTTTCGTTTAAAAGTAGACATTTCAAGCTTTCTATAATAGATAGCCTATATTTCTCAAATCTGTGAGGCACAAGCTGAGTTTCGGCGCCCTCCAGTTCACGTGCAATGCAAGTGATCGTGTCGGCGCCTTATTACATTGTCTGTTATATATTTGCTTCTTATTTATTAAATACAGGCAATTGGATGATAAAACATTGATCAAAATTAAGATACAATTTATACAAAACGAAAATCTTTTAATAAAAAAGAGACTACAAAACAAAACTTAATGAAGTGGTCAAAATGTTTTACCCATGTCTCCAGACATATTGCGCATCTCTCTCATGCTGCATGCTCACTTTCATACAGAAGAGGATTAGGGCCAAGCAATAATAAAAAAAATAAAACCATCTCGAGATTAAAGTCATTATAATGTAAGATTAAACTCGTTCAATTTCGAGAAAAAAAGTCGAAATACAATCTTTAGAATAAACTCATTAAATATCGAGAATAAAGTCGTTGTGTTTCGAAAAAAAAGTCGAAATGAAATGTAGAGAATAACGCATTCGATCAGTGTTCATTGCATAGCCTACTGATAGAGGACATGGCAGAGTTGGATCACTTAGTCAAGCTATATTTTAGACTTTCTTTCAGTAACAAAGCCGTCTAGGTCGGCTAGAGGAGGAGCTGTACTTTCATGGAATAATGTCCACTTTAATGCACCCTATAGGCGGGTGAGAAACAGCGCCATGAGTTATGCAGAAAATGCAAGACTGCTCTTTGCGCATTGTGTAATGTGTCAAGTTCAAAGCTTCATAAAACAATAATTCCACAGTAAAAACTGCTTAAAATTTGGATTTCGTTAGACAACAGCTCTTCTATAATGGGATAATGTCCACTTTAACGCACCCTCTGATGCGGCCTAGAAAATGCACAACTATAGGAATGATGGCGCAATAAGGCGACTCTGAATTTGTTTGTCCCATTTAAAACTTTAACAGTCCATAAAAAAAAATAAAAAACGGTAGCCTACAGAAATTTGTGCCAATATTTCGGTTTCCACTAGATCAATATATGCTCTATTACTCCCTTTAGTCGGATTTAACGCGCCCTTACATATGGCTGAGAAATGCAGAATTTCTTCATTCATTTCTAACAGAGCTTGGTGCGAGCAATGCCATACACACAGGGTGCTTAAGGAAGCGTCGCGTCATTTAAAGGGGAGGTCCGCGCGTCAATAAGTAGCTTAACAAACGAATAAGTAACTGGATTCAGCCTCGTATGCAATGAACTCTGGTCGAATGCGTTATTCTCTACATTTCATTTCGACTTTTTTTCTCGAAACACAACGACTTTATTCTCGAAATGTAGTTTATTCTCAAGATTGTATTTCGACTTTTTTCTCGAAATGTAACGAGTTTAATCTCGCATTATAATGACTTTAATCTCGAGATGGTTTTATTTTTTTATTATTGCTTGGCCCTAATACTCTTCCGTACTTTCATAATCAACATTAATTAAATAAAAAAAACAATGACGTCACATATTTTCCAACCCAGCCCTCACCCCTGTTGCAACAGTCGTTGTTTAGGTAGGCTACCTTAAACGCGCACGTACAGTCTCGGAGTCATCGCTGCAACCAGGAGATGAAGGAGAGCTGAGATCCACATCACCTAGCACATCTTCGTCTCTGCCACCCCAGGGTGCTAGCGCGACCAGCGCCGTTGCTAGGAGGGCGCCAGCGCCTCTGCCTCGCGAGTGGATGATAGCCCTGAAGACGCCTAGCAATGGTGTACCTTTAGTGGTAGTATACCTTTAGTTAAGTTAAGAGTCTTCGTAGCGCGCTAAGAGACAACATTATCAGGAAACGCAGCCCAGGTATGATGCGTAATGGAGATTCCAAAGCGCTCTTCTTTGGTCAGAACCATGGAGAGCGATCGCAGATAGGTCCGTCCTATGCACCGAACTTTTTTACAATGCAACAAAATATTTAAAGAGCATCAAGCTATTATGTATACTCACAGATAATTTAACAGTATATTAGTCAGTAATTTTTATTAGGTTAAACAGTGATTGGATAACGTTTTTAATTTAACGTTCACAATTGGTCTGGCCCATCCAAACTGGAATCCTGGCGCCGTTCCCTGCCTGGTTCGCGCTTAAGTAAATATATATAAAAAAATATATAAAAAAAATTGTCTGGCCAATCCGAGGCCCCCTGCACACGTGGGGCCCCTAGGCTGCAGCCTACTCAAGCCTGTGCATTAATCCGCGCCAGACTAAGACAGTCATGTTAAAAGATCAAATTCTGTACACACCGTATTAATAAAGCATATGTAGCCTACAGAATAGCAGATGAGCCCAGATTACGAGCACATTGCGTTTAATTACACGTTAAGCGTTTTCCTCAAAACCCTTATTATAATTTTTTTATTATAAAGAAAACGCTTAATGTACTATGACAGTATTATTAAAATATACAATTCTGGAATTAATTAAGGAATTAAATAAGGAATTTTTATGATATAAATAAATCAATCATTTTTGATAGACCCCCAGAATCTCTCTCTTAAGTGTTGAATTTGTTTGTGTGTATATGTGTGTGTGAGATTGTGAATGTAAGTGTGTGTGTGTATGTGTTTGCGCATGTGTGAGTGCCTCTGTGAGAGAGTGTGTCTGTGTAATGTATGAGTGAGTGAGTGTGATTGTTTGTGAGATAGTGTGTGTGTGAATGTGATTGTGTGACTGTGTGTTTGCGCATGTGTGAGTGCCTGTGTGAGAGAGTGTGTGTGTATATAAGTCTGTGTGTGTGAGAGAGAGAGTGTGTGTGAATGAGTGTGTGAGAGAAAGTGTGTGTTTGTGTGTGTGAGAGAGAGAGAAAGTGAGTGTGCGTGTGTGTGTGTCTGTGTGAGAGAGAGAGGATGTGTGTGTGAGAGAGAGTCCAAAGCTCCTAACACAGAATTGATCTGACCTGAGATCAGCTGAAGAGAGTCGCGACTGCTGCACCTTCACTGGAACTACGGTGAACATTTTAGGTCTCATACAATTCGGCATCGGACGAAACAGCCTCAGACTAAAAGATGCATTTCTGTCTGATGCCTTTTTGTCTCAGGCTGTTTCGTCCAGTGACTTGGGAAAAGAGGAGAACTTGGCATGCAAATTTTGCAAATGCAAATTTTAAAAGTTTTTCCCACGATTGTTTCATGATGCTCATCTTTCGTCTGGAACAGCCCAAAATCATTCAGTGTGTACTGGACATTAGTTAGAATAAATCTTTTTGTAGGAGACTTTGAGCTTTGTAAGTTTGCAGATCTTATACATGCACAAACAGCTGTAACACACTAAAGAAAAAGGAAAACATGAAAACGCATCATGTGACCCCTTTAATTCATTAATACAAATGTAATGCAACTATTATTAAAAACATGATGTATAAACTCAAGCTTACATTGTTTTCCAAAAGTGAGCTTGAACTGTTTTTTCTTCTCATAATTATGAAAAATTAATCTTTCATTAGTCTTTGTCTCCCTCTGCTGGTTCAACACAAACACATTCAGGCTCTATATTTTCTCTGTAACAGAGAATTTATGTTTATACAAATAAAATGGTTAATTTATGAATGAGAAACTGTAAATTGCTGCAGTGAAATAAAAGGTGTTTCACTGCCGCCTCATCAGGTCTGTCAGAGGATCGCTGAAATCTAAATGAAGTCTTCATTTATAACAGTGAAGTCACTGTATCTTCAGTCTCTGTTGATTCTGTTGACTGAGTCTCTGTAGTGGATCCTTATTCACCATCAGATGATCATCAGAAGATCAGACTGTCATCTAATACCTAAAATAAAACACACACAGTCACATATGCAGTATGAGATATTATCTCTGTCACATCTTTTCATAAGAAAACTAACTAGATAATCTATATTAATTCATCCTCAAACATGATCATATAGCTTCTATCTGATGCTCAAAGTCACTTTACAAAATCAAAAGCACATGAAAGGTCACTTTCACACAACGGACAGCTGATACAG